>NC_135236.1:663149245-663462816 GCF_051348905.1 Ranitomeya variabilis | reverse complement strand
CTGACCAACAGGGGAAGTGGCCTGCAGCTAATATCAGATATTTGCTTTGCCGTACAGGACAGGACAGAATAGAAAAAAAAATTATCAGATTTGCTTTACTGGACAGGACAGGACAGAATAGAAAAAAAAATATCAGATTTGCTTTACTGGACAGGACAGGACAGAATAGAAAAAAAAAATATCAGATTTGCTTTACTGGACAGGACAGGACAGAATAGAAAAAAAAATATCAGATTTGCTTTACTGGACAGGACAGGACAGAATAGAAAAAAAAATAAAAATCAGATTTGCTTGACAGGACAGGACAGAATAGAAAAAAAAATTATCAGATTTGCTTTACTGGACAGGACAGGTCAGATTACAAAAAAAAATAAAAAATTACAATAACAAAAACAGACACTATCAGCAGATCATTTGTACAATGTGAGGGAATGTGAAGTGAGAGGAAGGTGTTATAAATACCAGAAAATAGTCCCCCGATTAGTCCAGGTTTTGATCTGTTGAAGTCAAAATAGATCATTTCTGAATATCGAGTGACAAAGGAAAAATAAAATAATGATAAGAATTTTTTTTTTTTTTTTTTTAAATTATTTTTGACCCAGGCTTAGGTGTTTGAGCTCTGCCACAATTTATTTTAACAGCCTTTTTAAATACAATACTATATTACTATCTGCTAAGGCCAGGCTATTTAATTTAATTTTATTTTTTTTACATCTTTAATTTTTTAAATATATGGTGTCATTCGGTCGTGATAAAACCCAAGCTTATAATTTAGAATTTTTTCTATAACTGAATAGGAGCAGCGAGGATAAAAGGGAAAAAAAAAGGTGAGGATAAAGGAAAAAAAAAGGGTGAGGATAAAGGAAAAAAAAAGGGTGAGGATAAAGGAAAAAAAAAGGGTGAGGATAAAGGAAAAAAGGGTGAGGATAAAGGAAAAAAGGGTGAGGATAAAGGAAAAAAGGGGGAGGATAAAGGAAAAAAAGGGGAGGATAAAGGAAAAAAAGGGGAGGATAAAAGGAAAAAAGGGGAGGATAAAGGAAAAAAGGGGAGGATAAAGGAAAAAAGGGGAGGATAAAGGAAAAAAGGGGAGGATAAAGGAGATAGTAAAGGGGAGGGAAAAGTAAAGGGGATGGAAAAGGGAGAAAGTGGGGGCAAGGGGGAAAAAAAAAAATCATCATCTACCCTGGCATTAAATAAGACAAGAACCTCATTAAAAAAAAAAAAAATACAGAATTGCAACGCTTAAAAAAATATATATTCCACATTACAGAAAAGGTCACTTCCAACAAGTCATATAGATACATGAATGCGCAGGATCAATGCAAGGCACCGTCCACAACAGCGACCAATAATAAAATTATATTAAATCGAAAAAACCCAAAAATATTACAGTAAGAAAACAAGCCGGACCGTTTTCTTAAATGTGCTGATTTTGCACTAAATTGGGTCCCTTTCAAAGTAAGGACAGCTGCCGCTCTACGGGGACTCTGTGTCTAAACTTTGAAAAAGAAGGAGAAAAACCAAAAAATTAAAATAAAAAAACATCAAGATTCCCAGCTCTACCGAATGTTTGCAAAGTCATTCCTAGTGTCAACCGCATCTTCCTTACATTGTATTATTTACAGGTTATGTCGCATTCAACTTATCCCAGTGACGAGATTACAAGTTATTACGAGAACTAGGCGCGCGCTAGAGGCGGGGGGAGGACGGCGCTCCGATGTCACTGCACGGGCTCCACGTAGTTTGCAGGGTACAGGCCCACTTGTCCGCCGTCTAGACGCCCTTTGCACCAGCCTTGTTCATCTTCGTCTTCTATTTTTGTCAGCTCTTCTCCTAAAAAAAAAATAAAATAAAAAAATAAAAAATAATAATGATGGGCCCTTTAAGCACTAAACTCGCCATACTTTACACTCCATTAGTCTCCATTAGTCTCCCCTTTTTTAAATTTTTTTAATTTTATTATTAATAATTTGTCCTCCTTACTGGCTTGCGTCATCCCCCCGTTTCCTTACCGGCTTTGAAGCTGAGCTCGTCAGTCTCCTGCCCCTCGTAGTCATACAGTGCTCTGACCCGGACCTCCGATCCGGCAGCCGCCTCTTCATCAAAAGGGTTGCTGTCCCCATTGGCGTCGTTGCTGGTGAAGGGGTTGTTGGACTCGTCATCGGACCACTCGGTGGGGTAACTCTTTTCGTAGCTGCTGACACTGGAATACAAGACGATGACGGGTAAGATCCCATATACCTGGACTGGAAAAGGAATATGGCCCGGCTACGAGAAGGCAGGCCAAGGCCATCTTGCGAGCTCCAGCTTTACAGGTCAAAACAAAGAGGTTTGTTAAGTGAATGCGGCTCGTGCAGGAATAGTAGTGGTTAGGCCCAGCAGCTGTAATGACCGACCTCCTCCTACAGGTGGAATTCTGTGCAAAATAAGGTCGAAATATATCTTTTTATTGACCAGAGTTCCAAATATTCTGAACAGACATAAAGGAACAATGATACAATTCCACCTGCCACCACTAGGGGGAGCTCAACATCTACATACAGCAGTCATTGAGCACAATAATAATCCCGCCTGCAGTGAGCTCCCCCTAGTGGCGGCCGCAGGTAGATAGAATTTTATCGTTTAGCGCTAACTTCATAAAATACTTAATCACCCGCCGCAGACTTAATGTAATACAAACGTAGCCATAAGTATTATTTATTTATTTTAAATTCTGGGACCGGTTCTGTTTTTAACAACGCTGCATCATTTACCATATAATAGATTGAAAAAGGGTTTAAAGGGGGGGAAATCCTCAACTCAATTTTTTTTCTCCCCCGCAGGCCAGTTATTAAGCCCCCGACAACCCATTAACACCCCACCGTACGGATGCAGAGAAGCGGATTGGCCGGCCCCGCCTTCTTCCATCTTACTGTTTAGATTCCACAGTCGCCATTGACTATGTCACCTAAAGGGGTATAAACTATTTTCTACACATTTCATGTCAATAGAAAGTTTTGGGGTCTGCTTTTATAGGAGAGCAGTGATTGGCCGTGTTATTTCATGGAAGAACTTGATTGGAGGATCTGAGCACCTGAAAGTCGATGTTACATTTTCACGAGTCTACAATGTCTGCCCTTATTAAGTAAAACATGTACTGAGCTCCTGTCATCCTGCCTGGCTGACTGAAAAGAGACCTTTAAAGTGACAGCGAAAGTGTATACGATAACCAGTGCTGGACTGGATTGGCCAAGGCCCACCAGTAACATTGATTCTTGGGGCCCAGTGTTCAGCTACATGCAAACATAGCCTACCCCTAGTACACAAATTTACTTTTTCTTCTATGTAATATTAATAAATGATTCGATTAGACCTATTTCTGCAAATTAGGAATCAAGTATAATATCGCTACTCGTTAGCAATCCTTCATAGGGGCCCACCGGTGGATTCTCCGCTTCTCCAGTGGGCCAGTCCGAGTCAGAAAAGCAGCGCTTCCAATGAGGAAAGATAGTGCTCAGACCCCAATGATCCCCAGTGAGGGGCTACAGGTATTCTACCCCCGATATATAAGGACACATGGATGTTCAGTCTATACTGCATATACCAGCAGGTCAGGCTGACACTATGGGGTCAGTCCGACACTGTGGGGTCAGTCCAATAAACCCGACCATAAAAAGGAGGAGGCTTAGTGAAACCACCCCAAAAAAAAAAAAAAGGGGGGGGGGGGAGGGTTGATGCTCGCAGGGCTTAAACATCCCAAATTTGGTCTTAAAGAAGAACTATGGGCTTTTTCTAAAATGAATAGGGCACGAGCTGCAATACCACCTGCAACCTGTACTGCTGAAAAGTACGAGCACTCCTGGTGCCCACAGAAGGGGTAGAATACCTATAACTGCCCCAAAGTGGAGACAGAGACCCCGGAGAGCCCGAGTTAATAAGCGTTAATAGATAATGGTGGGTTAGTGTCCGGTGCTGGAAGGAAAAAAAAAAGGGGGGAAACCGGTGTTAGAGAGAGAGAGAGCGAGTGGACGGAGTAAAGTTTCATGCCCCGCGGCTCCTCGCCCCGAGCCCCGCGGCTCCTCGCCCCCTACGGACAAACAAGTGCAGACGAGAAGAAGAGACAACAGGGAGCAGCGAGTCACCAACTTTTTCGTTTTACTGTCCTCCTTGTCAATGATATTGTTCGTCTCCTCCTCGTCCTCGAACGGGTTGGGACTCGACTGCGTGGACTGCACTGACTGGACGCTAAGATGGCTACGTGGGAAGAAGAGAGCAGGCGCATCAAACCGGCACGGATCTCACAGACAGGGGGGCACATACTTTATGGGAAGACTCTGCAGCCTCAGGACCCCGCTCAGACGTCCACTTCATGAAGAACGTGGCAGCCGGACCGGGGGTGGGGTGGGGTGCGAAAGTCCTTCACCAGCACCGTGGGTTCATCCTAGCAATCGCTAGGCCTAGCCATAACCCCTCAGGTAAGGGGGTATTCCCATCTCCAAGATCCAATGAGTCATGATAATAATTTTAGGGAAACACCTCCAATTAGAAATGTAGTCTAGTTCTCCTGATTAGCCATGTCGCTTACCTGATACGAAGGGCATTGCTGTAGCTTAGGTATCCATGGTTACAACCAGCTGTCACTTTACGAGTAGACATAACCGTGGATACCTAAGCAATGCCCTGTACATGGGGTAAGTGACATAGCTAATCAGAAGAACTATACTATGTTTCTAAATTGGAGGCATTTCTTAATATTATTACACGTATTACATATTGGGATAGGATTATGGAGATGGGAATACAGCTTTAAGTGACTTGACGCTACTAACGGGTGGTTCTTTCTCCTGGAACATGCCCCCCAATAGATGGTCTCCCGCCACCCCAATTACATGAGTAACTCACTTCCCATATATTTTATTCATTGTGACTCTGCTCCCATTACTTTAGGGACACCAGTTGCATCTGGATAATGGAAAAGTATCAAATACATTTAAAGGGATATTCCCATCTCCAAGACCCTATACTGATATGTAGTAGGTGTAGTAATAATAATATTAGCAAATGCTTCCAATTAGAAATGTAGTACAGTTCTTCCGATTAGCCCATGTGCAGGGCACTGCAGTAGCTTAGGTATCCATGGTTACATCCACTCACATAGTGACAGTTAGTTGTCGTAACCATGGACACCTAAGCTATGCAATGCCCTGCAAATAGGCTAAGCGACCTAGCTAATCAGAAGAACTATACTACAATTCTAATTGGAGATATGTGCTAATATTATTGCACCAACTTCATATTGGGATAGGATCGTGGAGATGGGATTAACTAAGAATCATGATAAAAAAAAAAATAAATAATAATTTTGAAGGGGTCCTCCACCTAAAAGTGACCTTTTATAATGAGCCGAGACTCCCACTAATCAGCTGTAATTACTGGGAGTACTTCTATTCCCTGCAGCGCCACCTTAGGATAACTGAGGCATTACATAACACCCATTAACTAAGTCCAATGTAAAGATATAAGCCGCGGTGCGAGCTGAACGTGCGGACCCACCTGCTGTGTTTGTTCTGCAGAGACCCCTCGCCCGCCTGACTGATTCCCGTCAGGGTGACCCCCTCTCCGGGCTTCTTCTTCTCTCTCCGGCTCAGAGTACGGTTTAAGTCCGCAGACCATTCCTACAAGAAAGGGTTAACAAAACAAAAAAAAGGGAAGATGAAGGTGCAGTACTCCACTCTCTCCAGCAGGGGGCACTGTGCACAAAGGACATAATGAAGCGACAATTGGCCATTTTTTTTTTTTTCATCTCATGAGAAGCAAATGAAACGGAACGGATCATGCAGCGTGTGAGGGGAGCGCTGCTCTGGATCGTGACGAGCGCCGCGAGATGTAACTGGAGCGCGAGGATGAGCCGCCATCAGGTTGCCATGACAAAATAAAAAAAATAAAATTTTAAAAATTAAAAAAAAAAAAAAAAAAAAAAAAATCAGGCGAGAACTAGCCCCGAAGCCTCCCGGTCGCGTTTCACGCACCATTAACTTCAGTACAAAAGCGAAACACTGTAGATGAGAGGCCATCTGCTATTACAGCTGCTCACCACAGGGTGGCAGCAGTGAGGTTGGCAGAACCCTGGGGGGCGCACATGCCCTTGAAAAAAAACAAAACAAACCAAAACATTGATGTAATGAAAGCGATCACGTAGATGCACTGCAGCGTGATGATCTACCAGAAGGGGGCGCTGCGCCCGGATAATATTACACTCCTATTGGCGTGCAATGGGAATGTAACAAAAAACAAGTTTTCCTTAGGATTTAACACATCCAGTTATGTGGCCGCTGGGGAACTACAAATACCAGCGCAAATAATCAGTGTGGACAATATACTGTAGAAATTACACTGGGGGAAAAAAATTTTTTTTTATAATGGGGCGAGGAGCGGACGGAGCACCGGGGGGAACGTAACTTACCTCGTCCTTGCATCATGGAAGGCAGGAGAGAGACAGGAGGAGAAATATTAACATTGCATAGGAAAATGTAAACGCCACGTCATACCGGCAGCGGCCATCCTCAGGGGGAGGGCGCCACTGCTCTGATATTCCGCCTTTATAGGAGAGACCTGTGCCCCCCACCCGGCCATACACAGGCGATGGATGCCCACCCACAATCGTATCTCCCCACCTCAAACTGGGGCCAGTTCATGGACATGCCGGGGCCGTGATTGTTCTTGAACCACTTCAGGTCCTCCAGGACGTCGGCCGACTTGATGGTGTAATCCAGGTCTCGGTATATACTGGAATAACTGGGGAGGAGGAGGAAACAGTCAGTGACACGGGCAGTATTTCACCAGAGTGATTAGTGCCGCCATATGTCTCCAGGGAAATATCAAGAGCACATTAATGCGTAGGAGGCGTCGGGGTCTTTATATCCCCCCTGGGAGACATCAATAAGGAAAGCAATCAATACAGTTACAGGAAAGCAAAGGCGGGAGAACACTGTCAGCAACAAGGCTGCCATCACTGCACGGACAGTGTGACCGGCCACGGAGCAAGCACAGGAGGGGGAGAGGGACGGGGGTCAAGCCAAGAGAAAGAAGAGAGGGACGGGGGTCAAGCCAAGAGAAAGAAGAGAGGGACGGGGGTCAAGCCAAGAGAAAGAAGAGAGGGACGGGGGTCAAGCCAAGAGAAAGAAGAGAGGGACGGGGGTCAAGCCAAGAGAAAGAAGAGAGGGACGGGGGTCAAGCCAAGAGAAAGAAGAGAGGGACGGGGGTCAAGCCAAGAGAAAGAAGAGAGGGACGGGGGTCAACCCAAGAGAAAGAAGAGAGGGACGGAGGTCAACCCAAGAGAAAGAGGGACGGGGGTCAAGCCAAGAGAAAGAGGGACGGGGGTCAAGCCAAGAGAAAGAGGGACGGGGGTCAAGCCAAGAGAAAGAGGGACGGGGGTCAACCCAAGAGAAAGGAGAGAGGGACGGGGGTCAACCCAAGAGAAGGGAGAGAGGGACGGGGGTCAACCCGGGAGAGAGGGACGGGGGTCAACCCAAGAGAAGGAGGGATGGGGGTCAACCCAAGAGAAGGAGGGACGGGGGTCAAAAAACAGGAGGGAGGGATGGGGGTCAACATGAGAGGGACAGGGGTCAACCCAAGAGAAGGGGAGAGGGATGGGGGTCAACCCAACAGAAGGGAAGAGGGATGGGGTTAACACAGGAGGGAAAGAGGGATGGGGGTCAAAATGAGAGGGATGGGGTCAACCCAAGAGAAGGGGAGAGGGATGGGGTCAACACAGGAGGGAGAGAGGGATGGGGGTCAACACGAGGGGAGAGCTAATCACTGGGACCCTCAGTGATCCCAAGAATAGGGTTCTTGAATGCCATGAAAATGGGCTCTGCAGACCTGTCCTGGATGGACCGCAGCTGCACTTCCTCCATTCTTTGTCTATGGGATAGTCAATGAGGTGTGTCAGGCATTCCTGACAGTCCCAAGGACAATAAATGGAGCAGAGGCCAAGCATCCGCCACTCGGCTCCGATCAGGACCGGGACGCACAGCCTCTTTTCTTGCAGTTCCAGAGTCCTGATCTTGGGATCGTTGCGTGATCTCAATGCTCAAACTCTCAGTGATCCGCGTCCATATCCATGGATAGAGGATAACTTGCTGATGACAGAGTTTGACCTCTGAGACCCACAACAATGCCAAGATTGAGGCTCTGCAGCCCCAATGGTTTTAGGTCTCTGGTACTCGGCTCTTTCAGACAGTATCATAGACAATGAGTGAAGCGGAGGCCGAACCTGCACAGCTCCGCTCCATTCAGGATGGGGGCTGAGGTTTTCTTCAGGTTCCAGAGCTCCGATCTTGGGATCGTTGGGCGTCCAAGTGGAGAAACGCTCAGTGATTGGTAAAGTATCTCCTATCCTATGGATCCCAAGGATAGAAGACAACACTTCCCTGCCTGGTTCTAGCCATCACTCCACGTCTCCTCCTATCCATAAACATTCAATGTCTTCCCATCTATCGAGTTGATCTGATCCGTCCGGCCATATCTACAAGGATCCTTCCACCCTCCTCAGGTCTGGAAGCTCCGCGCCAAGGACAACACTGACCCTAATGATGAGATCTTACCCATCCAGATTGGACAGGTCCAGATGTTTCTCCACGTCGAGCAGAAGATCTCGGAAGAAGCGGAGTCTCTTGTCCTCGAACTGCTGGCACTGCTCGAACACCTGCTCCATGTTCTCCATGTACTGCGGGGTGGCGCCGTCCAGGTCCTTCAGGGTCTTCTCGTATTTCTCTTTGGTCTGTGAAGAGCACAGGACGGCGGATTATTCACCGACATTGCTGCGCTGGGTCATTTCCTTCACACGGTTTTAAAAAAAGGAGACAATCAGCAGGTATGAGCCAGCAAAACGGCAAGAAGTGTTATTGGGGGCTGGGAGATCAGTATAGAAATGTCCCCTCTGCTATTGATTGATGATGTGAGGGTCTCCCGATCCCCACCCTTCCCCCACCTGAGCTCCTGAAATACTCTGTGCTGCTCCTTCTATTGTCACGTCTGTGATCTCCACATTTTTGAACTCCGCTCATTTTCATCTCCTGAAATACTCTGTGCTGCTTCTTCCACTACCGGCTCCTATATTACCTTTCACATACACCCCCCACCTAATACCACGATTTGACACTGTATTGACTCCCATAAGACCAGCCTATAGCCCTCCTCAAATACTCTGTGCTGTTGTTAATTTTGTTTTGATTCCATTTTGAGGGGGGGGGGGGGATATTAAAAAATGTTTAAAAAAAAAAAAAAACAGACGAGGGTAAAAAGGTAACATATGTAAACCTTACAGCCCCCTATATAAGCGCCCACACGTCATGGTGAGAAGGGAAGTCCCCCTACTCCGATGTCCTATTCATTATTCACCAGGGGCACCATGAATTATTCAACGGCTTCTCGTAGTTTGTGGAGAAGTAGATCAGGATTTCCAGGCATGAAAACAAGAGGTCGTGACAAGTGACAGGGCTGCGCTCGTATCCTACACCACATGCCCCAATCCAGGGGAGAGGGGGGCAAACAACCTCCGCAACCGGGGAGAGGGCGAACAACCTCTGCAACCGGGGACGGGGGGGGGGGGGGGGCCGCGAACAACCTCCGCAACTGGAAGGGGGGGGGAATTCGCAAACAACCTCCGCAGCTGCGGATCCACCTATCCTTAGAAAGCCAACCCTCGATCCAACTGCTATGTCCAGCTATCGCCCAATATCGCTGCTCCCATTCGCTTCCTCCCACCTCTCATCTAACTTGCTGTTTGACAATCTACAATCTGGTTTCCGTCCCCATCACTAAACTGAGATAGCCCTGACCAAAATTACTAACGACCTACTTACAGCCAAAGCTAACAGACAATACTCTGTACTCCTACTTCTAGACCTGTCCTCTGCCTTCGACACAGTTGACCACTGCCTCCTACTACAGATCCTCTCCTCCTTTGGCATCAAAGACCTCGCCCTATCCTGGATCTCCTCATACCTTTCCAACCGCACATTCAGCGTCTCCCACTCCCACACTACCTCCTCATCCCACCCTCTCTCTATTGGAGTCCCCCAAGGCTCTGTTCTATGACCCCTACTCTTCTCAATCTATACACTCGGCCTGGGACAACTTATGAAGTCCAATGGATTCCAGTACCACCTCTATGCTGATGACACTCAGATCTACCTCTCTGGCCCAGACGTCACCTCTCTGCTGTCCAGAATCCCGGAGTGCCTATCAGCCATATCCTCCTTCTCCTCTCACTTCCTCAAACTCAATGTGGACAAATCTGAACTTATCATATTTCCTCCATCTCATAGATCTTCCTTACCTGACCTATCTATCGCAATTAACGACATCACGCTTTCCCTCATACCGGAAGTCCGCTGCCTCGGAGTAACACTTGACTCTGCCCGGTCCTTCAAACTGCACATCTAAGCTCTCTCCACCTCCTGTCGCCTCCAGCTCAAAAATATCTCCAGAATCTGTCCTTTCCTCAACCGTCAATCTACTAAAATGCTTGTGCATGCCCTCATCTCCCGCCTCGAATACTGCAACATCCTTTTCTGTGGCCTGCCTGCAAACACCCTTGCACCTCTCCAGCCCATCCTTAACTCTGCTGCCCGACTAATCCATCTCTCTCCTCGCTACTCCTCCGCTTCCCCGCTCTGCAAATCTCTTCACTGGCTCCCATTCCCTCAGCGTATCCAGTTCAAATTACTAATACTGACCTATGGTTGTGGCCAAAAGTATTGACACCCCTGCAATTCTGTCAGATAATACTCAGTTTCTTCCTGAAAATGATGGCAATCACAAATTCTTTGGTATTATCATCTTCATTTAATTTGTCTTAAATGAAAAAAAAAAACACAAAAGAGAATGAAGCAAAAAGCAAAACATTGATCATTTCACACAAAACTCCAAAAATGGGCCAGACAAAAGTATTGGCACCCTCAGCCTAATACTTGGTTGCACGACCTTTAGCCAAAATAACTGCGACCAACCGCTTCCGGTAACCATCATAGAGTTTCTTACAATGCTCTGCTGGAATTTTAGACCATTCTTCTTTGGCAAACTGCTCCAGGTCCCTGATATTTGAAGGGTGCCTTCTCCAAATGGCCATTTTTAGATCTCTCCACAGGTGTTCTATGGGATTCAGGTCTGGAATCATTGCTGGCCACCTTAGAAGTCTCCAGCGCTTTCTCTCAAACCATTTTCTAGTGCTTTTTAAAGTGTGTTTCGGGTCATTGTCCTGCTGGAAGACCCATGACCTCTGAGGGAGACCCAGCTTTCTCACACTGGGCCCTACATTATGCTGCAAAATTTGTTGGTAGTCTTCAGACTTCATAATGCCATGCACACGGTCAAGCAGTCCAGTGCCAGAGGCAGCAAAGCAACCCCAAAACATCAGGGAACCTCCGCCATGTATGACTGTAGGAACCGTGTCCTTTTCTTTGAATGCCTCTTTTTTTCTCATGTAAACTCTATGTTGATGTCTTTGCCCAAAAAGCTCTACTTTTGTCTCATCTGACCAGAGAACATTCTTCCAAACGTTTTAGGCTTTTTCACGTAAGTTTTGGCAAACTCCAGCCTGGCTTTTTTATGTCTCGGGGTAAGAAGTGGGGTCTTCCTGGGTCTCCTACCATACAGTCCTTTTCATTCAGACGCCGACGGATAGTACGGGTTGACACTGTTGTACCCTCAGACTGCAGGGCAGCTTGAACTTGTTTGGATGTTAGTCGAGGTTCTTTATCCAACATCCGCACAATCTTGCGTTGAAATCTCTTGTCAATTTTTCTTTTCCGTCCACATCTAGGGAGGTTAGCCACAGTGCCATGGGCTTTACACTTCTTGATGACACTGCGCACGGTAGACACAGGAACATTCAGGTCTTTGGAGATGGACTTGTAGCCTTGAGATTGCTCATGCTTCCTCACAATTTGGTTTCTCAAGTCCTCAGACAGTTCTTTGGTCTTTCTTTTCTCCATGCTCAATGTGGTACACACAAGGACACAGGACAGAGGTTGAGTCAACTTTAATCCATGTCAACTGGCTGCAAGTGTGATTTAGTTATTGCCAACACCTGTTAGGTGCCACAGGTAAGTTACCGGTGCTGTTAATTACACTAATTAGAGAAGCATCACATGATTTTTCGAACAGTGCCAATACTTTTGTCCACCCCCTTTTTTATATTCTTTTTGTGTTTTTTCATTTAAGACAAATTAAATGAAGATAATACCAAATAATTTGTGTTTGCAATCATTTTCAGGAAGAAACTGAGTATTATCTGACAGAATTGCAGGGGTGTCAATACTTTTGGCCACAACTGTACAAAGCCATCCATAACCTGTCTCCTCCATATACAGTGGGGCAAAAAAGTATTTAGTCAGTCAGCAATAGTGCAAGTTCCACCACTTAAAAAGATGAGAGGCGTCTGTAATTTACATCATAGGTAGACCTCAACTATGGGAGACAAACTGAGAAAAAAAAATCCAGAAAATCACATTGTCTGTTTTTTTATCATTTTATTTGCATTTTATGGTGGAAAATAAGTATTTGGTCAGAAACAAATAATCAAGATTTCTGGCTCTCACAGACCTGTAACTTCTTCTTTAAGAGTCTCCTCTTTCCTCCACTCATTACCTGTAGTAATGGCACCTGTTTAAACTTGTTATCAGTATAAAAAGACACCTGTGCACACCCTCAAACAGTCTGACTCCAAACTCCACTATGGTGAAGACCAAAGAGCTGTCAAAGGACACCAGAAACAAAATTGTAGCCCTGCACCAGGCTGGGAAGACTGAATCTGCAATAGCCAACCAGCTTGGAGTGAAGAAATCAACAGTGGGAGCAATAATTAGAAAATGGAAGACATTCAAGACCACTGATAATCTCCCTCGATCTGGGGCTCCACGCAAAATCCCACCCCGTGGTGTCAGAATGATCACAAGAACGGTGAGCAAAAATCCCAGAACCACGCGGGGGGACCTAGTGAATGAACTGCAGAGAGCTGGGACCAATGTAACAAGGCCTACCATAAGTAACACACTACGCCACCATGGACTCAGATCCTGCAGTGCCAGACGTGTCCCACTGCTTAAGCCAGTACATGTCCGAGCCCGTCTGAAGTTTGCTAGAGAGCATTTGGATGATCCAGAGGAGTTTTGGGAGAATGTCCTATGGTCTGATGAAACCAAACTGGAACTGTTTGGTAGAAACACAACTTGTCGTGTTTGGAGGAAAAAGAATACTGAGTTGCATCCATCAAACACCATACCTACTGTAAAGCATGGTGGTGGAAACACCATGCTTTGGGGCTGTTTCTCTGCAAAGGGGCCAGGACGACTGATCCGGGTACATGAAAGAATGAATGGGGCCATGTATCGTGAGATTTTGAGTGCAAACCTCCTTCCATCAGCAAGGGCATTGAAGATGAAACGTGGCTGGGTCTTTCAACATGACAATGATCCAAAGCACACCGCCAGGGCAACGAAGGAGTGGCTTCGTAAGAAGCATTTCAAGGTCCTGGAGTGGCCTAGCCAGTCTCCAGATCTCAACCCTATAGAAAACCTTTGGAGGGAGTTGAAAGTCCGTGTTGCCAAGCGAAAAGCCAAAAACATCACTGCTCTAGAGGAGATCTGCATGGAGGAATGGGCCAACATACCAACAACAGTGTGTGGCAACCTTGTGAAGACTTACAGAAAACGTTAGACCTCTGTCATTGCTAACAAAGGATAGATTACAAAGTATTGAGATGAAACTTTGTTTCTGACCAAATACTTATTTTCCACCATAATATGCAAATAAAATGATAAAAAAACAGACAATGTGATTTTCTGGATTTTTTTTTCTCAGTTTGTCTCCCATAGTTGAGGTCTACCTATGATGTAAATTACAGACGCCTCTCATCTTTTTAAGTGGTGGAACTTGCACTATTGCTGACTGACTAAATACTTTTTTGCCCCACTGTATCTCTGAACTAATCTCCCGATATCTTCCCTCACGTAATCTCCGGTCCTCCCAAGACCTCCTTCTCTCCTCCACACTTATTCGCTCCTCACCCAACCGCCTTGAAGACTTCTTCCGAATATCCCCCATCCTCTGGAACTCTCTGCCCCAACACGTCCGACTATCAACCACAGTGGGATCCTTCAGACGGAACCTGAAAACCCACCTCTTCAGGAAAGCCTACAGCCTGCACTGACCCCGCTGCCTCCTCATCACTATCGGAGATACTGCCTCACCAACACCGAAGCTGCCGCAACCCCCTAACCTACTGTCTCCTTCCCCACAATCCTATAGAATGTAAACCCGCAAGGGCAGGGTCCTCGCCCCTCTGTAATTGTTAGTTTGCTTACAGTAAGCAATATCTGTAATTTGTATGTAACCTCTTCTCATGTACAGCACCATGGTATCAATGGTGCTATAGAAATAAATAACACCAACAACCTACGCGACCGGGAAGGAGGGGTGTTGGTGATGGTGGGGTCGAACAACCTCCGCACCCGGGGGAGCAGGGGGGGGAGGGGTGTCAAACAACCTACGCAACTGGGGAGGGGGGAGGGGGGGGGGGTCGAACAACCTCCGCAACCGGGGAGAGGGGGCGAACAACCTCTGCAACCGGGGGGGATGGGGGACGACGACAACTGCTGAAACCGTGAAAAGGGGTGGGGGAACCTGCGCAATGGGGAGCATACAGTTGGTGGCCTTTAGACACCCCACAATGTCGTCACAGGCGGGTATTGGGGGTGTAGTTGATTGGTTCCTGAACAGACACCATACTGGGATTGTGCCAATTACAGTCTCCGAGAGCAGCATTTAAGTGGTTAAACAGCAGCTATCAGAGTTGTAAGAGACAGCCGCCATCTACCCTGTATGGCGCGACCTTCGCTCTCCCTCCATGGCTTAACAGTACATCTTGGGGCAGGAACAAGTTAAAGCTGCAGTACCAGACACGGTCTATAGATAAGAGTGGCGCAGTTCCTGGAAGAATACAGCCAATACCTTCTAATCTGATGCCATCCCTTTAAGCAGGGGTTTTCCTATAAAGAATGCAGAGGTTTCTGGTCCAGGTGTATAAGAGGACCCCCAGGTTATATAGGGCACGTGGTAAGTCGGCAGCCGTGTTACGGATTGTGAACTGGGGCTCTCGCAATGCGGCGGCTGCAGATCACGTATATTTGCTCGTCGGGGCGTTACACCAGGGCAGGTCTACAAACAAAGGCGAGGTGACCCGCCACATCCGCACCTTCTGGGAGTCCTGCTTGCTCTTCTCCACTTTGTCCTGGAGTTTCTTCAGCTGCTCAGGATTGAGCGCAGGGTCGGCTTTGCTGTTTGTCTCCCTGGATATGGCGAGTTTCTCCTCCTTGCAGGCAGCGTGGTAAGCCTTCTTAGCTGCTTCCACCTGGAGAAAGGCGAAATAAAAAAAAAAGAAAAAAAAAAAAAAGTGGAACCTTTGCACTTGTAGTGACCGCCTCAACCAATCAGCAGCCACCGATTGGCTGCAGTGGTCACGTGCCGTCTGAGCGGAATGTGACGAATTGCGGCCGTCTTCCCTCTCACCTCCTTGAGTTTCTTTGCCCACGGCTTCTGTGCTTTCCTGAAGCCATCTTCAGCTTCCTTGGTCTCCTTGAAGCCCCCCATCATCTGCTTGTGGTACGCCTCCTTCTGCCAGTTCTTCACTTTCTCGAAGTCGTCATTCATCAGCGCGTTCTTCACCTCGAGGTGGAGCTCGCTGACTCTCTCGGCTTCGGTCATCACGGCGTTCCAGGCCTTCTCCCCGGTGCCGTACTGAGGCCCTACAAGAGGTAAAGTGGTATTACACTGAGGAATGCTGGGAGATTTCTGCTCTGACTGATTGTTAATGCAGCTCTGGACTCAAATACAGGCTTTAAAAGACAAATGTCACTATATAAACACAGACCACTGGACAGAAGCTACGTAAAGGACACCGCACTGCCTACAGTCTGTGTTACACTCCAGAGCTGAACTCACAATTCTGCTGGCTATCACGGAGCGAGAAAGGGGAGTGACAACCGTTCTGTGCCCGATCCAAGGTAATACAGATGTGACCCACCCAGATTCCATCCTCTTTACCTTTCTCCACAAGCTGCTTCCACCTCTTTGCCCATTCTGTCAGCTGCTGCGCGTACGCCTTCTCGATTTTCGCCCGCTCGTGCAGACAGTTCATTAAATCGTTGCAGAGTCTGTGCCCGTCGTCTATCCTCTTGACTGCACGCTTGTAATTGCCGATCTGTCAAAAATTATTTTAAAAAAATAAACAAAATTGCAATGAAAAATAAAATTGCAGACACATAAGAATGAAGTTCGCTTAATAGTCTGGATTAAAAATTGCCGCTTTGCGTATACAGCTCCAATGCAGGCACAAGCATCTACAAAGGCTCGAGAGCATATACCGTAACCTTACACAGTCCCTTAGTAACAAACACCCCCACATCCAGTCATTCCCTTATTTGAGAGAGATATCGAGAGATCGAGAGAGAGTGAGAGAGTGAGAGTGAGTATTACTGCCTATCTAGGCTACGGCCGTGTACAGTTGTGTGAAAAAGTGTTTGCCCCCTTCCTGATTTCCTATTTTGCATGTTTGCCACACTTATATGTTTCAGATCACCAAACACTTAAAATGTTAGACAAATAACAAGTAAAAATAAAATACAGGTCTTTATTATTAAGGGAAAAAAAAATCCAAACCTACAGGGTCCTGTGTGAAAAAGTGATTGCCCCTCCCTTTCCTCCCCACCCCCCTTTAACCCCTTCATGACCTTGCCGTTTTTTGCAATTCTGACCAGTGTCCCTTTATGAGGTAATAACTCAGGAACGCTTCAACGGATCCTAGCGATTCTGAGATTGTTTTTTCGTGACATATTGGGCTTCATGTTAGTGGTAAATTTAGGTCGATAATTTCTGAGTTTATTTGTGAAAAAAGCGGAAATTTGGCAAAAATTTTGAAAATTTCGCAATTTTCACATTTTGAATTTTTATTCTGTTAAACCAGAGAGTTATGTGACACAAAATAGTTAATAAATAACATTTCCCACATGTCTACTTTACATCAGCACAATTTTGGAAACAAATTTTTTTTTTGCTAGGAAGTTATAAGGGTTAAAATTTGACCAGTGATTTCTCATTTTTACAACAAAATTTACAAAACCATTTTTTTTTAGGGACCACCTCACATTTGAAGTCAGTTTGAGGGTTCTATATGGCTGAAAATACCCAAAAGTGACACCATTCTAAAAACTGCACCCCTCAAGGTGCTCAAAACCACATTCAAGAAGTTTATTAACCCTTCAGGTGTTTCACAGCAGCAGAAGCAACATGGAAGGAAAAAATGAACATTTAACTTTTTAGTCACAAAAATGATCTTTTAGCAACAATTTTTTTATTTTCCCAAGGGTAAAAGGAGAAACTGGACCACGGACGTTGTTGTCCAATTTGTCCTGAGTACGCTGATACCTCATATGTGGGGGTAAACCACTGTTTGGGCGCACGGCAGGGCTCGGAAGGGAAGGAGCGCCATTTGACTTTTTGAATGAAAAATTGGCTCCAATCTTTAGCGGACACCATGTCGCGTTTGGAGAGCCCCCGTGTGCCTAAACATTGGAGCTCCCCCACAAGTGACCCCATTTTGGAAATTAGACCCCCCAAGGAACTTATCTAGAAGCATAGTGAGCACTTTAAACCCCCAGGTGCTTCACAAATTGATCCGTAAAAAATGAAAAAGTACTTTTTTTTCACAAAAAAATTATTTTAGCCTCAATTTTTTCATTTTCACATGGGCAACAGGATAAAATGGATCCTAAAATTAGTTGGGCAATTTCTCCTGAGTATGCCGATACCTCATATGTGGGGGTAAACCACTGTTTGGGTGCACGGCAAGGCTCGGAAGAGGAGGCGTGCCATTTGACTTTTTGAATGGAAAATTAGCTCCAATCGTTAGCGGACACCATGTCGCGTTTGGAGAGCCCCTGTGTGCCTAAACATTGGAGCTCCCCTACAAGTGACCCCATTTTGGAAACTAGACCCCCCAAGGAACTTATCTAGATGCATAGTGAGCACTTATAACCCCCAGGTGCTTCACAGAAGTTTATAACGCAGAGCCGTGAAAATAAAAAAATAATTTTTCTTTCCTCAAAAATGATTTTTAGCCCAGAATTTTTTATTTTCCCAAGGGTAATAGGAGAAATTGGACCCCAAATGTTGTTGTCCAGTTTGTCCTGAGTACGATGATACCCCATATGTGGGGGTAAACCACTGTTTGGGCGCACCGCAGGGCTCGGAAGGGAAGGCACGCCATTTGGCTTTTTGAATGGAAAATTAGCTCCAATCATTAGCGGACACCATGTCGCGTTTGGAGAGCCCCTGTGTGCCTAAACATTGGAGCTCCCGCACAAGTGAACCCATTTTGGAAACTAGACCTCCCAAGGAACTAATCTAGATGTGCGGTGAGCACTTTGAACCCCCAAGTGCTTCACAGAAGTTTATAACGCAGAGCCATGAAAATAAAAAATAATTTTTCTTTTCTCAAAAATGATTTTTTAGCCCACAATTTTTTATTTTCCCAAGGGTAACAGGAGAAATTGGACCCCAAAAGTTGTTGTCCAGTTTCTCCTGAGTACGCTGATACCCCATATGTGGGGGTAAACCACTGTTTGGGCACACGTCAGGGCTCGGAAGGGAAGTAGTGACATTTGAAATGCAGACTTTGATGGAATGGTCTGCGGGCATCAGGTTGCGTTTGCAGAGTCCCTGGTGTGCCTAAACAGTAGGAACTCCCCACAAGTGACTCCATTTTGGAAACTAGACCCCCAAGGGAACTTATCTAGATGTGTGGTGAGCACTTTGCACCCCCAAGTGCTTCACAGAAGTTTATAACGCAGAGCCGTGAAAATAAAAAATGTGTTTCCTTTCCTCAAAAATATTTTTTTAGCCCAGAATTTTTTATTTTTGCAAGAGTAACAGGAGAAATTGGACCCCAAAAGTTGTTGTCCAGTTTCTCCTGAGTACGCTGATACCCCATATGTGGGGGTAAACCACTGTTTGGGCACACGTCAGGGCTCGGAAGGGAAGTAGTGACATTTGAAATGCAGACTTTGATGGAATGGTCTGCGGGAGTCACATTGCATTTGCAGAGCCCCTGATGTGCCTAAACAGTAGAAACACCCCACAAGTGACCCCATTTTGGAAACTAGACCCCCGAAGGAACTTATCTAGATGTGTGGTGAGCACTTTCAACCCCCAAGTGCTTCACAGAAGTTTATAACGCAGAGCCGTGAAAATAAAAAATAATTGTTCTTTCCTCAAAAATTATGTTTTAGCAAGTAATTTTTTATTTTTGCAAGGGTAACAGGAGAAATTGGACCCCAACAGTTGTTGCCCAGTTTGTCCTGAGTACACTGGTACCCCAAATGTGGGGGTAAACCACTGTTTGGGCGCACGTCGGGGCTTGGAAGGGCGGGAGCACCATTTGACTTTTTCAACGCAAGATTGGCTGGAATCAATGGTGGCGCCATGTTGCGTTTGGAGACCCCTGATGTGCCTAAACAGTGGAAACCCCTCAATTCTAACTTCAACACTAACCCCAACACACCCCTAATCCTAATCCCAACTGTAGCCATAACCCTAATCACAACCCTAACCCCAACACACCCCTAACCACAACCCTAACCGCAACACACCCGTAACCCTAATTCCAACCCTAATCCTAACCCTAATCCCAACCGTAACCCTAATCCCAACCCTAACCACAACTGTAACCCCAACACACCCCTAACCCTATCCGTAACCCTAACCACAAGCCTAATCTTAACCCTATTTCAAACCCTAGCCCTAATTCCAACCCTAACTCTAATTCCAACCCTAACCCTAAGGCTATGTGCCCACGTTGCGGATTCGTGTGAGATCTTTCCGCACGATTTTTGAAAAATCTGCAGGTAAAAGGCACTGCGTTTTACCTGCGGATTTACAGCAGATTTCCAGTGTTTTTTTGTGCGGATTTCACCTGCGGATTCCTATTGAGGAACAGGTGTAAAACGCTGCGGAATCCGCACAAAGAATTGACATGCTGCGGAAAATACAATGCAGCGTTTCTGCATGGAATTTTCCGCACCATGGGCACAGCGGATTTGGTTTTCCTTAGGTGTACATGGTACTGTAAACCTGATGGAAAACTGCTTCGAATTCGCAGCGGCCAATCCGCTGCGGATCCGCGGCCAATCCGTTGCGGATCCGCTGCCGATCCGCGGCCGATCCGTGGCCGATCCGCGGCCGATCCGCTGCGGATCCGCGGCCGATCCGCTCTGTGTGCACATGCCATAACCCTACCCCTAACCCTAACCCTACCCCTAACCCTACCCCTAGTTCTAACCCTAGTTCTAACCCTAACCCTAGTGGAAAAAGAAAAAAAAATATTTTCTTTATTTTATTATTGTCCCTACCTATGGGGGTGATAAAGGGGGGGGGGGTTATTTATTATTTTTTTATTTTGATCGCTGTGTTAGAACCTACCACAGCGATCAAAATGTACCTGTAATGAATCAGCCAGCCGGCTGATTCGGCGGGCGCACTGAGCATGCGCCCGCCATTTTGGAAGATGGCGGCGCCCAGCGAGGAGACGGACCGACACCGGGAGCCTAGGTAAGTATAAGGGGGGGGAGATCGGGGCACGGGGGGGGCGTCGGAGCACCGGGGGGTGACATAGGAGCAGGGGGGGAGCGGGCAGGAGGACGGGGGAGCGGAGCACAGGACGGAGGGGACCGGACCCCATAACGGAGCACTGGGGGGGCGATCGGTGGGGTGGGGGGGGGTCACTTCAGGTTTTCCAGCCATGGCCGATGGTATTGCAGCATCGGCTATGGCTGGATTGTAATATTTCACCAGTTTTTTAGGTGAAATATTACAAATCGCTCTGATTGGCAGTTTCACTTTCAACAGCCAATCAGAGCGATCGTAGCCACGGGGGGGGTGAAGCCACCCCCCCTGGGCTGAAGTACCACTCCCCCCTCTCCCTGCAGATCGGGTAAAATAGGAGTTAACCCCTTCACCCGATCTGCAGGGACGCGATCATTCCATGACGCCGCATAGGCGTCATGGGTCGGGAAGGGGTTAAAACATAAATTAACTGTGGTTTATCACATCTTTGGGAAGCAGAGCTCGAATTCCCTAGCCACTCCAGGCCTGATTACTGCCACACCGGTTCTCAATCAGGAAGTCACTTAAATAGGACCTGCCTGACAATGTGAAGTAGACCAAAAGGTCCTGAAAAGCTAGACATCATGCCGCGACCCAAAGAAATTCTGAACCAAATGAGAAAAAGTAATTGAGATTTTATCAGTCTGGAAAAGGTTATAAAGCCATTTCTAAAGCTTTGGGACTTCAGTGAACCACAATGAGAGCCATTATTCACAAATGGAGAAAACATGGAACAGTGGTCAAACTTCCCAGGAGTGTTGGCCTGACCAAAATTACGCCAAGAGCGCAGCAACGACTCATCCAAGAGGTCACAAGACACCCCACAACAACATCCAAAGAACTGCAGACCTCACGTCAGTTAAGGTCAGTGTTCATGACTCCACCATAAGAAAGACTGGGCAAAAAATGGCCTGCATGGCAGAATTCAAAGACGAAAACCACTGCTGAGCATTAAGAACGACTCGTCTCAGTTTTGCCAGAAAACATCTTGATGATCCAAGACTTTTGGGAGAATACTCTGACAGGACAGATGATGAACTTTTTGGAAGGTGTTTGCCCCATTACATCTGGCGTAGAAGTAACACAGCATTTCAGAAAAGGAACACCATACCAACAGTAAGACATGGTGGTGGCAGTGTGATGGTCTGGGGCAGTTTTGCTGCTTCAGGAACTGGACGTCTAGACTGTTATCAACCAAAAAATGCTGAAAGAAATTGGCCATCTGTTCGTGACCTCAGGCTGAAGCGCACTTGGGTTATGCAGCAGGACAATGATACAAAACACACCAGCAAGTCCACCTCTGAATGGCTTAAAAAAACGTAAAAAAAATTAAGTCTTTGGAGTGGCCTAGTCAAGGTCCTAACCTTAATCCGATTTAGATGCTGTGGCATCTAAAAACGGCGGTTCATGCTCGGTAACCCTCCAATGTGGCTGAATTACAACAATTCTGCAAAGATGAGTGGCCAAAATTCCTCCAGAGCACTGTAAAATAGTCATTGCCAGTTATCGCAAACACTTGATTGGAGTGGTTACTGCTAAGGTTGGCCCGGTTGGGTTAGTTATTACCAGGTTTGGATTTCTCTTTCCTTTCATAAAAAAAAATTGCATAGTGTGATTACTTGTGTTATCTTTGCCTAATATTTACATTTGTTTGGTGATCTGAAACATTGAAGGAGGGGCAAACACTTTCACACAACTGTATGACCTTACACAGTCCTTTGGAATCATGAGAAATCGTTCTGCAAAATCCATATTCCTTCCCTCATTCCAGAGGTTGGCTATAAAAAGTGAATTGCAGGGAAAGGTGCACAGTAAAGCAATGTCGGTAGAGCATGAGTATGTTCCTGCCTATCTAGGCTCCAGCAGTACATACCCTTACAAAGACCCATAGTTATTGGAAAAAAAAAAAAAATTCTACAAAATCCATATTCTTTCACCCCTTTCCAGGACTCTGCTAGGAAACAGAAGTTACAGGGGAAGTGGTGTAGTAATACAGAGCAGACTGTATTCCTGCCTATCTAGGCTCCAGCAGTACATACCCTTACACAGACCCATGAGAACTAAGAACTAATTCTACCTAATCCATATTCCTTTCCTCATTCCAGGGCTCAGCTACAAAAAGTGAATTGCACGGGAAGGTGCACAGTAAAGCACAGTCAGTAAAGCACAGTCAGTAGAGTATGAGTATATTCCTGCCTATCTAGGCTCCAGCAGTACCTACCCTTACAAAGACCCATACAGACGTGAAAAAAAAAAAAAAATCCATATTCTTCTTTCACCCCATTCCAGGACTCCGCTAGGAAATAAAAGTTATAGGGGAAGAGGTGTAGTAATACAGAGCAGACCGTGTATTCCTGCCTATCTAGGCTCCAGCAGTACATACCCTTATACAGACCCATGAGAAATAAGAAATAATTCTACCAAATCCATATTTCTTCCCTCATTCCAGGACTCACAGAGGAAAAGTGAATTACAGGGGGAAGGTGCACAGTAACGCACATCAGAGTACGTGTGTGTTCCTGCCTCTCTAGGCTCCAGCAATACATGTATTTTTGATAACTTGTTACCATATCAAGGCCTTAAATGCTCAGGGGCATGAGGAAGAGTGTTTTCGGGAAGCTGCCATGTCATACCATGGTCAGCCACAGTAGTAGTCGAGTAAAGTAGCACTTGTGGGTTGGTGGTCAGGCTTCACGAAAAGGGAGTTTACAGCTCTGCTCAGTTTACCGTCATCATAAAAGCATCAATAATAATAAAATACGATGACTACTCCTGTATATTACAGCACCGGGAGCCATTTACTCCAAAGACATCTTTGTCAAACCTACATCCTATGTAATAAAAAAAGAATAAAGTGACTCTGCAGCCACAATCCTATGTAATCCACTAACGCGCCTAGGTAATAACCGCACACGTTTCTTTTCATTAGAGTCTCATGGGTCAAAACAAAATCGTTCCGCGAATACATTTTATATGTTGCCATTAGCAACACATTGGTCTGTGTACTGCAAAGAACCTAGAAAAAGAATTGCTCCAAGGCTAGAAAATAAGTCAACAGCCGTCCCCACACAAGAACTTCCCCAATGATCACAAGTTACAGGGGAAACAATACACAAGTTACAGGGGAAACACTACACAAGTTACAGGGGAAACAATACACAAGTTACAGAGGAAACTATACACAAGTTACAGAGGAAACTATACACAAGTGACAGGTAACAGAAGATTTGATGACAGATAAACACCCATCCTTTTTTTTCCCCCCTTTCCCTCTAAAGTTTTCATCCTCACCCTTCCTCACTTTTCCTTTACAGGTATTACTTCCTCATTTTCTCTCCCTTCCCCTCTCCCCCCCGCCACTATTTCCATTCACTGCTTTTTCATTCTTCTTTCACTTCCTTACCCAGTTTGGTCTTTCCCTTCATTTGTTTTACATTCTCTCTTCCTTCCCCTCTTTTCTCTTTTTTTTCCTCTTCCCAGATTTTTCTTTCAATTGTCTTTCCCCTCCCACCTCTCTCCCTTAAACCCACCTTTTCATTATCCTTGCTCCCCCCCCCCCCCCTTACCTTGTTTTCACTTTCCATGCCAGCATTTTCGGTTTCCTCTCCACTCCCCCGCCACCCTTGGACAATATGCACATGGAGTCTTTTTGCAGTTTTCAGAGAAGAAACTGAGCAGAATCCACATGTTTGAGGATTTTTGAGCATTTGAGGAGGATTTGGAGAGTCTCTGCTCTGTATCTATTCTAAAACCCCCTATAATAGAAAAAAAACAATACCCTGTTTTTTCCGCTTCCCTTCAGTTTTCCTTTCCTAAACCCTCCACTTATGTTTTGTTTCCTTTCCTCAATTTCTTTCCATACTTTCCCTTTGCCCCCTTTTCTCCAGTTTTACTTAGTCTCCTTTTGTTTCCTCTTCCCACTTTCTTCACTTTCTCTGGTCTTTTTTCCCCCTCTCCTCTTTCTTTCCATACTTATGGTCACATCTTTTCTTTCCCATTTCTTATACTGGTTTTATTTCCCTTTTCCATTAGCTTCATCCCTTTTCCTTCCCTTTACCCCTACCCCCTTCTGTTTCCATTCCCCACTTTCTTTCCTTCCTCTTCTTTCGTCTAGTCTCCTTTTCCTTTCCATTTACCCTCCTTTTGTTTCCTTTCCTCACTTTTATTCATGTTGCCTTTTCCATTCCTTTCACTCCTTATCCCCGGTATACTTCCATTTAGCCCCCTTGTTTCCTTTCCCCACCTTCTCTCCTTCCCCTTCATGTCTTTTCCATTCTTTTGTCCTACTTCCACTATTCCATCCCTTTACCCCCCTTTTGTGTCCTTTCCCCGGCTTCTCCCTTTTCTGTCCTTTCCGCACTTTTCTTCATGTCTTTTCCATTCATTCTCCCTATTTCCAGTGTTCCTTTCCCCACTTTTTTCATTCCTTTCACCCCTCATCTCCAGTTTTCCTTTTTTACTCTTTTTGTTTCCATTCCCCACTTAATTTCCACTTTTCTTGTCCTCTTTTCCAATCCTATTTCCCCTTCTTTATCCGTCTTGCTCTTTCCTCTATTCCATTCATTCATTCCCCTCCACTTTTATTTCCTTTCCCCACTTGTTTCATTCCTTCCACCCCTCGTCTCCCGTTTTCTTTTTTTCCCTCCTTTTGTTCTTATTCCCCCACACTTTTCTTCTCCTCTTTTCCATTCCTATTTCACCTTCTTTATCCCGTTTTGCCCTTTCCTTTATTTCATTCATTCCCCTCCACTTTATTTCCTTTCCCCACTTTTTTCATTCCTTTCACCCCTCGTCTCCCGTCTTTTTACTCTCCTTTTGTTCCCAATCCGCACTTTTCTCCTCTTCTTTCCCATTCTTATTTCCCCTTCTCCCTTATCCCTTCTTGCCCTTTCCCCTATTCCATTCATTCCTTGCTTTCCCTTTAAGTGACTGCTCCCTACTCGATAACCATCTCTCCAGCACACGGTGGCACATTCTTCACATATCTGTTTTGCCGAGTAGGGGAGAGAAAGCCCAATCATAAATGGCGCTGTCTCCCGGGGACCCGAACCCTGTAAATGGCTTCATACATCAGGAGAGCAGAAATCAGGTTGGACAAGTCTCTCCCTCCCGCTCTCTGGTTATATAACGTCTCATCCCTGTATAATCACTCTGCAGCGAGATGCTCCGCGGGGCGAGCAGAAAGCGCCACTTGTTATCTCTCAGCTCCTGGTTGCACAAGACGGAAGTGTCCGTGAATGAGGACTGAGTTACCAATGTACACAGGTTGCGAATAGTCCAGATTCCTGCAACGTAATCCTAAAGCAAAACAAGGCGGCATTAACCCCCCGGCTGCCGAGACTCCTCGCTCCTTAAATAGCGTTCTTCACGGAATTTGCGGAATTACTTGCGGAGCACATCTGGATCGTGTCACTTTACCAAGCAGACGCGTTGTACTGAGGGGCGGCCAACCACCACCCCACCACGTTCTGTGCACCGCACCAAGAGGAGTACGGTATCAAATAAGAAAAAGCTTATCCAGCGTATTATAATCTCACTGTCAATTATCACCATGACAACATAACATTTCTGAAACGTATATTTGGTGTGACTTTGGGTCATAGAGTAGAGAAGCAAAACTTATCCGGCTTGTTCGTCTGTGGCTCTTTCATAACGAATGCACGCTCGATTCAGCCGAGCATGCGTGCGTTTTTAATAGAAAAAGTGGCTGCCAGACATATCTGGCGGCAGATTATTCCCTTGGGGGGGGGAACAAAATAATCAAGACAAATTCAACATGGCTCCTTCTACATAGGATAAGTCAGGAGACTCCCGTAAAAAGTAGATGGTCATCCGCTTGTTTTCTACTTATTCACAGCAGCCAATCGGAAGATGACGCGTTGTAGCGGGAAGGCAGCTTGAACCAATCAGTAGACGGGGGCGTGTCTCAGACTACCAGAGATCCCCTGTAGGCATCGTAGCCAAGCTGTAGTCACAGATTTGAGCTAAAAAGAGAAGCCATCAGCAGGGAATCAATATTTTTTGTCTTAATCCTTTCAATTGCTACATGGGTTGTAGTTTTAATACTTTGCCATGGGATTACTATTAGCGGGGAGTGGGAGGTTCACTATTTTGCTATTTTTTCCCACCCCTCCAAGCAGCAGTTAATGTTCCCCTTGTACATATTTTCCGCGACGTGTTAAAGGGCCATTCAAAGGGAGGCTCAGATCTTAGAGGCCCCTTGTCGGCACCGCATGTGAGGGCACATTGAGGGGACTGATGTGTACAAACCGCTTCCACTGCGAAACGCGCCGGCCTCATTGGCATGCAGAGCGGACAGTGGAGCGAGTCATAGTCACCCAGCGAGCGGCAGCAGCGGCGAACAGCCAGGCCTCTGTTGGGTGGAATCTGATAGCAGCAAAGTGAATAAATTCTGTGTGACCTTGAGCCGTGGAAGGGAAGGAAACACTCGTCTGATTGTGATCCAGTCTTCTCTTCCATCTTCATGCCCTGACAACAGTTTCCTAATGGAGAGCCACAGGACGGACGACACCGCTGATCTGACAATTAGATGGAACGGTTAGAGCTGAAGTTTGTGCTCCAGAGCTTCGGTTCCCAACATAAAACACAACCAGCTGTCCAAAAACTGACGTTTTCGGCATGCCCTGAGAGTAATTTCACAATAACCAGAGACCACTGCTGTGAGGTTACCGGATTAATAGCAAAAATAGTTTGGAACTGAAGCTCTGGAGCACAAACTGCAGCTCTTCCGTAACTAAAAATTCGCCAGCTCTCGGCCAACTGCAACTCCCAGCAAACCCAAACAGCTGAATTTTAAAGACCACACCTATAAAGTGTACTGGCTGGAATGGCTAGAGCTGAAGTTTGTGCTCCAGAGCTTGAGTTCCTACACCATAAACATTTTCGCAGGCTCCAAATTTTATACACAGACTATAATCCATTGTCTCTATCCGAGTCTGTCAAATGGACTCATGGGAAATAAGTCAAACTGCTCCTCTAAAGGAAGCGCCCATCCACATGCACGCTCTGTGGAGCAGAGTGGGCATGCGTTTTCAATAGGGAGAGTGGAATAAGCTGCTGCTAGATACTGCTCATTTCCTATGAAGGTACAAGTAAAAATCCAACATGTCCGATCAAACTGCTAAGATCTGTCTTAGGCAAAACATAATGGACTGTTCGATCACTGAGGGATCAAGCTGCAGCTGCCTATTGAAGAGACGAGGAGTGAAGCAGAGCGTAGAAGACATTGACACAGTAAGCTCTGGATTCACAGCTACACTGCTCAATAACGTCCTCCATGCTGTGGCTTCTAAACATTTGCTACATAGAGAGGAGAGCAGGAATCCCTCCTTGTGTGTGCGGTGTATGGGAGACATCATGGTAGAGGAGGTAGCCTACCCTCACTAGCTCAGAGACAACTGCTAACTAGCGATGGAGACGGCGGAGGGGATAAACCAGTGAAAATGCCCGAGAAGCTGTAGTTGAGCAACAGGTGGAGGGTGGCAGGTTGCGGACCCCTGTCGTGCATCGTAACAGTACAGCTAAATTCCAGTACTGAGGAAAGCTAGTTTCCGTTCATTCGCTAATAAGTTCCTTTCGGGGCGAAATCCTGGCCCTTCCATGACTCACAGTAATTGTTACAAGTTTCCTACAGAACTTCCAGATGACTTCACATCACGGTTTTCCTGCTAGAACAATGAGAAGAGACAAGGGAACACAGCTCAGCAAATTCTAACTAACGACAAGCAGATGCATCGAGAAGGCGAGAAAGACGATACCGCGAGGAAACCACCATCTAGAAGGTTACAATCAAAACTGAGGACAACGTGGATCTGCTTAACCTTCGGCTAGACGAGGCGGCAAGAGAGACTAGGAATGGTGGCCACCAGATTCTAGTCTCCGATCAGCTAGTTTGGTCCGTCACGATAATCATCAGATCGCTTCTACATAATCCTATGGATGATCAGTCTTGACACTGTAGCTATTTCAAAAGGACCTCCATTTTCCCATGTGACATCTTAGAGAAGGTCCTAAATCAAAGCCTTTGAATCACGATGAAGGGTACAGATCCTTTTGCTCAGTATTTTCGTGGTTCTCCTTGGTTGCGTCATGCAACATTCATTCATTAAAAACTTCCATACAAATCTTCCCGCAAGCTCACAGACCTGGTGATCGGCGACGCAAGATTAGACCAGCGGTGGACGATGACTTCCTGGATGGTAGATGTGATCTCATACCAGCGGTGAACGGTAAAAGGTGCCCTACATTCATCACGATGGGCGTCACGCAACCCTGATGTACTGGAAAAGGGTCTGCAAAGTAAATGTTTGATTCCGACATCACAGCACGAAGCGGATTAAACTACGAGCACATTGCAGGCACAGGGCCCGCCGCCCCGTCGGAAGAAGACAGGGCCTGCTTCTCCATCACTGCCGATCGAGCGTACTGCCTGGTCGATCTCAAACGCCTGATTAAAGTTTAGACTTTATTTCGGGGAGCCCCACATACACAATAGATAGTCGTTGAGTCCGGGCAGGTTCGGCTGACTTTAGTCCACTATATCTGGAGGCCTGAGAACTTACAGATATACCTAGAGATAAGCGAGTATACAGTAGAGATAAGTGAGTATACCATCTAGTACACAGATCTCAAAGGAAGTCCTTGACCACATCTCTGACAATGCAATCATCTCCTCCTCTGGAGGAGTGAAGCTCGAATAAAACAGTGACTTAAGTCATTAATAAAAAAAAACAACACATCTTTACCTCCCAGAAGCTGTCGCTGGACACTTCAACCCCAACTGCGTCGTCGTAGTTTCCAGACATGATTACTGAAGAAGCAAAGCAGAGTTATATCCAAAAGGTGAGTGCTCCGTGTTCTCCTCTTCAAAAGACAGTCAGTACCTGCGGAGAGAAGGTGATGGGGGTTATAATACAAATAGCCAAGAATTTAAACTTTTCATCCCAAACATTTAACAATGGTCTGTTTAATGAAGAACAACACGGTGGCCATTGCTTCTTTTCACACCCCCAAAAAGTTTGTAATTTAATGGCCTTGAACAAATTTCTAAAATTCCATCTGGATGGACAAGTCCTTTAAGAAAAAACAGTAAAGGGTACTTACAACCTGGTGACCGGTACTTGTAGGATCACTAATAGGCACCAGATTGCGCACAGATCTCTAGCGACTCATCCTACATGTCCAAGTTCACACTCGCCGTGAGTTAGGAAGCGTCGACCACGCCGCGTGCGCTGCAATCTCACGGATGTTTATCTACAGCTCCCGAACAATGTGCCAAGGACACAGAATCCAGGTCACCCCGCTCACCTGCAACCTGCACTGATGGAAAGTGACAGCGCAGAACACGGCGGCTTCACTGTACGGAACAATTGTTTTTCCCGGGTAAAGAATAGGCCGAGCCTCACAATGGCAGCCAACCTTATAATGGCTGTTTACACTGTAAACGTGGGGAAAACCGAAGTACAACTCTCAAAGTGCACCCTCCGTACTGCAGGGCCAGAGGCCGAACATGGCGATACTCCCACGTGCATTGATCTACACTAACACAAAGCCCCATATGGCAGCATGTATACCCTACAGGCCTAGATGATAGTGTAATGGTTTCTGCAGCAACAATGGTTCACTTGCATTGCATTGCTAGGACATGCCATCACTATAAACAGAGGAGGTGCGATCTCCGCATGCCCTCTAGCTCCGTAAGGCTGCAGGGTACCACTAAATCAGTCCCGCAGCCCCTCTTTTCTCACAATCAGTGCAGGGTACCACTGAATCAGTACCGCAGCCCCTCTTTTCTCAGGATCAGTGCAGGGTACCACTAAATCAGTCCCGTAGCCCCTCTTTTCTCAGGATCAGTGCAGGGCACCACTGAAATCAGTCCCGCAGCCCCTCTTTTCTCAGGATCAGTGCAGGGCACCACTGAAATCAGTCCCGCATCCCCTCTTTTCTCAGGATCAGTGCAGGGTACCACTAAATCAGTCCCGCAGCCCCTCTTTTCTCAGGATCAGTGCAGGGTACCACTAAATCAGTACCGCAGCCCCTCTATTCTCAGGATCAGTGCAGGGCACCACTGAAATCAGTCCCGTAGCCCCTCTTTTCTCAGAATCAGTGCAGGGCACCACTGAAATCAGTCCCGCAGCCCCTCTTTTCTCAGGATCAGTGCAGGGCACCACTGAAATCAGTCCCGTAGCCCCTCTTTTCTCAGAATCAGTGCAGGGCACCACTGAAATCAGTCCCGCAGCCCCTCTTTTCTCAGGATCAGTGCAGGGCACCACTGAAATCAGTCCCGCATCCCCTCTTTTCTCAGGATCAGTGCAGGGCACCACTGAAATCAGTCCCGCAGTCCCTCTTTTCTCAGGATCAGTGCAGGGTACCACTGAATCAGTAGCGCAGCCCCTCGATTCTACATTAAGTTTTAAGCCAGGATCTCGCAGACAGACCAACGAGTCTTCTGAGATCCCCCCTTTTGGTCAGTACAAGGTTTACCCACAGAAAACTATAAGGAGGCGACGTCGCCAGACCTCATAAGTGTTCACCATGACCAGATCAAGTCGGTAAAAAAGAAAGCAAGTAGTCAAATTGTGATCTGCCAAGTTGAGAGGGTCTTTGACATGGAGATCACTTTGGAGCGAAAAAAAGCTGTTGCTGTCTAGACAGCTGCCTGACATTGGGGCAAAAGCTGCGCCTGCCAGAATTAAAGGGCAACTAAAGTCAGCGCTCACAACGAGTGGCGGCCATCATAGACATTCGCTCATTTCTACATTACGTGAGAATTTACAGACTGACATTTTCTTACTCCTAGGACTGAACATGTATCATGTACTCGGCTTATCTGAGAATTAATAAAATCCTTACGCAAAGCTTTTTTTTTTTTTTCGTTAATGGCCTTTTAATACGAGAACCAGTTGAGAGATTTTTAATCCCTGAGCTTTACATTAAAAATCTTCTTGGGTCAGAAGAAAATCCTCAATATGATCACGGAACTAAAAAATAAATAAAATTAAAAAAAATAGCAAAAACCGGCAAGGATTATTGAGAATTTTTTTTTTTATTATTATTTATTTTTTTTATAAAAGAGCTTGTTGTAACGAAGAAATTTTTGATACCAAAATATTAACTATAAGTTTTTATAACAAAAACTCTGGGAAATATTCCACAGGGTGTGGGATTGGACCTCAGGGAACCTCACTGATCTTGTGTTAAGTAGGTAAACCCCATTCAAAAGGCGACCAGTCACAAGTTGCTGGTGTTTGCTTTTACCTTTTCCCCACAGATCCCCTGTTTATTCCTGTTTTTTGTTTTTAAATAATCCATCATATGGTTCCAGATATATTGGCCATTTTTCATGGTCTTTACCTTGGGGGTGTGGCTCACAGGGTATTAATGCAGAACAGCCTAGAGACACGCCCCAGAGGATCCCATGAGCCTCATTCCCCTCCATAAAGACCATAAAAATTACCACTAAATAAAAAAGGCATAACTCTGGAACTGTGAGGTGGATTAAAATAAAAATAAAAATCAGAATACTCTGGGAACAGCAGAAATAAAATTAAATAAAAATAGTCACTTCTGACCTGATGACAGATCATCTTTAAGGCACCTTAAAAGGCCAACGCCACTTGCAATACCTTTTAATGTAACAATTTTCTGCCTCCTTATACTGTACAGGAATTTCTCAAAATTTCTTCCATCAAATCCTACATAAAAAGGTTTCATTTATCAATACAGGCCAACGGTGAGACTGTCAGCTTTCAATTGCTAGGAAAAACTAAAGCTGTGATTGGTTAGGTTTGACCCCCGGCAGCTAACCATGACGGTCTCCTTGTCCCCGAGACAGTCATCCTCCCCACAGACTCCCCAAGCCAGTCACCCTTGTCATAAAAATCCCACAGCTCTCCAAAATATTCACATTCGTCCATCCCATTCACCACCACCCCATCTCCCCCCCCAGCTCCCCAAGACAGTCCATCCCATTCTCCCTCCTCCGAGACAGTCAACCCCACTCTCCCACCCCCAAGTTTCACCCACATAAGAAATACAAAAAAAAGGAAAATTTAAAAAAATAAATAAATATATATATATATATATATATATATATATATATATATATATATATATATATATATATAAATAAATAAATAAATATATATATATATATATATATATATATATATATATATAATGATGTTGTAAAACAAAGTAATAAGGGGATTTAAAAAAAAAAAAATGAAAAAGGCAAAAAAAACTGGAAGAGTTAAGGCAAAAAAAAAAATTTGTTTTCTTACAATGGAGCCTATGGGTGACATCTCACCATTGGTCTATACACAAGAAGTTAGTCAGTAGATCACTTCCTCCATCGTAGGCGCTAAACATGATGTGAACAGTGTGCGATTCTACAGAACTGGATCCTGATGGCAGCAAGAAACCAAGACCACTAATTACCGCCAATGACTAAAATAACATTAATGAGGAAAAAGAGAGAAGTGTGAAGCCTGGCACATCTGCACGCTCATGTTATACCGGAAAGGCTCCATATACACCAACCCCCACCATTCATGTAGCCTCCCCACTAATTATATCCCATTGACTCTAGATCAAGTGCTGAGAGGACTTAAGTCACCTGATCTGGGTTTTAGCACATTTAAGCCCTTCAGCCCTACAGATGGATGCTCCTAGAGGAGAGATCACTGGGAAGTTCCGAATAGAAAACCTTAATAAAATTAATAAACCTGTTCAGGATCCTCGTTCCTCAAAGGGAGTCCAGCTCTGGAGGACCCGATGTAATACTTCATTTCACCTGTGGTGGTGCTGCAGGGAAACTGAACACTCCCTGCAAGGGTTACTCATAAAACAACAACTGATTGCAAATTTGTAATGGTCTTTACGAGGATTTACATTCCCAGATAAAGCGGTTTTCCATTACGATCGCACTTTGTGATTGGCTTATTGTAAAGTGGACCTTCTGACAAAGTGGACCTCTTGTGATCAGTGATCAGTATGGAAACCTGGTAATTTTCCTGCAGTGCCTCCTCAGGGGGATGAGAGGCATTACACCTTGGGTTTCCATCCAAATCAATGGGTTGTTTGTGTACTGAAGGAGAGGACAGGTCCTCCAGAACAAGAGAGACCTGCTATACGCTGGCCAAGAAATGGGCATCCAGGACAGAGTACTCCAAACCCAAAAAGGAGATGATAAATGTTTTATAAAAAGGTAGAGAAGCTTAAAAAAAAAAAAAAAAAAAAAGGATAAGACCATCAAGTCCACCCTATAATCAGACAGTGTTTATCGAGAAGGCTTAACATCCCCTATGAAGAAGAGACAAGAGGCCAAGTGCCCCACTGGGGTTTTCGGTCTTGGCTATGGAGGACACATCTGCACAGATTGTCTCCTCTCCTGCTATGGTAGAAGTACACCCTTTGTAAGAGTTTACACCAGAGGAGGCAGCAGAAGCAAACACTTTCTGGGTACACAGACGTTATTGTAATGACCCACCCAACTTGGAAACTATAAGAACTCCACCTTTTTAGTAAACTTCCTCTGAGTAGTTACGTGGTATGTTCCTATCCAGAACTCAAGGAAAGAAGAACATAACGCCCAGTGAATTACTACAGTCATAACCGAGGGATCGCAGTGCCAAGTCAGTGCCGTCGTTCCCATCCATCCAGCTGTGCGGAGAAACTACAGCCGGCCCCATTCACTTGAATTGAGGTGCACTACGGTTCCACCGCATAGTGGGTGGAAGCAGAGCTGATTGTGGGGATTTCAGAACCTGAAGCTCCAGAGCAGTTTCATTGCGTTTCATGCACAATGGTAGCCTGGCCCCATAAATTAACAAGATGTTGGGGGGTCCCAGAAGTCAGACCCTTAGGGATATTATTATTATTTATTTATTTATATAGCACCATTAACTCCATGGTGCTGTACATGAGAAAGGGGTTACGTTCAGAGTTATAGATATCGTTTACAGTAAACAAATTTACAATGACAGACTGGTACAGTGGGGAGAGGACTGTCCTTGCGGACTTACATTCTACGGGATAAAGGGGGAAGAGACAGAAGGTCAGGGGTGCGGCCGCTTGGGTGGTGGTGAGGCGGCAGCTCGGGTGGTGGTGAGGCGGCAGAATGGTTATTGCAGGCTGTAGGCTTTCCTGAAGAGATGGGTTTTCAGGTTCCGTCTGAAGAATCTGAGGGTGGTGGATAATCGGAGGTGTTGAGGCGTGGAATTCCAGCGGATGGGGGATATTCGGGAGAAACTTGGAGGCGGTTGTGTGAGGAACCAATAAGTGTGGAGGATAGTAGGAGGTCTTGGGAGGATCGAAGATTACTTGAGGGAAGATATTGGGAGATTAGTTCAGAAATATAGGGAAGGGACAGGTTGTGGATGGCTTTGTAGACCAGTGTTAGTAGCTTGAACTGGATTCGTTGGGGAATTGGGAGCCAGTGGAGGGATTTGCAGAGGGGAGAAGTGAGGAGAGAGGTGGATTAGCTGGGCAGCAGAGTTGAGGACAGACTGGAGTGGTGCAAGAGAGTTAGCGGGGAGGCCACAGAGCAGGGTGTTACAGTAATCGAGGAGGGAGATGATAAGGGAAAGCACAAGAGTTTTAGTAGATTGTGGGCTCAGGAAGGGACGGATTCTGGCAATATTTTTGAGTTGGAGGCGACAGGAGGTGGCAAGAGTTTGGACGTGCGGTTTGAAGGACAGGGCAGAGTCAAGAGTTACCCCGAGGCAGCAGTTTTCAGGTGCAGGAGAAAGCGTAATGCCGTTTACCATAATAGACAGATGAGGTAGGGGGGATACGCAAGATGGGGGAAAGATGATGAGCTCGGTTTTGTCTACATTGAGTTTTAGGAAGCGAGAGGTGAAGGAGGAGGATATGGCTGATAGACACTCTGGGATTCTGGACAGCAGAGAGGTGACAACTGGGCCAGAGAGGTAGATCTGAGTGTCTACCTCCAGGTGGTACTGGAAGCCATGGGACTTTATGAGTTGTCCTAGGCCAAGGGTATAGATGGAACAAAGTAGGGGCACTAGGACAGAGCCTTGAGGGACTCCAACAGAGAGGGCGGAATGAGGAGGTAGCATGGGAGTGGGAAACGCTAAATCTGCAGTCGGAAAGGTATGAGGAAATCCAGGACAGGGCAAGGTCTTTGATGCCAAAGGAAGAAAGAATCTGTAGCAGTAGGCAGTGGTCGACTGTGTCGAAGGCAGAGGACAGGTTGAGAAGGAGGGATATGCCATCACTTTAGGAAAAAACAATACATCTTAAAAGATATTAGGCTGCCAACTCGGGGAGTGACCACTCAGTCTGTGGCTTGCAATGAAGGAACGAGTCTCAAGGTCGTCCTCCCAGCCACAGCGACACAGTCAGGTAACACCCCAGTCTCCTCGGTGCCTTTACTTACTTTTCCAAAACACATGTGCAGAACGCCCCAGGCCACCGGCGAGCAGCCATAGCAACAACGGAGAGAAGAGACGGGGGTCTTGTTGTACAGCGAGGGTTATAAATAGCCGACAGAATAAAATTCCAACAGCGAGAGGCACTGACTCACCCATCACGCCGGAACACTATTAACAAGCCCAATAAATAAAGCTGAAGAAGGGCATGGATGCCATGAAGACCCCACTAAACGAGGATACCTTTATTGGTTTAAAGTGGAGTGACCGCTGGGACCCCATTCATCACAACAATGAAAGTTGTGCACCACTTATCCAACTTCTGTTGGGTCGACGTCCATTGGCTTTGTTTCATTCCAGGTCGGAACAACAACAAATTCTGCTAAACTCAATAGTAGGGCCCCAAATAACCCTCTCGACTATCGCTCGGAGGCTCCAAAGACAGTCTCTCGCTTTGGAGGACCCGACCTGTCCTGCATTACATGGACGACTCATCGATTTAAAAGGACCTGGTGTAATACCCAATCTCGCCTGCGGTTGTGCTGCAGAGAAACTGAATACTTACTGCCAGGATCCCTCATCGATCGCTGTCGATCACTAAGGATTCACAGCAGTGGGACACTTTATCATAGACTTATTGTCAAGAGACATTTAAAATTACGTCAGTATCAGCCAGCATTAATCTAATGTGTATGGGAGCCCAAGCAATTGATTGTTGGGGTAGTTAAGGTTCCAGAAAGTCCGTTTTCGGGCTGCCGATCTTTTTATTCTCCAGGAGAATGGCGGCTTTCTAATAGAAGACATAGGAGGGCTCAGTCGAACGAGTGCTCCTATGTATGGGAGAAAACGTCCATGATGACTGCCGGCCAAACGGTCATTCGGCAAAAGGCCATCAAATCAGTAAGGTGGGCTTAAGAAATGGTGATTGTCCAAAGCAGAGAACCCTCTAAGTCACAGACTTCGGTGTATAAACCCTTAGTGTAGAGTACGTATCAAGTCCATTGAGTGCAGACGAGACCTCACCCAAGAGGGTGACCAAGAAGAGACTTACAAGTAAGGGCCTACCAACTGTGAGGTCAAGTGTGAAGGTGTTTTTTACCTCCTTATGGAGAAGTGACCACACGAGGACGAGTCATACTCCACTTGAGTGAATGGGAATTACAGGAACCCTATAAAGGAAGCTGTCCTCCATGAGTTATCCTGCACTTTCCATGAAGTGAATGTGATCAGAGAGAAGGAGAAAAAGAAAATTCTGCAGATCTTCCTTTTATGGAAGGAACGAGAGTCAGGAAAGGTCTGCCAAGAACAAGCAGATCATCTAATTATAATCTGTACGCGCAGGGAGATCACGGAAATCAGCGATACGGAAAAACCAGCACTAATCTGATGAGAAATCTCACAAGGAACCTACATCACACAAGTCACACGAGAAAGAAAACCATGTACCAGGTAAGGAAATATAGCCTACACCTCAGTAAAGAAGGCTGAAAGGCTCTGCAAGATACGGCTTCATTTCTACTCAAACGTCAGCAGGTGTCAACCTGTCCCCAACTGTAGACCACCAGGAAAGCGAGCGCCAACCTGTCCCCAACTGTAGACCACCAGGAAAGCGAGCACCAACCTGTCCCCAACTGTAGACCACCAGGAAAGCAAGCGCCAACCTGTCCCCAACTGTAGACCACCAGGAAAGCGAGCATCAGCCTGTCCCCTACTGTAGACCACCAGGAAAGCGAAAACCAACCTGTCCCCAACTGTAGACCACCAGGAAAGCGAGCACCAACCTGTCCCCAACTGTAGACCACCAGGAAAGCGAGCACCAACCTGTCCCCTACTGTAGACCACCAGGAAAGTGAGCACCAACCTGTCCTCTACTGTAGACCACCAGGAAAGCGAGCACCAACCTGTCCCCTACTCCAGAATACCAGGAAAGAAAGCACCAACCAGTCTCCAACTCCAGAACACCAGGAAAGCGAGCACCAACCTGTCCCCATCTGTAGACCACCAGGAAAGCGAGCATCAACCTGTCCCCTACTCCAGAACACCAGGAAAGCGAGCATCAACCTGTCCCCTACTCCAGAACACCAGGAAAGCGGGAACCAACCTGTCCCCTACTCCAGAACACCAGGAAAGCGAGCATCAACCTGTCCCCATCTGTAGACCACCAGGAAAGCGAGCACCAACCTGTCCCCTACTCCAGAATACCAGGAAAGAAAGCACCAGTCTCCAACTCCAGAACACCAGGAAAGCGAGCACCAACCTGTCCCCATCTGTAGACCACCAGGAAAGCGAGCATCAACCTGTCCCCTACTCCAGAACACCAGGAAAGCGAGCATCAACCTGTCCCCTACTCCAGAACACCAGGAAAGCGGGAACCAACCTGTCCCCTACTCCAGAACACCAGGAAAGCAAGGAACAAACTGTTCCCTACTCGAGACCACCAGGAAAGCGAACATCTACCTGTTGCCTACTCCAGACCACCAGGAAAGTGAGCATCTACCTGTTCCCTACACTCCAAAGCACCACGGAAGCAAAACAACCTCCTCACTACTACAGACCTTGAGGAAAGCCAGAATCAACCTCTCCACTACTCTCAACCACAAGGGAAGCAAAACAAGAGGCCCCTCACAACTACAGAAAAATCAGGAAAGCGAACATCAACCTCACCACTACTCCAGACCACCAGGGAAGAACGCATCAACCAGTCTACTACTCCAGACCAGCAGGAAATCAAACAAGCATCAACCTGTCCATTTCTTTAGACCCCCAGGAAAGCAAGAATGAACCTCTGTACTACACTAGACCATCGGGCATTAACCATCCCAGTACCCTAAGTCACCATGGAAGCAATTATCTGCAGCCAGGCCCATTCACTTGAATGTTGGTGTGCTGCCGTTTCCCTGCCCTGCACAGGAGGTGGCTTGAGCACCGCTAGGCGGAGTCATTAATATATACCACCACTTTATGGAGTCTAACTACTAAGACCCTCACCAACCTTGTGGCTGAAGGGGCCGCTACAATAATTCAGCACTGCAGCGCCTTCGCAGTCTCTCTGCTTTCTGGCCACAAACTGTGCAGGGGAACTGCAGCAGAGCAGGCAACAATTTAGTGTATGAGGTCAGATCACAGCCGAGATGCGAAGAGCGCTGCTCTGCAGGTAAAAAACATAAAACAAATGAAGTGGAAGCAGGTCAGAATCAAACTACAATTAGTAGTTCAAAGTGCAACATGATTTACATTTGCTACACAATATACTGCCTCTCCACACTGCACAGACTTGTTCATGTTCTTCCCTCTAACGAAGCACTGCTTAAGAAATCATGTAGTATTAAGGATGATAAAGTAAAAAAAAAAACGAATGAAAAGTGAAAAAGGAAGCTTGACAGCCAAGCGCCTTAAATAGGGATGTCGGATACATTGTCTACAAGTCATCGGGAGATGGGGTTAAAGACAAAATGTCAGAAGTCATTAAAATTTATAGAAAGGATGAAAGCATGTACCAAAAGGATATTACCAGAAAGAAGGAATTCACATCATTTCTCAGAGAAGTATCTAAAAATATCATAGAAGCAACTTGGCACCAGAGAAAGGAGACTGGCATAGCCAAAGGAAAAGTCCGATATGGAGAGAACGCTTCTCCCACTTACTACATCGAAACTAAGTAAAAAAAATTGAGTCACTGTGTACATACCGTATATTCCTTATCCTGTATTACTCCTGAGCTGCACTCACTATTCTGCTGGTGCAGTCACTGTGTACATACATTATATTACTGATCCTGGGTTACATCCTGTATTATACTCCAGAGCTGCACTCACTATTCTGCTGGTGCAGTCACTGTGTACATACATTACATTACTGATCCTGAGTTACATCCTGTAGTATACTCCAGAGCTGCACTCACTATTCTGCTGGTGCAGTCACTGTGTACATACATTACATTACTGATCCTGAGTTACATCCTGTATTATACTCCTGAGCTGCACTCACTATTCTGCTGGTGCAGTCACTGTGTACATACATTACATTACTGATCCGGAGTTACATCCTGTATTATACTCCAGAGCTGCACTCACTATTCTGCTGGTGCAGTCACTGTGTACATACATTACATTACTGATCCTGAGTTACATCCTGTAGTATACTCCAGAGCTGCACTCACTATTCTGCTGGTGCAGTCACTGTGTACATACATTACATTACTGATCCTGAGTTACATCCTGTATTATACTCCAGAGCTGCACTCACTATTCTGCTGGTGCAGTCACTGTGTACATACATTACATTACTGATCCTGGGTTACATCCTGTATTATGCTCCAGAGCTGCACTCACTATTCTGCTGGTGCAGTCACTGTGTACATACATTACATTACTGATCCTGAGTTACATCCTGTATTATACTCCTGAGCTGCACTCACTATTCTGCTGGTGCAGTCACTGTGTACATACATTACATTACTGATCCTGAGTTACATCCTGTATTATACCCCAGAGCTGCACTCACTATTCTGCTGGTGCAGACACTGTGTACATACATTACATTACTGATCCTGAGTTACATCCTGTATTATACTCCAGAGCTGCACTCACTATTCTGCTGGTGCAGTCACTGTGTACATACATTACATTACTGATCCTGAGTTACATCCTGTATTATACTCCGGAACTACACTTAATACCTTGCTTTTCACTGAATATTTCCAATGACAAAACACCAGAATTCTGAATGCAGCTCTGGAGTATAATAAAGGGTGGAACTGGTTAATCCATATGAATGAAGAATCATATTCACAATGACAGTCAGTCATTAATTTACTACACGACCGCCATATCCAGGCTTCTACGCCGCAGACCTAGTGCACAATAACTTTACTGTCAGAGCTTAATGTACTAGGGAAATATCTAAACTGCGCAATTATGGATTTCACAGAAGATTTACATCACTGTCTACTAATTAAAATACTGAAGGCTGTGTACACAATACATGAGCAGGACCACACACACAAGCCTAAAATGCTCCACAGACATTTACGCTCATTGCTCTATAGCTTTAAAGTAGTGGTCTCACCAGACGCCCAGTCCCGCCACCCCCAGTGAGCAGCAGCTTTTATTTGTTACTGGGAGAAGCAGCAGCCACTGCTGGACAAATGTCTCTAGCCCACCAAACAGGAAGCCCTTGTACACATTGGACCTCCATTCTTGTTCACAGAGGATTCGTGTGTGGAGAACCCCCTATTTATGGATCATGGCATTTGCCTCTTTACAACATAAACAGCTGACAACATAGCAAAGGGATCTCACTGTTGAAAATTATCAGGTGAAGAGAAGGGTGCAAAAACATTTCCAGGGCATTAGATATACCATTGAAACACAGTAAAGACAGTCATCAAGAAGAAACTTAAATTTGGCACAACATTACCTAGAACTGGACGCTCCTTAAAAATTCATGAAAAGACATGAAAATTGGCCTGGGGGGTTGTCAAGAGGCCTACACAATAAAAAAAGGGAGCTGCAAGAAGCACTGGCTGCGTATTGCATGCGATAATCTCTTATTCTGGCCCGTGGGGTAGGTTGGCAAGACGGAAGCCTTTTCTTTCAAAGACAAACATCCAAGCCAAAACCTATAATCAAATTTGCCAAAAGCATGAGGGGAAAAAAAAAAAAGTGTTTTGGTCTGATAAAACCAAGACTGAAATTTGTGGCCATAATTTCAAAAGGTATGTTTGTCGAAAAGTCAACACTGCATATCAAAAAAGGAAACACATACACACAGTGAAGCATGGTGGAGGCAGGATTATGCTTTGGGACTGTTTCGGCAGCTGGAACTAGAGCTTTAGTCAAGGTGGAGGGAGTTATGAACAGTTCCAAATAATAGTCAATTATGAAACAAAACCATCGGGCCTCTGCTAAAGAGATGAAGAGGAATTATACCCGAATGCTGTCATAAATGGAAAAGTTAGTGTGGAGTTATGGAAATCAGCTTAGCACATACACAGCCATGGCTACATTACGGATGCTCACAAGGTACGCTAGAAAGGTGTCAGGATATCCAGAGCATCACTGATACGATAGAAAGGAGTCAGGACACGCAGAGCATCACAGCTATGATAGAAAGGAGTCAGGACACGCAGAGCATCACAGCTTTGATAGAAAGGAGTCAGGACACGCAGAGCATCGCAGCTATGATAGAAAGGAATCAGGACACGCAGAGCATCGCAGCTTACGGTGTAGTCACAGACTAGTTATAGTGTCATGGTGACCCCTCTACCACCAGAAATGCACACACTGGACCATGTAGCAACTAAAGGACGTGCCTGGTCTGATGAATGACGTTTACCATCATGTGGGCAGCCGGGTGTTTGGTTGTCGCTTACCTGGAAAGAGATGGCAGCAGGATGCCTATGGGAAGAACCTGGGCTAGAGTTGTGTTGGTGGCATCACAGGAGCTGCACCATATTAGGTCTTAATGTTATGGCTGATGGGTGAACATCCAGCATAGGAGTTAATGACAGAAGCACGTCCCTATACAGCAGAACATCTCAGGAACCAAATTCCAATTCCCCCACAAGATTTCCAGCAGCAGTCCCCGGCCCCCGCACAGAATATTCCTCCACTGTCACAAACACATAACACATTTGCTCAATATATTCATTAACACTACCTACATGCCGCAGATGGGGACTACAACTCCAATGAGTCATCATCTCCCACAGCTACAGAGGGGTGAAGCGTGGTGGGGGTCCGCAATAGCATCTCCAAACACTGCTTTAATTACCTCCCCTATGAGACGCCGATATTTATATTGCAAAAAGAAAAAAGTGGGGGAAAAAAAATGAAAATCCAGACCAGATCCAGGACAAACTGTAGAGGTGAAAGACACCGGCGGGTGGTGTGTTTATTTTCGCCATCTGTTTTTTGGCTGACATCCTTACTCCGAGGTCGTCATGTTTTTGATTTGAGATCTCGCCGTGTTTTTCTAAAAACAGCCCCTTTTTATTAAATCGTCAGCAGCTTCGTAGACTTGTGCTCAGTGCTTCCTTGTCTTCACCGTCCGGGACAAAGGTCCCTTTTGTGGTGACATATTTATAGCTGCGGCTATTTTACCTCTTCTGCTATCAAGGCACAATGTGAGCACCTTATCCTGAAGGTTAATCGCCCCCTCCTCCCTTCTTGGAATACTGGCGCCTGCGAGGGGGGGACAATAGATTGCAAGCTCTGTGCCCTGTTGCCATAAACATTGGTGTCAAAGGCGTAAAAGAAAATGAAAAAAAACAAAAATGGCTGCTTTCTTTAAAAAATGGCGCCTCACCTGTCTTCAGGATGTGTGCAGTACTACAGTTCAGTCAAATTTGTCAGTGTTTCTCAGCTGCGATAACATCCAGGACCTTAGTACAGGGGTGGAAATGTTTCTGCACTAAAGTGGCCATGTTTTTGTTTTTTTCCTTAACTTGGGCTTCCCTTTAACACTTACTTCCCGGCAATCTCTTGTTTGCTCGCCGTGCCACCTACATGCGTGATTGCAGCAGCCGATCATTGGCCGCACAAGAAATCTAAGGCAAGTGATTGACTTCAGTAGTTATATGTCTAGCTGGCACGTGACCTGCGCAAGACCTCCATTGAAGGAGAACTCGCCACCTCTCGTGGCCGCCTGTTCCACTCATTGATCACCCTCATTGTCACAAAGTTTTCTAATATCTAATCTGTATCTTCTCCCTTTCAGTTTCATTCCATTGCTTCTCGTATTTCCATGTGCAAATGAGCATGATAATCCCTCTACACTGTGACAGCCCTTCAGATATTTGTAGACAGCTATTAAGTCTCCTCTTAGCCTTCTTTTTTGCAAAGCTAAACATTCCCAGATCTTTTTCATCGTTCCATCGTAGGACATAGTTTGCAGTCCGCTCACCATCCTGGTAGCTCATCCAGTTTTTAAATGTCTTCTTTTAAAATGTGGTTCTCGAAACACCCATTTTGGAAGTGGTGCAGGAGTCTTTCCAAACTTCTGATTTCAAATAAAAAAGGTGTCTTACATCACGGTGGAAATGAAGAGGTCAAAATAAGAACATCTCGTCAAACGTCGTAAATTCCACCTATGACTCAATCACCAAAACTTGACAAGTAGGAGAATCTGGAGCTCCGATGGAAAACCTGTCTTTTGCTTGTCAGGTACTATTATTACAAGTATATGTTTACCGTGTCCCAGCCCTACTGTAAGCATGGACATTCCTAATAATATTGTAGGAGAGTTCAAAATGATAATTAGCAATTCCAAAATTAAATCCCATACACACCCTCTGGCCCGGCACTCCCAGGAAAGACGAGAAGATGAACCTGATGATAGAACTCATGGAGGGACACGAGAAAACGTGACTGCCCGTATTACGACCTGCCGAGACATGTGGAGGTGGAAGATGTTGTGACCACATCGAGCTTAAAAAGATTTCGTCTGAAGACTTCTGTCTTGTCATGTCAAGGTCATTAGAAAAACAACCAAGTTTGGCACTACACGTAAACTAGACCGAATAGTGTCGGTCAGTACTTTGGTGACTCCATAACATTCCTGCCAATAATGGTGGAAAGAATAGATTGGGCATGTTGGATTTAAGTGCCCACCCAAGAGTCCTATCTTTGGGACTAGTTCTCAGACATGGCGTGTCTAGACATATCTACAGTTTTGACCTAAGTCTAGACGGGTTTTGTCTTTGACTAGGACCCTCTTGAGCTAAGAGACTTGGATGACCATTAGTAGTCAACCATTTCTCATTAAATCCAAGTAATCTGGAAGTGGCTTAGTTCTCTTGGGAATAAAAGGCTTGGGCATGTTGTAATCCAATAGGTCTCCTCTTTTTTCCTAGTATTTTCCATTGGAGACCACCTTTCCCCTATGCACATTAGATACTTGGCCATGTTTAGGTGGAATATGGGTTTCCCAATGGAGAATTTCACTGAACAGAAAGATAGGGCAGTGGAATTTCGACATACCCAATACCTTGTTCCTATTAAAAAAAATTAGGGCAGTATTAGGGAAGCTCATTCCACTCATATCATGGTGGGATCTTCTTTGATTAATCCCAAGAGTGAAGGGAATGAGACGTTTGTTTAAAAATGATGGATCCTCGTCCATTTTTCCCAGCACCAGATTGGGGCTGGCCGCAATCCCCTGCACTTTCAAATGTATAGGATCGGCTGCCGTTCTCGGCACAATTGGCAGGAAGGATTCCCATAAAGCTGTAGATGTGTAGTCTACTTCTGCACGAACCACAAAGACATAGACGTGACACTCGCCACATCCTGACCAAACCAAACACTCACATTATACGTTCCTGAGCCTAAAAAAAGACTAAAAAGAGAAGTCCTTGAGTCGTCCAATTTTCTCAAGTTTCAGCCATGTTGTAGTGCGATCGTCAATACGTCCACCATCATAGCAGGTTTGATGTTCAGCTTTTCAATGGTGTTGGACCATATACAGGCAGAACTGTCATTCAAGAGCATGGGGAAGCAAGATGTCTACCACTTTAATAATGGTGGCTAAAATGCTAGTCGCCACCAACTACAGAAAGACCTTAGGAGGTCAATAGTGGTCACCTGGCATTTTTGCTCTCGATCCCAGCATACACAGACGCTCAGGCAAGTGAACAACTGTTCTCAATGGGGAGATTGGAGTACGCAGCCATCAGGCACTTCAGGCAGTGGAATATCTCCCTGTTATAAAAGGATTAGGCATGTTGAAATTCAATATGCTCAATCCTTATTACCTTCCCTTTCGGAGGAGACTCAGGAGACCACCCCAACATACACACAAGATAGAAGTGACCAATATCAGTGGGCTCATCCTACTTTGCCCCTGTATATAGTCGAGTTGATGGCAAAAGCCGCTCAGAACCACTGATCACCGATTGACTGCAGCGCTGCTGAATTGACATCAGTGCTAACAAACTGCAGTCGGTGGCTGGTGGAGGGGGGTTTACAAAACCCCTTTAAAGTCCAGAATCCACAAAAGCTCAGTTACACCAAAAAAAAAATATGGGAGGAGCGGAGCTGCCCTGGAGAACAGGGTAAGAATTTAACCTTACCACTCGGAGGCAGCAGGAGAGGGAAACACTTTGGTGACCCTTGATGCCGATTTCACAATAGCAGGGAATCCAGGATAAGAAGCCGAGGCATGCACTTAATATTTTACCAACGGCGTGAATAATGTAGGAAGGCGGCAGGATAACTCTCCAGCGTGCACTTGAGCCCTCCTCAGAAGTAAAGGAGCTGAAAAAAAAAAAAAAAAAAAAAGGGTCAGAAAAGAGAGAAGTCCCATTTCATCTGCATCGCAACAAGTCATCGGGACGGTCCTAGGCCACGTTTGGGAAATGTTAGACTTTAAATAATGCAACTACTATGGCTGGAATTTGTATTATTTTAAATATAAAATTTTTTCTGAACAGTCTCCATTAGTTTTCTGTTCTACAGGTTGATGTTACCATCGTAGATGGGATCCATGGGAAATATGTCATCTGACGGCAATCAGCAAAAAACAGATTTGGAGCCGAAACCATTAGGCCTCCCTATACTCCAATTCTGGACCAACAAGTGGGCATCCAACAAAAGAGGCAGCTGCTTACAAAGCGGGGCAGGAATAAGAGGCAGCTGCAAAAAAAAGGGCAGGCAGTAGAGGCAGCTGCAAAAATAAAAAAGCAGGGCAGGCAGGAAAGTTAGCTGCAAAAAAAAGCAGGGCAGGCAGGAGAGTTAGCTGCAAAAAAAAAAAGCAGGGCAGGCAGGCGAGTTAGCTGCAAAAAAAAAAAAAAAAGCAGGGCAGGCAGGAGAGTTAGCTGCAAAAAAAAGCAGGGCAGGAAGGAGAGTTAGCTGCAAAAAAAAAGCAGGGCAGGCAGGAGAGTTAGCTGCAAAAAAAAGCAGGGCAGGCAGGAGAGTTAGCTGCAAAAAAAAAGCACGGCAGGCAGGAGAGTTAGCTGCAAAAAAAGCAGGGCAGGCAGGAGAGTTACCTGCAAAAAAAAGCAGGGCAGGCAGGAGAGTTACCTGCAAAAAAAAGCAGGGCAGACAGGAGAGGTAGCTGCAATAAAGCAGGACAGGCAGGAGAGGCATCTGCAAAAGAATGCAGGACAGGCAGGAGAGGTAGCTGCAAAAAAAGCGGGGCAGGCAGAACAGCCTGTGAATGACGCGAGGGCTTTCCAATACACATACTGGAACTTTAGGAGAGCATTTCCTCTACACTGGCCGGCAATGTGCACAGCGTTATCATATAGTGGAGCGTAAAAACTGCATTTACATTTCTGCGTCTCCAAACACTTTCATGAAAGGGTCTCCTCTCATATCGAGCCTTGAAAAAGATCCAAGATAAATCCACATGCCGCCTCTGGCAAACTCTGCTCCAGTTTTCAAAAGACGCAGACATACATCAAACCAACCGAGGAGAAGAAAGAAAGGACGCTCCGATCAAATCTGGAGTACAAACCGGCAAGAAGCACGTTTTACATCATGTCTATCAACAGAGATTAGCGTCTCCTCTCCAGGATGGACACCATTATAATGGGACATCTTCAGTCAAGGCCGAATACAGCCAAATTACCGGGGTGGACCCTCTTGACTTCTAACATCTTCATGGAGGAACATTCAACATTTTTCAGCTGTCATCCAGAGGCTTCTGGCCCGTAAGTCTCCACGCATAACCAAAGGCAAGCCTTCTACTGAAGTAGGAGATTACAGCTCTTGAGGTTGCGCAAAGCCCAACCACCCTCGCTGTATCTTTGATGGATGCCTAAAACTGGCTATAAAGAGAAGATTTAATGTCAGCCAAACCAACGAATATCGGCAGGAAGAGACAACCATCTAACCTGCATGAACGCCCCAATCACAGATGGGGGACGAATATGATGGGGTAGCTAGCCTTCAACATGTATGACACTTTTGCTCCACAGGAAATAAGAAGCTGCTAAAGATGTCACCACCAGCCCACTTCCCTCGCTCCTTTAACAATACATGCATATGTAGGATCAAAGGGGTCAGGAGATACAGCTATTTAATGTGTATGGCCAGCCTTAAAGGGGAACCTGTCACCAAGTCAAAAGTAGCCAGTATTTGCTCTAGTTTTATTCCTGCTGCTCCCGAGTGTTCCACTTTCCCCCCCCACCCCCCAACTTCACCATACGGTCCCAGAGATACGAGCCTTTTTATTTAGTTCCAAGATTTATGGTCTTTACAAGGGGGGCGTGGCTCACAGGTTACGAGTAGTCTAAAGACACGCCCTCTTAGAATCCCGTGAGCCCCACCCATAAAACTTAGCACTAAATAAAAAGGCCCTTATCTCTAGAACCGTATGGCGGATTTTTTTTTTTTTTTTTTAAAGTGGAATACTCAGGGGAGCAGCGGGTATAAATGGAGTGAAAACTGGACAATTTAACGACCTGGCGAATGATCATCCTTAAACCCCATGGCATGCAAAAGAAAGTATCAAGAAAACATCTGTATAGTGTAAGATGATACCAGCTTTCAAAAGGGGTTTTCCAGTTTCGAAAATCCCCAGTCTTAAGGTGCAGTTTGCTCACGGTGTCCAATATCGTCTGCAGTGCTGGAGTCTCAGTACTGGACCTGGGAAAGGTGAGTAAAGCGCTGTTTGTTTATCAAAATTGCAGCCAAAGGACAGTGGTATTCGAGCTTTAAAAAAAAACAACAACAAAAAAAAAACACCATAGCGGCTTTCTTCCAAAAATGGAACCTGGTTACTGGTTTTGTAGCTCAGTCCCATTGAAATTAATAGGGCCAAGTTGCAATACCACACCGAGCCTGCAGACAGGAGTGGTGCTGTATATGGAAGAAAGCAGCCAAGTGTTTGTAATATAGGGAAACATCTATTTTGGAATCCGATCAGATCTGTCTGGTCATTTTTAACGATAACGCACTTGACGATGCCAATCCTTATCATCATTAGTGGGTTCTTTACCATCAGCCAAGCCGTGATTCAGCCACTATTTGCACATCTAGTGTTCACCAGTTCTGTTGATACATCAAGATCATCCTGTTTAGAAAACACATAGCTGCACATTTTGCAAAAAAAAAAAAAAAAAAAAAAGCAAAAATTTCTCTCCAGCCACATTACCAGTTCACTACGCAGGCAGAATGTAAAATGTGATTTCCCAACTGGAGGGTCCATAGAACTAGTGTCTTCTGAAAACAACCAGCTCATCTCGGCCTAGTCAAAAAGTTCTGAACAAATCTTGGCCTACACACTTGGTAGCACAGGAAAGATCGCCCTCCAGACTCCAAGAGACTAGGAAAACATGGCTGCCGTCTTCCAAAAACAGCAGCAGCCCACAGGTTGGGTGGGATTTTGCAGCTCAGTCCTATTAATTTCAGCTGCAAAACCAGACAACCCATATCTCAACGGTCGTTTGGAGGATGCAATCTTCTGCTCATTGGCACCCAGCATCCTCTATAATATTCAAGCAGTGCTTGGTTTACAATGAATGGTGAGGTTACCTTATGAGATGTCCCTCTTTTAGGTATAGGTGGCCATTAGATTTCTCACCCCAGTTGACACTTCAGAAGAAACAAACCTCAAAAGAGGATCCTGATGGACAGTGAGGTGTCAGCCCAGGTGACAGCCAGTCATGAGATGGGGTTTTCCATAAGTTTTGGTGATAAGAACCCCCCTCAAGCCCCAACACTTCCGATATGGAGGGTTAGGCAAGGCTGGTTGGAGGCACTTCTACTACATTCATCACCATAGTTTGTGGTTTGGATGGTTGGGGGCACTTCTCCCCCACTGATGTTTAACCTTTCTGGTTCGGGAAGGGGTTAGGTGGTTTGGCTTCTTCCAAATTGACCCCTGATCATTCTCACATCTGCATTGGAACAGTTGGATGGTGGACACTTCATCCCCATGGATCCCTACCCTTTTAGTTTGGAGGGTTGGGGACACTTCTCTCCCCAGTGATAAACTCTTCTAGTCCGGGGTGGGGCTGGGAGAATTTCTTCAAAAATCGATCCCCGACCTGTTCGTATTGGAACGGTTGGATGGTAGGCACTTCGTCCCCATGGAACCCTGACCCTTCTAGTTTGGGTGGTTGGTGGCATGTCTTGTCCTTCGATCCCTGACCCTTCTGGTTTGTAAGGTTGGGAGGGCTTTTTCCCGTGATATCAAACCCTTCTAGTTTGGAGAGGCGCTGGGATGGTTACTTAGGATTTCTTCCAAACGATCCCTGACCTGTCTGTATTCGAACGGTTGGATGGTAGGTATTTCAACCCCATGGAACCCTGACCCTTCTAGTTTGGGTGGTTGGTGGCTTGTCTCTTCCTTCGATCCATGACCCTTCTAGTTTGGAGAGGGGTGGGATGGTTAGTTAGGTGGATTTCTTCCAAACGATCCCTGACCTGTCTGTATGGGCACTTCATCCTCTTGGATCCCTGACCCGTCTTAGTTTGGAGCATTGAGGGCATGTCTCCCCCTTTGATCCCTAACCCTTCCGGTTTGAAGGACAATCAGTTGGACACTAACCCTTCTGGTTCGGCAGGGTTGGGGACGGGTGGTTTGTGAGCACTTCTCCCCATCGATTCATGAGTTTTGGTTTAGAGGGTTTGGAATGGTTGGTTGGGCGATCACTTCTTATTTATAGATCCATTAACCTTCTAGATAGGTGGGCAAGTGGCAATTCGTTAATAACTTCTCGTTTTGGATAATTTTTGCCCCCTTATTTTTTTTTTTAATAGCCCGAGGGTGTAGTTAGGCTTTTTAGTTGAGAACATGCCCTCTTCCAGTAAAATAAGGGTCCAGAAGCAGGGTTCCCTTTCCAACCAGCGACTGTACCATTACGGCATCTTCTACTTCCGATTCCTCTCCATTAAATTCACGCATCTTCTGTGGTTTTATATAATTGATCGGCTTCCTATTATTCCTATTACCCGCTGCATAGAATTACATTATTAAACGAGCGAGAGTAAAAAACAGATTATTCCTCGGTGCGTAAAATAAATTGAAAGCCTACGGGGAAAAAAAAAGTAGGCGACTGCGTCACGCTGCAGACGACCGATGCGCCATCATTAACCCCTGCTCTGCTAGACAAGAATGGGCAAAAAAAAGCTCCTTGGAGGTCCTCCGGGCACAATGTCACATTAGAAAGAACGGTTTCGTACTCCTGTAGTGAGGAACGGTGCCCGCGGGGAATGTAAGGTGATGCCCGCGTCGGTGGCGGATCCATACTGCTGCAAGGAAGGGCCTGCAATGCTACGAGGGGGGAAATAAATAAAAACGCCCGCAAACAGCTGACGTTCAGAGGGCTAAGTACTGCAAACGAGATTACAGCTTCTGAAAATAGTGCCGACATAATCTTAGCAGAACAATGAGGGCACCCCGGGCTGTAGAGGAGGCCGAATGCTGCCATAGAACATGTATATATGGGAAGGCAATATTTAAAAGGATATTTTATTATTTATACATCATTAAAATCTAAATTTACGGCACCAGAAGTCCTACATGGGCCCCTAGTAGCCATAGGGCCACAGAAAGCACACAGGCCGGATTTAGGGAACCAATATAAACACAAATGGTCTGTTGCCTGTAGCAACCAATCAGGGCGCAGATTTCATTCCATATTCTGCTCTTGAAAAATGAAAGCTGTGCTGTGATTGGTTGCAATGGCCAGTCAGCTCTGTCTTTAAGGACACATCATTAATCGGCCTGAAGGCCCCGTCTCACTAAACGATTTACCAACGATCACGACCAGCGATATGACCTGGCCGTGATCGTTGGTAAGTCGCTGTGTGGTCGCTGGGGAGCTGTCACACAGACCGCTCTCCCCAGCGACCAACGATCAGGGGAACGACTTCGGCATCGTTGAAACTGTCTTCAACGATGCCGAAGTCCCCCTGCAGCACCCGGGTAACCAGGGTAAACATCGGGTTACTAAGCGCAGGGCCGCGCTTAGTAACCCGATGTTTACCCTGGTTACCAAAAAAAACAAACAGTACATACTCGCCTTTCGGTGTCCAGGTCCCTTGCCGTCTGCTTCCTGCTCTGACTGAGCCGCCGTACACTGAGAGCAGAGCGCAGCGGTGACGTCACTGCTGTGATCTGCTCTCACTTCTCACTGTACGGCCGGCAGTCAGTGAGAGCAGGAAGCAGACGGCAAGGGACCTGACGGACATCAGAAGGCGAGTATGTATTGTTTGTTTTTTTTTACATTTACGCTGGTAACCAGGGTAAACATCGGGTTACTAAGCGCGGCCCTGCGCTTAGTAACCCGATGTTTACCCTGGTTACCAGTGAAGACATCGCTGGATCGGTGTCACACACACCGATTCAGCGATGTTAGCGGGACCTCAACGACCGAAAAAAGGTCCAGGCCATTCCGACACGACCAGCGATCTCACAGCAGGGGCCTGATCGCTGGTACGTGTCACACATAGCGAGATCACTATGGAGGTCGCTGTTGCGTCACAAAACTTGTGACTCAGCAGCGATCTCGCTAGCGATCTCGCTATGTGAGACGGGGCCTTGATACCAGTATTGACCTCTTCACCAGGTGTTTCCCATCTGGGAACTAGAAGAAGGGGACAATGAGGACGTCTTCTTGCCACTCACTGACCCCTAAATGTAATATGGCAGCCATAGGGGTAAACTAGAAAGAATCTGTCTTTGTGGCCCATAGCAACCAATCAGATCACATCTTTCATTTGTCAAGAGCAGAATATGAAATGAAAGCTGGGCTGTGATTGGTTGCTATGGCCAGTCAGCTCTGACTTTTAGGACACATCATTAATCGGCCTAATACTAGTATTGACCTCTTCACCAGGTGTTTCCCATCTGGGAACTAGAAGAGGGGGACAATGAGGACGTTTTATCGCCACTCACTGACCCCCAAATGTAATATGGCAGCCATAGGGGTAAAATAGAAAGAATCTGTCTTTGTGGCCCATAACAACCAATCAGATCACATCTTTCATTTGTCAAGAGCAGAATATGAAATGAAAGCTGGGCTGTGATTGGTTGCCATGGACAACTACGCTTTCATGAATTCCCTCCATTGTTGTGATTTGGACAAAATGGTGCGGCTTATGCGGCGCTATTAAAATGGCGGCTGTACTGACTGAATAAAGAATACTGTAAAAACAATAGTGGGGTAGTGGCCTTAAAGGGATTTCTCCAGCAGAACGGGAGCGGCAGGGATCAGTGAGGGGTTTTGCTGCTTTCACTGCGGTTATTAATGGTCGTCTGAGGGAGGTTCTGCTTCTGATTGCACTTGTGTAAATCACCAAAATCCGCTGCTGGCAGCTCCTATATAATCACCGACCAGATGGGATTGATGGGGACAAGTCTGGAGACTATGCAGGCCATGGAAGCACGTTAAGGCCATACAGTCTCATTACAGAAGCACGAGCACCATACAGCCTGGAGTTTTGTTTTAAGAAATGGCTGCTGGGACCCTTAGAAGAAATGGCGGCACAAATGGTTCAATGTAACACCGAGCTGTTAAGGAACATAGAATGAAGAGCAGAGGGGTCCGGCTACCATATATTATGTCACCCCCACACCCTCATTGTAGGACAGATGTGACATTCCCTCGTGAAGACCTCTTCACTAACCTCACCCCACCGCTCTCACAGACTATCACAGAACAGAGCAAGATGGCAACAGACATCTACCCTATTCAGCGAGGAGACCCAAGATTGGTCTGGAGACCACGCCATGATGAGGTCTTCATGTTGGAACATCACACCTGTCTTATTCCAATACTATACACAGCAGTAGGACCCCTTTAGTCTTCGTTTGAGGGACACTAAACTTAGCGTTAGAATGATGTGGCCACATGTCGCTGGTGCTTCTGAATGTGCCACCATAGCTTGCAGCGTCTCCAGACTTGTCTCCCATCGAGCACATCATGGGTCGGAGATTAAACAGAAGCTGCCAGCAGAGGATCTTGAGGATTTGCCCAGATCCTTCCTCAGGTACCATTAATAACCGCAGTGATAGCAGCCAATGATGTAATTGTCGGGATTTATCTCATACTCCAAGCTGAATAAATCGAGAGGTTTCGAAAATTTTGCTTACATTTTTTTTATTGTCATTCGCACATTAACACTTCTCCTGTGACTTCTATCATTCCACGACTTCCTTCTTGGTGCTGCAAACTTCAGTGTTGGGGGGTGAAGATATTAAATATATTTATACTGTGCCTTTAAAATGAAATAGACGCCCTCCCAGCAATAAAGATGAGTGTCCGAGTACAATGCAGGATAGAAATCTTTGGGACAAGGGAGATTTGGCATTTAATTAATCCAATTAAATGTACAGTCCCCTTAAATGACCTCACGGGCTCCATTACTCTCTGCCGATGCTAAGTAATAAAGATATCGTGAAAAGTTAATACTATAACAGCGTTCCAAGACCTGTGGCCAGGAATATGTCCTAATGGAACTAGACTGATTTTCCTTCCACCCCTCCCTTAAAGGGATGGTACAGATTCCAAAAACAGACTGCAGGTTGCATTTTAGTCAGTGGAGCTGCAATACCATGCTCAGCCTATACACAAGGGTGGTGCTGTTTTAAGAAGAAAATAGCACCATCCCTTCCCACCCATAAACTATCCAGCCTAGGGTTACTTTGGCAGCCAAAAACAATGACTTTTCATTAAGCTGGACAGCATGGGGTCATACAACAGACTGCCTGCCTCTGCTGCGCTGGCTTGTTTCGGTTGTTACCCATGCAGACCAGGGTTTAGCCCAGGGTGCAGCAGAGGGGAATGGAGTTGGGGGAAGATAAAAGCATTTCATCTTTCTGCAGAAACAGACCGGATTGTACAATGCCGAGCAATCATAATAGCAGGACTGCAGGGGGGAGAACTATAAAAATCCGGCAGAGGAAATAATGGAGGAAGCTGTGAAAAGATTCATTTTTTCCCTTATTATTTCCCATTGTGGAGCAAATGAGCGACAGTCTCACCCCGTCCCTCCCTATAGAGACACATCGATCCATCCGCAGGCCAAGAGAAGAAGGAAACACGACGTCCATCATCAGTACCATCACACATTCCATTCAGGTGACCACTGCAGCCAATCAGGGAGCACCGACTGGCTGCAGTGGTCACAGGCTACACGGCAGTAGCGCCCAGGAATGGTGGTGAAAAATAAAAGGATAAAATAAGAGCATTCAACTTTTTTGTATTTATAACCACCATGGATGCCTTTTAGTAGTTCACAACCTCTACAAAGAAGGTTTCCCTTATTATAAAGGCTTGTTCACACACCGTAGAAAAAAAACAAAACAAAAACACAACTATACTTGTCTCCTGATCATGACAAATCTGACACCCTGGGCCTATATACACCAACTTATACCGCAGCCATCCAAAAGCTAAGTGTTCCATTGACCAACTTTTATCTAATGGGGGTCTTTATAGATTACCGTACTTCATTTACCCACTGACATAAGGTAGAAGGCGCTTCATAGTGATAAGCTTTAAACACAGAAGAAAAACTTGAGCAGAATACACCCCCCCCCTGCGATGTCAATATGCCCAAATTTGTTCAAAATCAGAACTGTGTCACTGTGTACATACATTACTGATCCTGAGTTATCTCCTGTATTATACTCCAGAGCTGCACTCACTACTCTGCTGGTGCAGTCACTGTGTACATACATTACATTACTGATCCTGAGTTACATCCTGTATTATACCCCAGAGCTGCACTCACTATTCTGCTGGTGCAGTCACTGTGTACATACATTACTGATCCTGAGTTACATCCTGTATTATACCCCAGAGCTGCACTCACTATTCTGCTGGTGCAGTCACTGTGTACATACATTACATTACTGATACTGAGTTACATCCTGTATTATACCCCAGAGCTGCACTCACTATTCTGCTGGTGCAGTCACTGTGTACATACATTACATTACTGATCCTGAGTTACATCCTGTATTATACCCCAGAGCTGCACTCACTATTCTGCTGGTGCAGTCACTGTGTACATACATTACTGATACTGAGTTACATCCTGTATTATACTCCAGAGCTGCACTCACTATTCTGCTGGTGCAGTCACTGTGTACATACATTACTGATCCTGAGTTACATCCTGTATTATACTTCAGAGCTGCACTCACTATTCTGCTGGTGAACACAACTTCAACAGCAGAATAGTGAGTGCAGCTCTGGAGTATAATACAGGATGTAACTCAGGATCAGTAATCCATCTAGATAACACTAGCCTTCTGACCATCTTCATGAAATAAACATGTGACCCTTACATGGCCGCATCCTACGATGGATCATCATCTGCACCTGTATAGGATTACAGAAAGCCTCAAGGGATGGTGGAAGGAAGGAGCGACTACTGCCAAGAATCCAAAGCTGAACCTTGTGCTGGGCAACATTAAAATAATATGAGTATACAGTGCAGAACACCAGCCCCTAACATCACCTCAAATAATTAATAATAATAAATAATACTGCCAGACAATGCACAACCTGTTGCTCTGGATGACATTCTGCGGCTGCGTTCCAGTACACACTGTGCTGGAGGGTAAGATTGGTGCAGGCAGCTGCACAGGACAAGGTCAGCACTGGCTAGTAATCGCACTGTGCCCTGGATGATAACAGAGGACAACAGCATCACTGCTGTAAACTGTATCCTTTTTTTTTTTTTTTTTTTTCCTTCCCTTTGACGTTTAATGGCCCTTCACGAGGAATACAATGCGGATTAATGGCTTTAAATGCCAGGCGCACACACCAGCACATTCAGCTTACATAGCACAAGTAGGGAATACAATGGCAGCCGCGGCGCAGTCATTGTCCTCTATTATCAGATGAGCTCTTTACACACACAATGTGGGCGCTTCTGATGCCTGACACCAACAAGTGAAAAGAAAAAAAAAAAAGACATAGGAATGGAAGAAACAAGAAAAAACAGGTGCGCGGTGCGAGACGAGGAGCGGGGGTCTCAAGGCTACTGAGAAAACGGCGTTAAAGAAAATGAGATTAGAGGAAAAAAAAAAAAAGATGCAATAACTAAAGCTAAAATGTGTAAAACTACATCTAAATTCTGAGAAATATGCTAAAGAGTCACACAAAAGGAGTAAGGCCCAGGAGAGGCAACAAGCCGTGCCAGCGCAGCAACGTGCATGTCACAGGAGGTCCACCCAGGAGAGACAACAGGCCGTGCCAGTGCAGCAGCGTGCATGTCACAGGCGGTCCACCCAGGAGAGGCAACAGGCCGTGCCAGCGCAGCAGCGTGCATGTCACAGGCAGTACACGCAGGACAGGCAACAGGCCGTGCCAGAGCATCAGCGTGCATGTCACAGGCGGTCCACCCAGGAGAGGCAACAGGCAGTGCCAGCGCAGCAGCGTGCATGTCACAGGCGGTCCACCCAGGAGAGGCAACAGGCTGTGCCAGCGCAGCAGCGTGCATGTCACAGGCGGTCCACCCACGAGAGGCAACAGGCCGTGCCAGAGCAGCAGCGTGCATGTCACAGGCGGTCCACCCAGGAGAGGCAACAGGCCGTGCCAGCGCAGCAGCGTGCATGTCACAGGCGGTCCACCCAGGAGAGGCAACAGGCCATGCCAGCGCAGCAGCGTGCAGGTCACAGGCGGTACACCCAGGAGAGGCAACAGGCTGTCCCAGTGCAGCAGCGTGCATGTCACAGACGGTACACCCAGGAGAGGCAACAGGCCGTGCCAGCGCAGCAGCGTGCATGTCACAGGCGGTACACCCAGGAGAGGCAACAGGCCGTGCCAGCGCAGCAGAGTGCATGTCACAGGTGGTACACCCAGGAGAGGCAACAGGCTGTGCCAGCGCAGCACCGTGCATGTCACAGGCAGTGTACAAACTGCAGCCCATGCCAGAGCAGGCCAGCAACAACTGCTCCGGATTATCTTACCAAGGCGAGGAAGATTTTGGGATGTAAGTGAGAGGCTCAGGAACATTTTTGGGCAATTTTGTATTAATTTAGAATCTACAGTAGTGATGATGGGGGGGATGGGATTAGCTCTGCAAACACCAGACGACCGCACAATCACACGCTTCATCACAGGCGGTGTGTTGTAGCCGCGAGTTAATTGCATTTTCCTTAGTAAACCAAATAACCATCCTGGGTGGAAGAAATAAGAAAAAAAAAAGGCCGGAGGGCAAAGCGCGGCTGATCTCTGGATTTACACCGCCGACGGTCTGACATCACACGGTGATCTCTGCGGGGTTTATGCTCCGCAAACATACAGTGGTAACTCCTTATGAACCAGGGGGCGAGCAATCCGGAGGACGTCAAGTACAGAGCATTTCGGAGACCCCCAAAAGTCGGACCCCTGCCAATCCGCAAGTTAATCAACTATGATTTTTTTTTAATGTTAGATTAAACCCTTTAAAGGGATTGTCTCTAGGGAATCCTACTCGCTGATACCCACGTGAAAGGGGATGTACCCCTTTAAGGGCTCAATCGCATTGTACAACCATATCCAAGCTCCAGAAAAAAAAAAAAAAAAAAATGTCCATTTTGAGGATTTGTATCCATAGGACTCTCCTTTATGGGACCTGATGACTATAAGCACAGGAGAGCGCCGCCAGCATGTGCCACCGAGCAGGAAGACTCCGCTATCCCATACCAAGGTGATGACATCACTCCCAGCAAGGAAACATGGAGGGCGTGCAGCTCCTGCCCACAACCAGTCACTAACCAGCATGAATCACAATTTACTGAGTTACTGGGAGTGGAGACGATGGTTACTAGTCTACATCGTCACCACAGCCCGAGCCAAGAATCACTGGAGTCACTCAGCCCGAGCCATGTGCTGGAACCTCCCACTGCACTCAAGTGCCGACATTTATAACGACAAGGGTCACTTCCCAAATGGTAAAAACGTACACTCCAGAGCTGCACTCACTGTGCACATAGATTACCGATCCTGAGTTACATCCTGTATTATACTCCAGAGCTGCACTCACTATTCTGCTGGTGCAGTCACTGTGTACATACATTACATTACTGATCCCGAGTTACATCCTGCATTATACTCCAGAGCTGCACTCACTATTCTGCTGGTGCAGTCACTGTGTACATACATTACATTACTGATCCCGAGTTACCTCCTGTATTATACCCCAGAGCTGCACTCACTATTCTGCTGGTGCAGTCACTGTGTACATACATTACTGATCCTGAGTTACCTCCTGTATTATACTCCAGAGCTGCACTCACTATTCTGCTGGTGCAGTTACTGTGTACATACATTACTGATCCTGAGTTACAACCTGTAGTATACTCCAGAGCTGCACTCACTATTCTGCTGGTGCAGTCACTGTGTACATACATTACATTACTGATCCTGAGTTACATCCTGTATTATACCCCAGAGCTGCACTCACTATTCTGCTGGTGCAGTCACTGTGTACATACATTACATTACTGATCCTGAGTTACATCCTGTATTATACCCCAGAGCTGCACTCACTATTCTGCTGGTGCAGTCACTGTGTACATACATTACATTACTGATCCTGAGTTACATCCTGTATTATACTCCAGAGCTGCACTCACTATTCTGTCGATGGACAATGAACAAACATGATAAGCGCTTTGCCAACAACTGACATGAGCTCCTACAACATGTGCTAGGAGATTACAGCTCTGAAGCCTGAAGAATTGTTAATGCTACTCTAAACACTAATACATACAGAGTATATATATACAAGATACAAATTGTGTTATATGGTTGCAATGATCATTTACAGGTAGCGAGGAAAAAACACCGGTAACAGCACCTATGCTGCTTCGCACACGTGCCGCCCTCCGCTGACAGAAGGTCACACTGGCCGTCACATCATAAGCAGAAGGTGCGGAGAATCCTCCCAGCAGGCGGTGAATGGGCCGCAGGCAGTCCTCATACCGACAGGAACCCGCAGACAACGGTGCAGACTGCACACACAGCTCAGCTACACCGCCCCCCCAGCGCACACACAGCTCAGCTACACCGCCCCCCCAGCGCACACACAGCTCAGCTACACCGCCCCCCCAGCGCACACACAGCTCAGCTACACCGCCCCCCCGCGCACACACAGCTCAGCTACACCGCCCCCCCACACACACACACACACAGCTCAGCTACACCGCCCCCCCACACACACAGCTCAGCTACACCGCCCCCCCGCGCACACACAGCTCAGCTACACCGCCCCCCCGCGCACACACAGCTCAGCTACACCGCCCCCCCGCGCACACAGCTCAGCTACACCGCCCCCCAGCGCACACACAGCTCAGCTACACCGCCCCCCCCCGCACACACACAGCACAGCTACACCGTCCCCCCCGCACACACACACAGCTCAGCTACACCGTCCCCCCGCACACACACAGCTCAGCTACACCGTCCCCCCCGCACACACACACAGCTCAGCTACACCGTCCCCCCCGCACACACACAGCTCAGCTACACACACCCCCTGCACACACACACACACACACACACACCCCCTGCACACACACACACACACAGCTCAGCTACACCGCCCCCCAGCACACACACAGCTCAGCTACACCGCCCCCCAGCACACACACAGCTCAGCTACACACGCCCCCTGCACACACACACACACACACAGCTCAGCTACACCGCCCCCCCGCGCACACACAGCTCAGCTACACCGCCCCCCCGCGCACACACAGCTCAGCTACACCGCCCCCCCGCGCACACACAGCTCAGCTACACCGCCCCCCAGCGCACACACAGCTCAGCTACACCGCCCCCCCGCGCACACACAGCTCAGCTACACCGCCCCCCCGCGCACACACAGCTCAGCTACACCGCCCCCCAGCGCACACACAGCTCAGCTACACCGCCCCCCCCCCCCCGCACACACACAGCACAGCTACACCGTCCCCCCCGCACACACACACAGCTCAGCTACACCGTCCCCCCGCACACACACAGCTCAGCTACACCGTCCCCCCCGCACACACACACAGCTCAGCTACACCGTCCCCCCCGCACACACACAGCTCAGCTACACACACCCCCTGCACACACACACACACACACCCCCTGCACACACACACACACAGCTCAGCTACACCGCCCCCCAGCACACACACAGCTCAGCTACACCGCCCCCCAGCACACACACAGCTCAGCTACACACGCCCCCTGCACACACACACACACACACACACACACACACAGCTCAGCTACACCGCCCCCCCGCGCACACACAGCTCAGCTACACCGCCCCCCCGCGCACACACAGCTCAGCTACACCGCCCCCCAGCGCACACACAGCTCAGCTACACCGCCCCCCCCCGCACACACACAGCACAGCTACACCGTCCCCCCCGCACACACACAGCTCAGCTACACCGTCCCCCCGCACACACACAGCTCAGCTACACCGTCCCCCCCGCACACACACAGCTCAGCTACACCGTCCCCCCCGCACACACAGCTCAGCTACACCGCCCCCCAGCACACACACAGCTCAGCTACACACGCCCCCTGCACACACACACACACACACACACAGCTCAGCTACACCGCCCCCCAGCACACACACAGCTCAGCTACACCGCCCCCCAGCACACACACAGCTCAGCTACACACGCCCCCTGCACACACACACACACACACAGCTCAGCTACACCGCCCCCCAGCACACACACAGCTCAGCTACACCGCCCCCCAGCACACACACAGCTCAGCTACACACACCCCCTGCACACACACACACACACACAGCTCAGCTACACCGCCCCCCAGCACACACACAGCTCAGCTACACCGCCCCCCAGCACACACACAGCTCAGCTACACACGCCCCCTGCACACACACACACACACACACACACACAGCTCAGCTACACCGCCCCCCCCCCGCACACACACAGCACAGCTACACCGTCCCCCCCGCACACACACAGCTCAGCTACACTGTCCCCCCGCACACACACAGCTCAGCTACACCGTCCCCCCCGCACACACACAGCTCAGCTACACCGTCCCCCCCGCACACACACAGCTCAGCTACACCGTCCCCCCCGCACACACACAGCTCAGCTACACCGTTCCCCCCGCGCACACACACAGCTCAGCTACACCGTCCCCCCCGCGCACACACACACAGCTCAGCTACACCGTCCCCCCCGCGCACACACAGCTCAGCTACACCGTCCCCCCCGCGCACACACACACAGCTCAGCTACACCGTCCCCCCCGCGCACACACACACAGCTCAGCTACACCGTCCCCCCCGCGCGCACACACACACAGCTCAGCTACACCGTCCCCCCCGCGCACACACACACAGCTCAGCTACACCGTCCCCCCCGCGCACACACACACACAGCTCAGCTACACCGCTCCCCCTGCACACACAGCTCAGCTACACACACCCCCTGCACACGCGCACACACACACACACACACACACACAGCTCAGCTACACCGCCTCCCTGCACACACACAGCTCAGCTACACACACCCCCTGCACACGCACGCGCACACACACACACACAGCTCAGCTACACCGCCCCCCTGCACACACACAGCTCAGCTACACCGCCCCCCTGCACACACACAGCTCAGCCTGATCAATAATGATCACAAGCTCCAGAGGTCAATGAATCAGTCCCGGTAGATGCTGCATTAAAGGAATGTGCCCGATTACAGGGATGTTCCGGCCACAACACAAACATTCCCTTTAAGCCATCAATATCCAACCTGTTGATTTCCATCTGCAACAAAACTACAACTCCCAGCATGCCCTGACAGCTATATGCGGAATAACCCCCCAGCGAGGGAGAATAACAGGGGCGCGCACACGTGGGGACACGTACAGGGGGCAGCACTGACACAGTGTAACGGAAGCCCCGCGCGAACAGTGCCGCATTACCTCCCGCTGCCTCCGGCCTCCGGCTCCGCCGCTCCCCTCTCGGTTCCCTGTCAGGCGGGAGCTTCTGCAATCTGCAGCCTTCCCAGCCACACCCAGATACCACGACTGCCGACAGGCGATTGGCTCACGCTGCAGCCCGCCCCTTAGCGGAGATAGGAAATGAATCCAAGCCTCGTTTTGATGTGAGGTGTGGAACGCGGTCACGTGACGATGGGCCGCTGACTTAGGGGAGGAGGATGGAAGATCCTGAGCCGTGAGCCAGTGCTGCTCCTCTACAGGGACGAATAGAGAGCAGTGACAGGGGCCGCCATGATGTGGAAGGAGAGCCCTCATAACAGGGACCTGAGTGCCCCCACAGTGGTAGGAGAGCCCCCATAACAGGAACCTGTGTGCCCCCACAACAGGAACCTGTGAGCCCCCACAGTGGTAGGAGAGCCCCCATAACAGGAACCTGTGTGCCCCCACACTGATAGAACCCCCATAACAGGAACCTGTGCCCCCCACAGTGATAGGAGAGCCCCCATAACAGGAACCTGTGTGCCCCCATAACAGGAACCTGGGGGCAATGAGCGCCCCCAGAACAGGAACCTGTGTGCCCCCACAGTGGTAGGAGAGCCCCCATAACAGGAACGTGTGCCCCCCACAGTGATAGGAGAGCCCCCCATAACAGGAACCTGTGTGCCCCCCATAGTGATAGGAGAGCCCCCATAACAGGAACCTGTGTGCCCCCCACAGTGGTAGGAGAGCCCCCATAACAGGAACCTTTGTGCCCCCACAACAGGAACCTGTGAGCCCCCACAGTGGTAGGAGAGCCCCCATAACAGGAACCTGTGTGCCCCCACAGTGATAGAACCCCCATAACAGGAACCTGTGTACCCCCCACAGTGATAGGAGAGCCCCCATAACAGGAACCTGTGTGCCCCCACAACAGGAACCTGTGTGCCCCCACAGTGATAGGAGAGCCCCCATAACAGGAACCTGTGTGCCCCCACAGTGATAGGAGAACCCCCATAACAGGAACCTGTGTGCCCCCACAGTGATAGGAAAACCCCCATAACAGGAACCTGTGTGCCCCCCACAGTGGAATGAGCGCCCCCAGAATAGGAACCTGTGTGCCCACCTCAGTGGAAGGAGAGCCCCCATAACAGGAACCTGTGTGCCCCCACAGTGATAGAACCCCCATAACAGGAACCTGTGTGCCCCCCACAGTGATAGGAGAGCCCCATAACAGGAACCTGTGTGCCCCCACAGTGATAGGAGAGCCCCCATAACAGGAACCTGTGTGCCCCCCACAGTGATAGGAGAGCCCCCATAACAGGAACCTGTGTGCCCCCCACAGTGGAATGAGCGCCCCCAGAAAAGGAACCTGTGTGCCCACCTCAGTGGAAGGAGAGCCCCCATAACAGGAACCTGTGTGCCCCCCACAGTGGAATGAGCGCCCCCAGAATAGGAACCAGTGGAAGGAGAGCCCCCAGAATAGGAACCTGTGTGCCCCCCACAGTGGAAGGAGAGCCCCCATAACAGGAACCTGTGTGCCCCCCACAGTGGAATGAGCGCCCCCAGAATAGGAACCTGTGTGCCCCCCCAGTGATAGGAGAGCCCCCATAACAGGAACCTGTGTGCCCCACAGTGATAAGAGGGCCCCCATAACAGGAACCTGTGTGCCCCCCCAAAGTGATAGGAGAGCCCCCATAACAGGAACCTGTGTGCCCCCCACAGTGGAATGAGCGCCCTCAGAATAGGAACCTGTGTGCCCCCCACAGTGGAAGGAGAGCCCCCGTAACAGGAACCTGTGTGCCCCCACAATGATAGGAGAGCCCCCATAACAGGAACCTGTGTGCCCCCACAGTGATAAGAGAGCCCCCATAACAGGAACCTGTGTGCCCCCACAGTGATGAGAGCCCCCATAACAGGAACCTGTGTGCCCACCTCAGTGATAAGAGAGCCCCCATAACAGGAACCTGTGTGCCCCTACAATGATAGGAGAGCCCCCATAACAGGAGCCTGTGTGCCCCCACTGTGGTAGGAGACCCCCCATAACAGGAACCTGTGTGCCCCCACTGTGGTAGGAGACCCCCCATAACAGGAACCTGTGTGCCCCCACAGTGGAAGGAGAGCCCCAATAACAGGAACCCTACTGCCTCCACAGTGATAAGACAGCCCCCATAACAGGAACCTGTGTGCCCCACAGTGATAAGAGGGCCCCCATAACAGGAACCTGTGTGCCCCTCCAAAGTGATAGGAGAGCCCCCATAACAGGAACCTGTGTGCCCCCCACAGTGGAATGAGCGCCCTCAGAATAGGAACCTGTGTGCCCCCCACAGTGGAAGGAGAGCCCCCGTAACAGGAACCTGTGTGCCCCCACAATGATAGGAGAGCCCCCATAACAGGAGCCTGTGTGCCCCCCACTGTGGTAGGAGACCCCCCATAACAGGAACCTGTGTGCCCCCACAGTGATAAGAGAGCCCCCATAACAGGAACCTGTGTGCCCACCTCAGTGATAAGAGCCCCCATAACAGGAACCTGTGTGCCCCTACAATGATAGGAGAGCCCCCATACCAGGAGCCTGTGTGCCCCCACTGTGGTAGGAGACCCCCCATAACAGGAACCTGTGTGCCCCCACTGTGGTAGGAGACCCCCCATAACAGGAACCTGTGTGCCCCCACAGTGGAAGGAGAGCCCCAATAACAGGAACCCTACTGCCTCCACAGTGATAAGACAGCCCCCATAACAGGAACCTGTGTGCCCCCACAGTAATAGGAGAGCCTCCATAACAGGAACCTGTGTGCCCACCTCAGTGGAAGGAGAGCCCCAATAACAGGACCCAACTGCCCCCACAGTGATGAGCCCCCATAACAGGAACCTGTGTGCCCACAGTGATAGGAGAGCCCCCATAACAGGAATCTGAGCGCCCCCGTAACGATAACCTGAGTGCCCCCACTGTCTATAATGGCCGGGGTGACCCCATAACACACGTCTAATCCCCGGAGATCGGAGCCGGCGCACAGTCGCACACGCTCGGTCTCTGAAGGCTGCAGAGCGAGCTTTTCGGTACAGACTCTCGCCTCAGGGGTATGTACTGAGGTTCCTACGAGGAGCTAATTTTCCATCAGTATTTTCCATCCAGAGATTCCACCGCCTCTTACAGCGTCGTGTAAGAGATTTTAGAAAACTTGAGTGAATTGCTCGGGCGTGGGTGAAATCTGCAACAAAAACCAAGCTGCACTACCACACCCAGCCTGTAGGCAGAAGTGGCGCTGTTTCTGGAAGAAAGCAGCCATGTTTTCCTAATCTGATACAGCAGTAGGAGTTTTCCCATCTCTAATCTGGCTGTCATTTTCAGAGCTCTCATCTCCCGGCAGGGTACTCTGAGGATTTTCATCTGCTCGGCTATTTTTATTGACAGATCTCACTTAACTCGCATCCTGTGATCTCACGGCTCAAGCAGGTTGGTTTTTTTTTATATCTACAATCCAGCCCAATCTTTGATGTGATCAAGAGACGTTTTGTTCTGCCGCCTGGCAGCGGCGGTGACGGGTGACGAGAGGAGATTCACGTGCGCCAGCCGGGACGATGGAATAAATTAAATGAGCAGCTGAAAGGGACAGATGGTTCGGGAGGCAGGACGGGTAACACTAGCTGCTCCAGCAGATAACAGGCGGCTTGGGAAAGGGGCACAAGCACTGGGCCAAAAAAATCTTTAGAAATTGTATTATGGGGTGTGGATGGAGGTATTAGGGTGTGAATTGTGACTTCAGGGTCTCTGTATCACAAATATAAGCACGGGGCCACCAGGAAGCTCTGGTGCAGAGATCGTGTTGACGTACATATGTATTCCCCTGTTGTCTGATACCCCTAAATAAAATCTTGAGTGACCAATCGCTTCCAGAAATCACAAAATTAATAAATTGAGTCCACCTTGGTGTGAGTTATCCTCAGTATAACTACAGCTGTTCTGTGAAGGCCTCAGAGGTTTGTTTGAGAACATTACGGATGGAATAACATCATGAAAACCAACGAGCCCACCAGACAAGTCAAGGATAAAGTTGTGGAAAAGTGTAAAACAGGGTTAGGCTATATAAAATAAAATAAAAAAAATAGCTCAAGATCTGGACATCTCACATCATCCACAAATGGAAGGAGTATGGCACAAGTGTAAACCTACCAAGACATGGCCGTCCACCTAAATGGACATCCCAAGCGAGGAGAACGCTAATTAGAGGAGGCAAGAAGCCCACGGTTACCCTGGAGGAGCTGCGGAGACCCACAGCTCAGAAGGGAGAATGTGACCAAAGGATAACTATTAGTTGTATACTCCACAAGAAGAGTGACAAGAAGAAAGACATGTTTGAAAACAAACCAATATTTGGAAAAAGCCATGTAGCGGACACAGCGAGCATGTGGAAGAAGGTGCTCAGGTCAGATGAGACCAAGGTAGAATTTTTTGGGCTAAATGCAAAACGCTATGTGTAACCAAAAACTAGCACTGCACAACACCTTGAAAACACCATCCCCACTGTCACACATGGTGGTGGCAGCATCATGCTGTGGGGAGGCTTTTCTTCAGCAGGGGCAGGGAAGCTGTTCAGAGTTGACGGATGAAGCTAAATACAGGGCAATCCTGGAGGAAAACCTGTCAGTTTTCAGAAAATCACTGCAAAAGAAATGCATCGTAAGAACATGGCTGAGATCTTCCCTTGATGATGCTATCAGAATATACCCAGAGCTACTCAAAGGGCGTAAAGAGCAAGATCAAAGGTCACCGGATTTATCGGACTCCGCTTATCTCGGGAATAGGAAAGTGAGATTGTGGCAGCTATTGTTTTCTTTTATCTGAACCATTGTTGGTGGAGGCAGTAAAAAAAAAAAAAGTTTGGGTGAAAATTAATTATTAACCCCCTCGGGGTCTCGCAGACGGCCTCGCTGTGTACACACAGGAGTTCAAGGCAAGAGGCATTTGTGTCACATTCCTTGCATGTTTCTGCGGTGGATTGTGCCGCCAGCACTTGTCATATTCACAAGGGAAGAAAGGAGCAGGAGGTAAATGGTATCCTCTAACTGGATGTTCGCCGCTCGCTGGAAAAAAAAGAAAACAAAAACACTAATTATATCATAAAGGGTAGAGTGTTTAGGACTCGCCCATGCCTTTAAGATGCAATTAAAGAGACCTATAAACATATGGCAGACTGCGAGGCCTGACCAAAAAAAAAACACCAAATCCTCAAGACGCCACCAAACCCGCAGCAGACGCAGATTTAGGCAGAGTTGGTGAAACTAAAAAAAAATACAACTTACAGTAATTAAAATAAATATACCTTACTCCCCCTCCCCGGGTCCAGCAACGAATCACCACTCCTCCCGGTGTCTATTGTCTGCAGTGCTGACGTCATGTCAACAGAACTGCAGCCAATCAATGTGCTCAGCGGCACATGTAGTCAACTCCAGACACGAGGAACAGCGACGGAGACTCAGCGCTGGACCAGGGAAGGAGGATTAAAGTTGTTTTCTTTTTTTTTTTTCCTTTTAAACAAAGCAGCTGGGTGAAAGGGATTTTATGAAAACAGAAAATCACTTTTATGACACTACACACACTTCTAGGGCATATGGATGTCATATAGTATAGGACTGAGGCTGCTGTATATACATCACATAGGAGATCCTGAGACTGCTGTATATACATCACATACGAGACACCGACTGCTGTATATGCATCACATACGAGACACCGGGACTGCTGTATATACATCACATACGAGACACCGACTGCTGTATATGCATCACATGCGAGACACCGGGACTGCTGTATATACATCACATAGGAGACACCGGGACTATTGTATATACATCACATAGGAGACACCGGGACTATTGTATATACATCACATATGAGACATCGGGACTGCTGTGTATACATCACATAGGAGACACAGAGACTGCTATATATATATATATATATATATATATATATTACATAGGAGACACAGAGACTGCTGTATATATATCACAAAGAAGACACCGGGACTGCTGTACATACATCACATATGATACCCCAGGACTATTGTATATACATCACATATGAGACATCGGGACTGCTGTGTATACATCACATAGGAGACACAGAGACTGCTGTATATATATCACATAGGAGACACGGGCTGATATACATACATCTCAAAGGAGGCCGTGAGCATAGAGTGCGATAACTCTGCCTACAAAGAACGTCCTGACCCTGGAACTTGCCAGCATCAAGGCATAATCCAGCATGAAATACTACAAAGTTGTGCAGCCAAGATTAGTGCAATACGCAGTGTTGTTATGCATAACCCCAAGCCAGACGTGTCCTGCCGAGCTGTTTATTTACATACTGAACATCACATATTCTCCAGCGAGAACAATGGTCTCCGTCATCCTATAAATAACATTCGCCTCCCGTAGAGGTCAGCGACGAATCTCGGCTGGTTATAAGAGTGTTGGAAATATTCAGCTATTAATCTTGAAATAAGAGGGGGCATCAGGATGGGTAAGACCCCTGTAGGGTCGTCTGCGACTATGGCTGATGTAGCAGAGCTCTGCGAGTCCTTGCAGCTGAGCTGAATGTCATTTTTACAAAGTCTAAAGCAACAAATGTAGTTTTTTTTACTGCTTTAATGCATTTACGAGTGAGCACATCTCCGTTCACTACTATGGGAGTGCACACCAGTGAAGACAACTCCAGTCACTTTTATGGGGGGTGCATGGGTGACCACTCTTCCATTCACTTCTATGGGAGTGCACACCAGTGACAACATCTCCAGTCACTTCTATGGGGGGATGCATGCGTGACCACTGTTCCATTCACTTTTATGGGACTGCACAAGTGACCACCTCTCCATTCACTTCTATGGAGTGGTGGTAATACATGCACTTTACCGCTCCATTCACATGGTGGACACAAGACTCCTGCAAACCTATGAATCTCCAAAATGTGCAGACCAGAAGCCACCGGGTCGATTTCCGTCCCTTTTCCCATTTTTCTTGCTCCCTGTACTGCACATTACAAAGGTGAAATCCTTTTGCTCCGGAAAAACTATAGAACTTCTCCCCTGATTTCCCCAAAAACCAGCTACTTCCACGTTGTGGGGGCCGATCTCCCGGGCTCCTTGCTTCGGCCGCCTTTGACACCAAACGTCTGTCCTGGTCGGTTCCTCAGGTCCCGTTCTGACCCGTCTGCCTGAGCCGCCTCCTCGTCATATCTACGACAGGACACAAAATGGGGGGCGGATGACTAGCAAAACCCAAAACGGTGCCTGTCCCACAAAACCAGTCAAAAATGTCAGAGAGAGATGGTGAACATTTCCAGGGCAGTTACGGCGCCCCCTTAACACTTACGGCCGCTGTGCCCCCCATAGCCGTTACAGTATGGTGCCCCCTTTACAGTTACAGCGTAGTGCCCCCATAACAGTATCGCTGCGCCATAACAGCTTCAGCTACTATGCTCCTTACCAGATCCAGTCGCAGTGCACCCACACCAGTGACAATCTGGAGGGGGCAGGCTGGCACTGGTGGATCAGTGGTGGCAGCAGGGACAGGGTAGACAGCAGGAACAAACACTGTAACCTGGTGCAATCACTGAATCAGCAATGACAGGTGAGAAAGATAAAACTGAGAAATCTATAAAGGAATCATCTCTGTGTCCCCATCCTCCTCAACTGCCTGCAGCAGGAGCCTCCCCCCTATTTGTTTAGATGCAATCAGCCGATGCATGCGATTTCCTCGCTCCTCAGTAGATTGCTGCCATTTTTACATGGGCCAATGCTACAGTGGCCGAGTCTTACAAGATTTCGTAGCTTCCCAGGGCTTCTTTGGGGGGGACTTTATTCCACTTGCAGTCCGGGATCTCCCCGTTTGGGACAACGATATTCAGAGTGTCATTGATGAGGTTGTACTTCAGTATACGGTCGTTGGCCGTGCTTGACGTGAGCGACGGAGATGCGTTAACCTGTCAGATACAGAAAGGAAATTAGCAGTCTGCCCTCGTACGCAATTACACCCTTGTGTCAATGCATTTAAAGGGATTGTCCAGAAAAGCAACTGCTATTTCCTAACATTCTATGTAGAGGGGAGAAAGTGGGAGGAGCTAGAGCTCCTCCCTCCTCCATAGAATGTTAAGAGCAGCAACTGTCATCTAACATTCTATGTAGAGGGGAAGAAGAGGGAGGAGCTATCGCCTGAGCTCCACCCCCTCCGGTCTACATAGAATGTCAAGAGTAGCAACTATCTTCTCCTATCTCAGTAAAGTAAAAATCTGTCTACATTGAAGACAGATTTTACCCGTGAATTTAATTTTGTAACTGTAAAATCCATCCAGGAGAAGAAGCAGATTTCTCTGATAAGATATATTACAAAATTACTTATTTTCATGTAGCATTGATTTATTAAATAAAAATTAAAACAAAACTTACTAAGTCTTGGACAATTCCCTTTCAAAAAAAATATATTTTTTTTCAACTTTTTTTTTTTTGTACAGCAGCTCCCATGCAGGGCACTGAGTTTCCATGGTCACAGATAACAAATAAGCTCTTAGTTCCGTATATTGAGATACTTTCCTGTTTTGGGGTTTTTTGTTTTTTTTTTAGAAACTATTCCTGGACACTGGAAATCTGTGATCACATCGGAGCCAGTGACACATGTAATAACATCGGCCGTGTGATCTACGTATGTGGAATATTACAAAAGACGTCTAAAAGAGGAAAGACTGGAATGAAAATAGGAAGTCGGTCACAAATCGCTACTCGAGAGTGCGGGACTTTGAAGAGGAGCAGGAAGGACGTTCACTGGGAGACATAACATTTAGGACATCATTGTTAAAGCCTCCAGTCCTTGACTCCTGTGATTGGTGAGAAAACCTGGCAATAAGTGTTTAGTTTCCCTGCAGCGCTCCCACAGGTGGAATGAAGTATTACAGTGTCCGTTCATATTAATGAAATACAGAACAGGAGAGGTCCTCCACAGGAAGAGGCGCTCTTTATGACTTGTCTCCGCTCTGGCATTAACATAAGCTTTGGAGGCGGACTCTTGAGAACATCTGTCCCGCCCAGAGATCTTAACAGCTAATTTACATATTAAGAAAAACATGGATTTCTCTGGAATAAGACATCGTATCGCAGATATCAAGGTATCATTTTATTCAGCTCCCTATGACCTACATGCCCATACAGACGGCTTAGGAGGGTTGGTCCTACTGACAGATTCCCTTTAAGGCCAACAAGTGCCCCTTTTTAGGACTTTAAGTAGTGAACAATCCCTTTAACTCATAATTCTTTACTGGAATATAAAAAGAAGTTTGAGAACCCCTTAAAGTAGCAAAGAAGTGAAAACGTTCCCTGGAAAATAAGGGGGGCACTCACCTCAATCAGCCAGGGCTTCAGCCGGTCGTCTATGATGATATCGTATCCGTAGCATTCGAAGCAATGCTTGTCGTTATTCATCACCGGCTGATTAAAAAAAAAATATATATTTGAATAAATAATTGAAAAATCTAAATAAAAAATAAATAAAAATTAAGTAATAAAAGATATTAAACAATTAAAGATATGAGTTATTTGAGGGGGGGGGGCATCATTTTTAGCCGATTTTAGCGCACTCCACTGATATGTTTGGGATATGGACAAGGCATAACCCGCTGGCAGAGGTGTATGACAGCGGCTTTTTCCCCTCTGCCCTATGTAAACACATGAATGCTCTTCCAAGCCGAGCGTACATGTGTATGGGGGGGGAATGCTTGTGATGTGGGGAATCCTTTCACCGGATGAGACAATATTGGTCAAAATATTCTATTAGAGGGATTGTCCGGTGATAAACTACTACCAACCCGCCAGGATAGGTGATAACTTAGTGATCAGTAGGGGTCCGACCGCTGGGACCAAAACCAATTGCCTTCTGAAAAACCAGAGCTTTAATTTTACTCCACTCCGAAGGTAAGTCTTCAAAATGCTGCGGTATCGGGAGGAGGTTTCTCCTGTAACAGCTGCAATGGGATCAATGTAATGGCAGCTCCCCTTATGATTCCCCCCCCATTGTACGTCCGCTACCCAATGATTTGGGGTTGGCTTCTTTGATGGAATCCAGACCCCCCCCAGCTGTAATTGACTGCGGTTCCAGCTAACACATGTATGTAGGTCGCAGATAACCACATAAGTGCGCGGGCAGCAGCGTGTAATTATATCCCACATACTGTCTACCACCGACCACATGAGCCGCCGGTAATAACATTCTGGCGTCAGATCCCGCTGCGACAAGCAACCGCATCACCGACCGCTACACTGCCGCCACCTGCTGGCCGCTCACCGGCAGTGCGCTACATATCATTTACAGCACATCACAGCCCGTCTGCATGGTACCTCAACATGAAAGAGGAGCAAAAAAAAAAAAAAAAAAAAATCAGACACCCTGAAAAAGATAAAAAATAAAAAAAGGGCTCAAGACCAGTAAAGCGAAACAATGGTAAACGCCACCATTTATGCCGATCCGTATACGGCGTCAACAGAAGCCAAATAGACACTATATTGGCCCCATAGGATAAATAAGAGCCAACGGTTGTGTTCAGTATATGCAGGGAGAAAGCAACAGAGAAAGAGAGAGAGAGAGAGAGAAATAAAAAAAGGAAGGTGAGAAAGAAAAATAAAAAAAGAGTAAAGGAAAGATAGAGAATGAAAGCGAGAGGGCTAAAAAGAGGAAAAAAATAGAAATGAGAAAAAGAGAATGAAAGAGCGTGAGAAAAACAAAGATAAAGATAAAAAAGAATGAAAAAAGAGGAAGAAAAAGAACAAAAGAGCTGAAAATATAGAAGGAAAGAAAAGGAGAGTGAGAAAAAAAAGGAAAGAAAGAAAAACAAAGAGAAAAGGAAAGCTAGAGAATATAAGTGAGAAAAGAAAGAAAAACAAGAGTAGAAAGAGAAAGAAAGAATGAATGAAGATAAAAAAAACAAAAACAAAAACGAAAGAGTAAGGAAAAAGGGAGAAAGAAAGAAAAGGGAGAGAGAAGTAACTGCTGCAGTCGTCTCCCGTAATCATCAGAGCTGAGCCTTTCGCCCGATGCTCCCAGTAGTCACCGGCCGCTGTCGGCAGCGCTCTGCCCGGCTGGCAGTGATATGACCGCGGTGCCCGGAGACGTGCCCCGCTTCCGTTCAGGTCGATGACTGACTCACCGCCACGGCCTTCAGGGACTGGACGATTATCCAGTGGATTTCATCAAACAGTTTATCAGTGACCTCCCGTCCTCTCGTGCTCTCCAGGTACAGACGTAAATTACTGACCGTCCATTTCCCGCCGTGGACGTGATTGTAGTCATCCTGCAAGAGAGAACAGCGTCTTATACCCCAGCGAGGAGCCGCGGGCAGGGGCCGGTGTACAGGAGGAAGGACGAGCGCGACCCTCTGTAGTGGGTCATGGACAGAGCGGATCTCTGACTCAGTCACTGGACATATATATTATTATTGTTATAGCGCCATTTATTCCATGGCGCTTTACATGTGAGGAGGGGTATACATAATAAAAACAAGTACAATAATCTTGAACAATACAAGTCACGACTGGTACAGTAGGAGAGAGGACCCTGCCCGCGAGGGCTCACAATCTACAAAAGAGATATAGATAGATAAATAAACACACACTAAACAATGACCAGCTAGAACATTAACCGCCTAGTACTGTGCAAGACCCCTCATTCACCAGAACCCGGGAAAGTGGCGCAGGCGCACCGGCCGTCCACATGATGGAACGCGCGAGTCACCTGGCCAGCGCCATATTCTACCATATCATCACGTCTTCTGATGAACAAGTGCCCAGTGTGGGGGATATCAGCAAATGAGACTGGTTATCATGGACGCTGGCTGATCTGTGACTACACAGAAAGCTGGTGCTAACCACTACATACCAGGGGCACGTCACAAGACCCGCAGAACACCGGGGACACCCCACGAGACCCGCCGTACACCGGGGACACCCCACGAGAACCGCCGTACACCGGGGACACCCCACGAGAACCGCCGTACACCGGGGACACCCCACGAGAACCGCCGTACACCGGGGACACCCCACGAGAACCGCCGTACACCGGGGACACCCCACGAGAACCGCCGTACACCGGGGACACCCCACGAGAACCGCCGTACACCGGGGACACCCCACGAGAACCGCCGTACACCGGGGACACCCCACGAGAACCGCCGTACACCGGGGACACCCCACGAGAACCGCCGTACACCAGGGACTCCCTACAACCTCACTTGCTGTGGTTAATGTCATAGTAGAGATAGATAGATAGATAGATAGATAGATAGATAGATAGATAGATAGATAGATAGATAGATAGATAGATAGATAGATAGATAGATAGATAGATAGATAGATAGATAGATAGATAGATAGGATAGATGTGATCAGATTTTCTGGATAATTAGATGCCAGATTGTAGGAATTAAACTGTCTTCATATTAGTTATGTACAGCAATTTTGTTAAGTCCCTCAATTCTAGGAATTACGCCTTCGTCAATGTTAATCACGAGAAATCTAGAACAAGATATTCCCAAGCTACCGTCACTGCCCTTCACTACCCTCCGCAGGATATAAGCTACCCTCTATGGCGGCCTGCATTCAGCCTGTGGCCCGGGACATCCCGGCTGCTTACATAGTTGGCCCGTCTGGAAGAAGAGAGGTCTGTTTCCCATAGTAACCAATCAGAGCTCATCTTTCATGTTTTCAACAGTTCTGATTTAAAGATAGCCGGCCTGTGATTGGTTGCTAGGGACAACATGGACAGTTATTCTTTTACATTGTTTTCAGAACTGGGTCCTAGTGTCCTCCAGCTGATAACAGACCCGGCTAGATGATGTCAGATTTTGTAAACCCCTCCAGACAGCAGCAATCGCCTTACCCCATGTTTCTGAATAGCGACGTTCGTCAGATGCACAAACATATTGTCCAGCTCGCTTGTGCTTGGGGTGTATTTCACGGTGCAGAAACGGCAGAATCCAAGCTTGTACCTGGATCGGGAAGAATGTAACAAGATGGTGTCTAAGAAGATGAGGGGCCCAATGTGTTACTACTTTTGCACTAATATATTTTTTAATATTTTTTTGCCGTATTCCAAGATGTACAAACTTTTTTTTATTTTTTTTACCCCTGAGATGGAATTGTGCTCATAATACAATTGGCTAAAAAACTAAGTGGTTAATTACAGCGATGCCACCACATTTTTACTAAGAGATCGTGTTTCACAGGATCCTCGGGGGCGTGTCATTAGGCTGCTCTGCATAATTACTCTGCGAGCCACGCCCTCTCCATAAAGACCATAAGAAGTAGCACTAGATAATAAGGTCCATATCTCTGGAACCGTATGGCGGATTTACAAAAAGCAAAAATCAGAATACTCAGGGGAGCAGCGGGAATAAAAACTGGATGCTTTTGATCTGGTGACAGATGCTTTTAAAATTGAGTTTTAGGGGTGACAGACTTCCTTTGAAGAGTCAGACATATAGGTGGTTTTATAGAGGCTATTTTCTGGAGCGGATTTGTACGGTCAGTTTTGTATGATACAGTAAGTGTATACATCACATATCCATTACTTACATGTAACACTTGAGAGGCCGGTATGTCGTCACAAGCACGTACAGACGCAGATCAAATTTCTTCCCACCGATCAGCAAAGGATTATCAATATATAAGGAGATGACATAGGCTTCCTTAGAGGACTGCGACACAAACCTGAAAAGGTAGATTTAAAAATATAAATATATATCTAACCCAATATGCTCTAACATACTTTACTTAAGTTAAAGGGGTAGTCCATCTTGGGAAAAAAAAAACATATTATATACACAAAAAAAATAAATAAATAAAAAAAAAATATATATATATATATATATATATATATATTATTTTATTTTTTTTTTAAACTTAATTGCACAAATTTGGGGCTAAAATCATTTTTTTACAATTGGGTTTCATTAAAAATGTTGCATCGTTTCTCTTTTACCGGCTCTTTTTTTCCCTGCACATTGAGGACTTGTGTGAAAGGAGCTAAAAAAAAAGACAGATAGAAGAGTTATATACTCCCCATCTCACCGCCAGAACAAGCTCACTGATGGATTCTCAGTTAATCAGTTCTGCAGCCAACGAGAGACAATACAACATAAAGACTATAGAAGGCAAACAATGCAAAATTTGTTATTAAACCCAAATGCAAAAAAATTATTTTTTTAGCCTCAATTAAAAAGAGTACCTAAATGTGGACAACCCCTTTAAATGATAAAACCTTGCAGCCACCACTAGGGGGAGCTGAGAACATACTGATGATCCACCTAAGTGGTGCTAAATCCCAGTGAGTGTAAAGTACACAGTGTATGTAGTGGCCGTTCTTAGGTACTGCAGCTCAGATCACATTCACTTCAATAAGAGATGAGCTGCAGTACCCAAGAACGGCCACTACATGGTGTATGGAGCTGTGCTGTTCCAACTCCGTACACTGCGAACGAGCAGCCGCAGCGGAACCAGCAAACAGCTGATCAGGTGATGACCTATGCTAAGGACTGGTCTGCAATATATGTCCTGGACAGCCCCTTTAAGAGTATTGCAACGTATGACGGCGCGTTTTTCTGTCACTCACGAGGAAGTCTTGCTATCCCTGGACCACTTCTTAATCTGTGAGAGCTTGTTGATGAGGAATATCCCTTTTCCTTGGGCTTTCCCGCATGGTTTCATGATCCAGGTGCTGGACGGGTTTTTCCGGAATTCTTCTACGAATAAGTTATAATCAGCTGGTAGCATAAAGGTGACCGGCACAAAATCTAAAGGAGACGGACACAAAATAAACGACGTGTTGTGCTGTAAACCGAAATAGAAGGTCGATACATTGCCAAGGGACATAAGGATCGGGCATGTCCGATTTCGGACCGTTCTGATGGTGTTTCCTTCAACTGAACGAGCACCCCTGCGTATCCCTCCAAAATTAGCAGATTTGCATAAGATTTATCAAGGCAGGGGTGTAACGATCGGAGTTGCAGAGGGTGTGACCGTGTCCGGGCCCGTGCAGAAGGAGGATCCGCCGATGCCAGCAGCTATTTCAACTGGATGTGTATCCTTGGACGAACATCCAGCTGAAATGTACTGCTGCACAGAAACCCGCCGGTTACACGCTGCCGTTTTCTTTTTCAAATGTGTTGGGAAACAGTGGCAGAAAGGGGAACATTATTGCAGGAATGGGAAAAATATACCAGGAAGGGGCCCAGGATGAGGGATATTATTACTGGAAGAGGCCCAGGAAGGAGGACATTACAAGATGAAGCGGCCCAGGATAGGGACATTATAGCAGGAAGGGGCCCAGGATGAGGAATATTATTATTACTGGAAGCAGCCCAGGATAGGAACATTATAGCAGGAAGGTGCTCAGGATTGGGACCATTATACCAGGAGTGGCCAGGATAGGGACGTTATTACTACACGGGGCCCAGGATGGGGACATTACACCATGGAGGACATTACCAGTGGAAGAGGCCCAGGATGGGGACATTATAGCAGGAAGGTGCTCAGGATGGGGAACATTATACCAGGAAGGGGCCAGGATAGGGATATTATTACCACAAGGATGGGGAAAGTACACCAGGATGGAGGACATTAGCAGTGGAGGTGGCCCAGGATAGGGACATTATAGCAGGAAGGTGCTCAGGATGGGGAACATTATACAGGAAGGGGCCAGGATAGGGACATTATTACTACAAGGGACCCAGGATGGGGACATTACACCGGGATGGAGGACATCAACAATGGAAGCATTCAGGATGGCGGACATTACAGCAGTAAGAGGTCCAGGATGTGGAACATTATATCAGGAAAGGGCATTAAAGCAGGAAGGTGCCCATTATGTGGGACATTACACCGGAAGGAGCAAGGATAGGGATGCTATTACTGCAAGGGGCCCAGGATGGATGACATTCTTACTAGAAGGGGCACAGAATGGAGAATGGGGACATTATTTACCAGAAGGGGCCCACGATAGGGGACATTAGTATATGATTGAAGGGGGGGGGACAACACGCATGTCTTTTTAGGATTTAGAATGCTATAGGAGCCAATACATCTGACCAATCAGGTGGTGGCCCAGGTCCAATTTTGCACCGGAGCCGATCAGACTCTACTTGCACCACTTTATCTAAGGTGTATGGCCAAGAAAGAGGGAGGAGAGGTCATGGAAAAGGCTAGTGTAGAGATAGGCGAGTAAAAGTTTTAGAAACTCCCAAAGTGGCCGACTTTGGTTGCGAATTTACTATTTAGACAAGTACCGGAAGAGCAGCTCTGGAAAACAAACCGCTGCTCCAACAACTGGCCTATATTTGACCTTTTAGGGATCATTTATGACTCCAGAGATATATGAATCGGTAGAAATGATACAGAAGTGAAATCTACCATAGAGAAACAGTAGTATTCCTGCCATAGATAGTTACTCAACCCCAGCGGACGGTAAAAGCTCGGGGGGTGGTAGTGGGGTTCACACTGACCCAAGTACAGATATTTGCCATTCTCGTCCTTCTCGGCCAGGGGGCTGCCTTCCTTTTCCAGCTCTTTCCGGTACCTCTTGATGTTTTTCACCATCAGATCCTTCCTGGTGAGTTCGTAGTGATTAGGAAAGTGATTGACAAGTTGATCATCTGACAAGCGGAAGCCGGTCTCTACGCTGAAGCAGTTTCTGATGGTCTGCACGCTCATCCTGGAAGAGAGCGATTGGGGAGGAGGAAAGAACCCCGACATTAGTGAGGAGTCCAACAATTCAATTAGCAAGGTTTGGAGTCTAGGGATGTAAGTAAAAACTACTGTCGCCGAAGCTTTGTGTTTCTGAGCGCCTCTGTGTTGATTTATGACCACATCAAAGTTCAGCTCCACTTTGCTGTGGTCTGAACTCATAAAACAACAAGGAGGAGCAAAGAAAAAAATACAGGTAAAAGAGTTACCAACTCCCCATCAGAACAAGCTCACTGACTGACTCTCAGTTAACCCATCCTGCAGTCAAAACACGCAGGAAAACAACCTGTAAATGTCAAATGATGAGAAATTTTTTTTTTTTTTAGCCCAAATACTGTACATGCATACTTGCCATACAAGTAGTTCTAATGCGCCACCTTGTGGCTTACGTAGGATTTACACTTTTTAGTTCTGTCTGAAAATGACTCAAATTTATCTTAGACGCGCGACAGAAGCGCAACCATGTTTCAAGACATTTGTCTTTGATCTGTTTTAATTCAATGGCCGATATATGGAATTAATTACTCATTGGCAGAATCAAGTAGGTACATGCCATAGAGGCAACGGCTACGGGGCACCAAAATAAAAGGGGGCCACATCCGAGGGCTGCATACTACGTGACTCCCCCCACCACAGGGACGTCTACTTTAAGGATGACCCCATTTTCCAAGTGCATATCCCACCCATAGGTATTTTCTTACCAGTAGAAATTCCAGTCTTCGCTCTCCGACACCTGGACCCATCCGCGCTTCTCAAAGTTATTAATCAGCACCGACTTCTCAATATCCGTCACCCATTTCAATTTTCCCGACATGGCCCTGGACGGCAGAGAGGGGCGACAACATGAGTGCCGGCCACACAGTGCTTAAATGACCAAACAGAAAGTGCCCCATTACCAGTGCCAGACAGAAAGTGCCCCATTACCAGTGCCAGACAGAAAGTGCCCCATTACCGATGCCAGACAGAAAGTGCCCCCATTACCGGTGCCAGACAGAAAGTGCCCCCATTACCGGTGCCAGACAGAAAGTGCCCCATTACCAGTGCCAGACAGAAAGTGCCCCATTACCGGTGCCAGACAGAAAGTGCCCCATTACCAGTGCCAGACAGAAAGTGCCCCATTACCGATGTCAGACAGAAAGTGCCCCCATTACCGGTGCCAGACAGAAAGTGCCCCCATTACCGATGTCAGACAGAAAGTGCCCCCATTACCGGTGCCAGACAGAAAGTGCCCCATTACCAGTGCCAGACAGAAAGTGCCCCATTACCGATGCCAGACAGAAAGTGCCCCCATTACCGGTGCCAGACAGAAAGTGCCCCCATTACCGGTGCCAGACAGAAAGTGCCCCCATTACCGGTGCCAGACAGAAAGTGCCCCATTACCGATGCCAGACAGAAAGTGCCCCCATTACCGGTGCCAGACAGAAAGTGCCCCCATTACCGGTGCCAGACAGAAAGTGCCCCCATTACCGGTGCCAGACAGAAAGTGCCCCCATTACCGGTGCCAGACAGAAAGTGCCCCCATTACCAGTGCCAGACAGAAAGTGCCCCCATTACCAGTGCCAGACAGAAAGTGCCCCCCATTACCAGTGCCAGACAGAAAGTGCCCCCCATTACCAGTGCCAGACAGAAAGTGCCCCCCATTACCAGTGCCAGACAGAAAGTGCCCCCATTACCAGTGCAACTCAGAAAGTGCCCCCATTACCAGTGCCAGACAGAAAGTGCGCCCATTACCAGTGCCAGACAGAAAGTGCCCCCATTACCAGTGCCAGAATTACTCCCATAAAAATTGGCAGATAAAAAGTACCCTCGTTACAGTGCAACACAGAAAGTGCCCCCATTAGCAGTGCCAGAAGAAATACCCCATTAAGGGCATATTATTGGGGAGCAGTGTGGCACGATTACTTGGGGGCTCTCTCTCTCTCTATCAGAGGTTGAGATTTTGCTTTGGACACAGAGGGTTAATTACCAATGATTCTATGTACCAGGAGAGTATACAGATGGGGCAGGACAAGACGGCACGGTTATAGTAGTCCGCACTCTCTAATAATGACCCCAGGTCCTGCCCTCTCCTCCATTATCCCCCCATAATATACTCACAGTGGAGATGCAGCCAGAGCCCTGCAGCAAGAGGAGCAGGTGCAGCTGACACATCCACTTCCGGGTCATCTCTATGGTAACCGACCAAGCCCATTCTGGCTGTGAATAGCTGCCCTTCCCCCTCTTGCAGCTTTCAGTCCTTTTCTTATAACACCCAGCTAATGAGGAGAAATGCCCATGACAGCTCAAGGGAGCAGCCACCTGCTGGTATTTTGGGGTAATGGCAATAATAGTCCTTTCATGGACTCCCTGTCATGCCTCAGATCCAGTGCAGCAATCTGCGGCGTATTACTGTAGGAGCAATGTGAATGGGATCTCACGCTGCAGAAAAAAACTGTGAAAACGAAATGTGTGGAAATTCTGAGGATAATCAGCCATGGAAATTTGTCACGTGAATCAGGGAATAAGAATAGTCCCTACTCCGGAAGAATAGTCCTTATTCAGCCCGGCCAGGAGGCGCTGGTGCAGGGCAGTATAGACTTGAGAGGAGTTTTTGAGGATGTAACTGGCTGTAGAGGATATGGGAACTGGTGTAGCAGAGCTAGGACAGCGATAGCTTATGAAGCAGAACTGGAATAGGATGACTGATGAAGCAGAGCTGGAACAGCGAAGAACAATGTAGCGGAGCTAGAACAGTTAGAACACCGAGGATTAATCTAACCGAGCTGGAACAGCGAGGACTAATCTAGCAGAGCTGGAACAGTGAGGACTAATCTAGCAGAGTTGGAACAGAGAGGACTAATCTAACAGCTGTAACAGCGAGGACTAATCTAGCAGAGCTGGAACAGCGATGACTAATCTAGCAGAGCTGGAACAGCGATGACTAATCTAGCAGAGCTGGAACAGCGAGGACTAATCTAGCAGAGCTGGAACAGAGAGGACTAATCTAGCAGAGCTGGAACAGAGAGGACTAATCTAACCGAGCTGGAACAGCGAGGACTAATCTAGCAGAGCTGGAACAGTGAGGACTAATCTAGCAGAGCTGGAACAGCAATGACTAATCTAGCAGAGCTGGAACAGCGATGACTAATCTAGCAGAGCTGGAACAGCGAGGACTAATCTAGCAGAGCTGGAACAGAGAGGACTAATCTAGCAGAGCTGGAACAGAGAGGACTAATCTAACCGAGCTGGAACAGCGAGGACTAATCTAGCAGAGCTGGAACAGTGAGGACTAATCTAGCAGAGCTGGAACAGCGATGACTAATCTAGCAGAGCTGGAACAGCGATGACTAATCTAGCAGAGCTGGAACAGCGATGACTAATCTAGCAGAGCTGGAACAGAGAGGACTAATCTAGCAGAGCTGGAACAGAGAGGACTAATCTAGCAGAGCTGGAACAGTGAGGACTAATCTAGCAGAGTTGGAACAGAGAGGACTAATCTAACAGAGCTGGAACAGCGAGGACTAATCTAGCAGAGCTGGAACAGCGATGACTAATCTAGCAGAGCTGGAACAGCGATGACTAATCTAGCAGAGCTGGAACAGAGAGGACTAATCTAGCAGAGCTGGAACAGAGAGGACTAATCTAGCAGAGCTGGAACAGCGAGGACTAATCTAGCAGAGCTGGAACAGAGAGGACTAATCTAGCAGAGCTGGAACAGCGAGGACTAATCTAGCAGAGCTGGAACAGTGAGGACTATTCTAGCAGAGCTGGAACAGAGAGGACTAATCTAGCAGAGTTGGAACAGGGAGGACTAATCTAGCAGAGTTGGAACAGGGAGGACTAATCTAGCAGAGCTGGAACAGCGAGGACTAATCTAGCAGAGCTGGAACAGAGAGGACTAATCTAGCAGAGTTGGAACAGGGAGGACTAATCTAGCAGAGCTGGAACAGCGAGGACTAATCTAGCAGAGCTGGAACAGAGAGGACTAATCTAGCAGAGCTGGAACAGCGGGGACTAATCTAGCAGAGCTGGAACAGAGAGGACTAATCTAGCAGAGCTGGAACAGAAAGGACTAATCTAGCAGAGCTGGAACAGAAAGGACTAATCTAGCAGAGCTGGAACAGCAAAGACTAATCTAGCAGAGCTGGAACAGGGAGGACTAATCTAGCAGATCTGAAACAGAAAGGACTAATCTAGCAGAGCTGGAACAGCGAGGACTAATCTAGCAGAGCTGGAGCAGCTAGGACTAATCTAGGAGAGCTGGAACAGAGAGGACTAATCTAGCAGAGCTGGACCAGCAACGATTAATCTAGCAGAGCTGGAGCAGCTAGGACTAATCTAGGAGAGCTGGAACAGAGAGGACTAATCAAGCAGAGCTGGACCAGCAAGGACTAATCTAGTAGAGCTGGAACAGAGAGGACTAATCTAGCAGAGCTGGAACAGCGAGGACTAATCTAGCAGAGCTGGAACAGCAAAGACTAATCTAGGAGAGCTGGAACAGCGAGGACTAATCTAGCAGAGCTGGAACAGCAAAGACTAATCTAGGAGAGCTGGAACAGCGAGGACTAATCTAGCAGAGCTGGAACAGCAAGTACTAATCTAGGAGAGCTGGAACAGGGAGGACTAATCTAGCAGAGCTATAACAGGGAGGACTAATATAGCAGAGCTGGAACAGCGAGGACTAATCTAGGAGAGCTAGAACAGCGGGGACTAATCTAGCAGAGCTGGAACAGCGAGGACTAATCTAGCAGAGCTGGAACAGCGAGGATTAATCTAGGAGAGCTGGAACAGAGAGGACTAATCTAGCAGAGCTGGAACAGCGAGGACTAATCTAGCAGAGCTGGAACAGGGAGGACTAATCTAGCAGCGGCAATAAAGCCAAGTACCTGAATACTCAGGCGGCATCGTACTGCCTGAAGCGAGTTAATGACCAGGCGAAATGACCTCACTCTCTAGCTCAGCGTCTCAGAGAGTCATGGTCCGAGGTGTAAAGGTGGCAGAGATTGGGCACGGGGTAGGTGGAAAACGGTCGTGGACTGGGCATGGCCTGTAAAAGACCACATGGAAGATACGAGTGAGGCTGCAAGACCAAGAAATGGCATTTATTATGGCAATAGCCGACAATAGTCGAACAATTCTCCCACCACTGGAAAGAATCATTGGTCCCAATTCATCATTTGTGTATTGGGGGGTAAAGTTACTGTTCTTTTTGGTCTTATATTCCTTGTCATTTTTTTGTGCGTGCTTTATGAATTTTGCTCCAATTAAATTTTGTTCTTTTTATTTTGCCTTTTTCACCTGTTGTGTGCCTTTATTAGGAAAAAATGTTGAATATTTTGCTAAAATTGGACAAAATTTGCCCCAAAATTTCAGTCATGCAAAAAAATTATTCTGGATTGGCAAGGGGGTGAAAAAAAAAAAAAAAAAAAAAAAACAGGCACAAATGCAATAATGAATCGGGACCCCCAAAAAACCTAGACAAAAAAAGGCACTAATGAATCGGGCCCAGTGGGTGTGCCGGACTTTATAGCATTTTTATCAATGGCGTGAAATGCTCAGGAGACCCAAATCGGTGTTATTATAGGCGAGTATTGTGTCCCGGAGACCCCCACTGGCCTAAAAATAAGGGTGCTGTGTAAATTGGGCTGGTACGCAAAAGGCGTAGAAAAAAAAAGCCAAAGGGGACGTTGCCGGTGCCCCTTATCAAAAATTGGGCAGGTAAAAAATTTGAAACGGTCAACTCCCAGTTTATAAAATTGGTGCAACTTGTCGCTATTGGTGCAGTGGAGCAATGTTATGGCGGCATTATACTAGTCTGGCTGACATGTTTGGAGGCGGCAGGAAGACTGTCATTGCTTTGTCCCTCGATCACAACAACCCACAGGGAGGGGGAGGTGCAGGCTGTCTCCACCCCAAGACTTGTAATTCGGTAAAGTGAAAGTAAGCTCATTACCACCGCCTGCAAGTGACGCTGCTGTAAGTATTCTCTACCCTTACAGTATAAAAAATACCGCTACTATATACCATGCACATTCTATACATATCATGGATGGCGGCATATTATATGATAATCCTACCATTCTATCTACCTCCAGGGCAGCTGTCGCTTCCACCCCCCCAAAAAATAAGGTAAATATCTCCAATTTTCATAGCTTTGCCTAATTTACGCTTCTTTTACGCTTTTATGTTTGTGTCGCTGCTGTATTTTTTGCCTTGTTTTAGATCTGCCCTGCCTGGCGCCGACACGGTTAATAGTGCCGCCCCGTGATAATGCTCCCCTATTGATGTTCATACGTGATATTAGGTTTTTACATGACGGGAGGACCGCAACCCTAAACAGTAGTCGAGAGCGAGCGGCAAAAATAAAACAGTCATTATGTGATAATCATCTCCTGACGACGCAGATTCCCTTTGTCGTTTGCAAAACAAACCGTCGGCACGTGTCGGAGGTTCCTTGTCCCCATGTCTCGGTGTTTTGATATTAAATTGGAAAACACGGTCTGTTAGTCACTGATTTTTGTAGCATTATTATGGCGTTATCATAATGGACCGGTAATATTGGAGCACTGTATGGCGGTATTTATTTATGCATTAGGTTCTTTATTATTTTATTATTATTGGCTTATTATATATTATTTGCGAAGTGTATGGTTGTTTCGGCACTGTATGACAATATTACTTAGGTAACGCTATAGGATTTGTTTTTGGCTTATGTATGGCACTGTCATATGGACACCATAGTGAATGGTGCTTGTTGTATGGTACAGCAATCAGTACACTGTATGGCCATATACCACGGGGTGGGTGGACAGGAGGTGCTAATCACGGCATCTGGGCACCTGGTATATGGGATATGCCCTAGGACTCCTGTAATATATAGATGCCCCCAGCCCCTCCTGTGATGTATATGCCCCCAGCCCCTCCTGTGATATATAACTGCCCCCAACCCCTCTTGTGATGTATAGATGGCCCAGCCCTCTGTCATGTATATGCCCCCAGCCCCTCGTGTGATGAACATATTCCCCCATCCCCTCCTGTGATGTATAGCTGCCCCCAGATCCTCCTGTAGTATATAGATGGTCCTAGCCCCTCTTGCGATGTACCGTATGTCCCCAGCCCCTCCTGTGATGTATATGCCCCCAGCCCCTCCTGTGATATATAACTGCCCCCAACCCCTCTTGTGATGTATAGATGGCCCAGCCCTCTGTCATGTATATGCCCCCAGCCCCTCGTGTGATGAACATATTCCCCCAGCCCCTCCTGTGATGTATAGCTGCCTCCCAGATCCTCCTGTAGTATATAGATGGTCCTAGCCCCTCTTGCGATGTACCGTATGTCCCCAGCCCCTCCTGTGATGTTTATGTACCCAGCTTCTCCTGTAATATATAGATGCCCCCAGTCTCCCCTATGATGTATACACTCCATGTGTCCTGTGATGTATACGCACTCTTCCCCTCTGTGATGTATATACCCCCAGCTTCTCCTGTAATATATAGATGCCCACAGCTCTTCCTGTAATACATAGATGCCTCCAGTCCCTCCTGTGATGTACAGTATATGCCCCCAGCCCCTCCTGTGATATATAAGCCCCCAGCCCCTCCTGTGATGTATATGCCCCCAGCTCTTCCTGTAATATATAGATGTACCCAGTCCCTCCTGTTATGTATATGCACCCAGCTCCTCCTGTGATGTATATGCCACGAGCTCCTCCTGTGATGTATATGCCCACAGCTCCTCCTGTAATATATAGATGCCTCCAGTCCCTCCTGTGATGTATATGCCCGCAGCTCCTCCTGTGATACATAGATGCCCCCAGCTCTTCTTGTAATATATAGATGCCCCCAGCTTATCCTGTAATATATAGATGCCCCCAGCGCCTCCGGTGATGTATATGCCCCCAGTCCCTCCTGTGATGTATATGCCCCAGGCTCCTCCTGTAATATATTGATGCCCCCAGACCTTCCTGTGATGTATACACCCCATGTCTCCTGTGAAGTATATGCCCCCAGCCCCGCCATTTACAAAACTGGTCTTTCTTATGTGGCAGAGGAACCTTTGGGCCGGCACCCAGTGAACCAAGGCAAGTGCAGAGGAGGGTCCCACTTTGCCCTGTGTGCACTGCATGTATGGAGCGGCCTCAGAAACTGAGCCTGCACCATATGGCATGGCTGCCGGCTGTGTTGTACAGCCAGCACCTGAGTCTAAGGGCTTATTCAGACGTCTGGGCAAATTAGTCCGATTTCGGACCGCCAAGCACGGACTGGCCACAAGTGTCACGACAGGAACATTACAGCTTCACGTATTTCTATGAGGCTGTCATGCTCCCGCCAGTCCAGGCATTAGCAGTCCGTGCTTGGACCAGTTTGCACAGACTTCTGCATGAGCCCTAAGTGCGAGGTAGCTCTGATTACAGAAGCTTAAAAGGGTATTCCCAGCTCCAAGATCCTATCCCAATATTTAGTAGCTCTAATAATAATAGCAGCAGCAAATACCTCCAATTAGAAACCTAGTATAGTTCTTCTGATTTTCTATCGATTACCCCATGTGCAGGGGATTACAGTAGCTTAGATATCCATGGTTATGACCAATAACAGCTGTCACTATATGAGTGGTCGTAACCATGGATATCCAAGCTACTTAATGCCCTGCACTTGGGGTAAGTGACATAGCGAATCAGAAGAACTATACTACATTTCTAATGGGAGGTATTTGTTATTATTATTATTATTATTACACCTGCTACATATTGGGATAGCATCCTGGAGATGTGAATACCCCAATTGTGACAGCAGCATTTAAGAGGTTGAAAATGGGGTACTGATGGCGCTGTCATGGTAGCCAGGGGCCTATTGAAGACCCATTTGTCTGCCATGTTTGTACACCTAAGAAGCTCAGCCTTTGGTAATTGTAATTTTACCATATTACAGTATTGCGGTGTATATTGAACAAGAAATCACGGAGGGGAGAGATTCTGTGAACACCGTCATGGCGGAAACTGATCAAACTAGTACTAAGGGGAAAAAAAATGGTGCAGTTGCCACTATCAACCAATCAGATTCAAGCTTAGAGTTTTCAGAGGCCCTTTTGTGAATGAAAGGAGCAATGTGATTGGTTGCTATGGGCAACTAGGCCCTGTTTCCTCAGCACTAGTTTCTCCCAGTCTGTACCCTTTAAAACTTCGGTAAAATGGCTACTACTAGCCACCAGTTGGCCATTTGTTAATAGTTCTCGACTATAATATTAATTTTAGTCGCCTAATGGTTGTCACCCATTAAAAAAATTACAGACAACTGCCTAAATAGCAATTCCTTCACTTCTATCATAGGTTCTTGATAGATAGGCTTAACAGCTGGCGGTTGTGATACTACAATTCCCAGCATGCGCTAAGAACAGGGAATTCTGAGACTTGTAGTTTCACAGCAGCTGCCGTACTGAGAGTCGTAGTCTCGCATGCATTAAAGGGCCAGTGCGACCATATTGGATCAGGAGTCTATAGAAATTAGTGGAGGAGTACCGACGCTTTAATTTTAATTCGGTGCCCAGCATTGTTTTGGTTTTTTTTTACCCTGCACTTTGGCTGATAACAGCTGATAAGAGCTGTGCCCCTCCCCCATGATCAGATGGTGTCAGGGAGCCATCCTAACCTGACAACCCCATGCACCGTGTGCGCTTGTCACTTGTTTTTAGAAGTCGTGGCGCGGGACCTGGCACAGGCTGCTACACCCGGCCGTATCCTGGTGCCGATGCCATCCTGTAACCGATCTGTAAACAAACTAATTTCTGCCATTGAACATGATCCGTGTTATTCTCGCTCCTGATAAACCTCATGACGACGCCTCCCTGGTCCGTTCCTAGAATGGCGGGATGGCTGTGAGACTTTGTTTCTGACATTTCTAGTTCCTGTTTTTCCTGTATCCAGCAGGAAGGAGAAGTACACGTCGTTTCTTTATGTACATAGTAGGTAATGTACAAACGATACACTTAAAGGGATTATTGCCGTCTTCATGAATAGGTATTGTCGGACAGTACGTATAATAACAAGCAAATTTGCAATTTACTGCTTGTTAAAATTTTACGCCGTTCTTGAGATATTAACGTTTTTCTTTTGTTTACCGTTCGTTGCCGTGGAGACCGACCACCGCTGTTATACAACAGAACATGTTCAGTGCTTACAGGCTCTTTCTATTGAGCTTGTAAGCCTTGCTTTGAAGTTGGCAGGATCGCTGGAGCTCGCTTTTACCTCCTAATCCCGGCCAGCTTCAGCGCAGTGTTTACAAACCATACAGCAGCGGTGGTCGGTCTCCTAGGCAACGAGCTGTAAGCACAAGAAAAGTGTTAACATCTCAAGAACGATTGCAGATTTTGGTAAGCAATAAATTGCAAAAGTGCTTGTTTTTTTGAGTACTATCTGACAATATCCATATTATGAAGATGGGAATAACTCTTTAAAATTTAGGCTTTACCGATCTAATTGGAAGGGGTTATTCCTTAACAAAAAAACATTGAAAACCAGGGACGATCTATACACCTGCCGAACCTGGTGGGCCCATATTGCCTAAGGTTCACTTTGCAATATCCACCATGCCAGAGGGTTCAGGAGCAATACCGCCACTGCAATATAACTGCGGGGTGCTGATGGCATTGGCCTTTTGAAGACCCCCGAGTCTGCCATGTTTGATGCCTGTTAAATCAGTAAGGCGGCCATGTTTATCACTATCTTCAGGATAGGTGATAATGTATAATACATGGGGGACCCCCAACTAATCACAAGAGCGAGGGTCCTGCATCCTCCCTATACACATGTATGACCATCGACAATCTATCGGGAAGGAGTCATACACCTACACTACTGCCACCCATAGATCTATGGGCGGGACATAGATCTCCCTGAGGATCTGCCTCCGGAGCTTATTTTAAATTAAATGGGAGAGTTACCAGTGTGAGACATGTAATGACTGACAGTCTTCTCTCCTGATCTACATGTCGGTAACGTCCCGTTTCATTTAAAATAAGCTCTGGAGGCAGATTCTCCGGGAGATCTATGTCCGGCCCATAGATCCTAACAGCTCATTTACATATTAAGAAAAACGTTGATTTCTCAGGAATTAGATATCAGATCGCAGATATCAAGGTATCATTTTATTCAGCTTCCTATGACCTGCATGCCCATATAGACGGCTTAGGAGGGCTGAGCCTACGGACAGATTCCCTTTAAGTAGCTGACATAATTGTCGGGATCCACGTAAACACATCCCCTCCAGTAATGTTTTGGTGACATGTCTGAAGCTGTTTTTCTGCTCGACTTCCCTTAAAAGCCCCTTTTCAGCCACCTCTTCTTCCCTATAAGTGTCCAAATGCTGTCTGCACAGTGCCAGGCTGCTGCCGTCAGCCCTAGGGTGAAAGGCGAGATGGTGTGTTTTGTGTACATTCGAGTGTCTAAACTCATGTGACTCTTCTCTGATGTTTTCATTTCTGCGCTCAGAGTCCTGGGATTAGGTCACGTCTGCGGAGAATGCAGGCAATGATGACTACGCCTCGATGCAAATTTTCGCTGGTCATTTGTTTGCCATTTCAATGGCATTTTGCATTTGCAGCTGGTAAATTGGGAGAGTGTTTGTGCTCGACTTGATCCATGCGAGAACATCTTGTGTTTTCTGCGATATTACATCATGTGGATGCACAATGCAATAGTAGCCAGGTCCTCCTGTATCAACGTATCTACAGGGGATCAGCCATGTTGAAACTCAGCATGCCCGATCATTCTTTCTTTGCTCAATATCTACCGCTGACTTGTCCAGCCGAAATCAGGGGTATCATCGGCCTATATATATCAGATAACCGTCAGCAGAACAATCCGAGTCTTAAGTCTCACCCCATGGCAGATGCCGGGGGTAAGAAGGGCATACTTGGCCAATTTTGTAGCCGTTGCCTGCGTGAAGGGCACTGCTAAAAAATTTTGACCATAGCCACAGCCCTTTACTTTATGTTACCCGTCCCCCCTCGTGGTGCAATTAGACCCTTGTACTCATCTTGGCATTATCCAGAAATTTTGGAAAGTTTTAGAAAAGTCTCCTTTTTTTTAAGGGAGCCTCATAGACATTCCCGGGAGAGTTGTCAAGTATCAAGGAGGGTGGGCCATGTTGGATTTCAATATGCCTAATCCTTTTTATTCTCACGGCTGATAAATCAGAGGCTGTAAATGCATTGGTGCTGGAAATGCAGAGACATTTAGTCCTGACCACAAATTCGTGGGCGTGGTTTGGGTAAACACCGCCCCTTTTCAAATCGGGACACCCAAAAATGTAAGGAAAAAATTTTTTTTAAGAAAATTTAGAATAGTTGGCATGTATGAGAGGCCAACCTATAAGATTATGTGTATTGGAGGATGCGTGGGGTGGGAATCGTGAGGAATAGCCGGTCAACGTGTAAGGCTACCTTTAGGCTCGGGCTCCACAATGACACCAGTCATGGACTGAATAAGACTGTGATACTTGTGGCTGAAGCTCTCAGGGGATTACTTACCAATTTAGGGCCAAGTTTTGGGTGCCCATGTGGGCAATCAATGGATCAACACACGACATCATCATCATGATAGGCGCAGTAACATCAATGATCAGGTCTAACAGCCTCCAACTCAAGTCATCTACTGTACTGAAATACCCCTGGAGATCCGTTTTTTTCATTTTTGGGGGTGAGTTTCTAACATCGGATCACTGCCCCGTCTTCAGTAACCTAATCTCTTCGATGAAGTCACACTGTCTCGAACTTGTGCCATGTTATAGAGCACGAGCAGCTGAGCGGAACGATATATAGGGTTGTGGGAAAATATTAAATATCTCTTGTATTTTATTCATTTAAATCTCCGCTCGTTCTTGGCTTAGGAGTCCAGTGGGCGGCCCTAAATTCATCTACTGGACTCTTAAAACGCAAAGAAAAACAGAGATTTAAAGTGATAAATAACAAGTTGTGTTGGATATTTTCCCATAAAACCATATATCAATCTGCTCAGCGCCTCCTGCTCTACAAAATACAACCTGGCAAGTTCACTTTTAAAGGCAAAGCATCTTTTCCCAATGGGACCCTAGGCAGCTGCCTACTCTGCCTACCCACTGTCCCTAAAAAGTCTCTATGATTTCTATGGTGCCGCCAGCAGAAATGGAGGACCCCATACCCCTCATAGGCACCCAGGGGCCATTGTTTGTACCACTGAATATTAGGAAGTGTTCCTCTTTAATGATCTCACCTGGCTCGAATGTTACGGGAAGCTCTAAGGGATTACCGTATTTAGTGGCCTTGTTACGGAGGGGCGTCAGCTGACATAATTTAGGGTGTGTGACTCTGGGGACGGTGCGGACAATACAATGGCGGCTTCTGTTATAGCCTCTGGGGGGAAGGCGATTAGCACGGCAGGTGTTTAGTGACGTGTGTGTTACACCGGGGTGAATGTCTTTGTGTTGTGATGTCTGGTGTCTCGTCGCAGGTCATAACCAGGCGGCTCTACTGTCTGCTCGCTGCGGAGTGGGGGCCAGCCGCTAACAAAGAGTCACCTTACATATGTCCGTCAAAAGCTCAATCCTGATTGGTTTCCACGAGTTACTGCAAATATGTACTTTATGGGTAAATAACCCTGAAGGTATAGCAGGGCTGAAGGGATTACGGAGAGGCTTCTTTTATTGCGTCGTTACCGTATATAGGGCACAAACCCAGTATTGCACACTTCCAAGCATTAGGTGGCTTTTCTCTGTTCAGGACCCCCATTTATTCTAGCATAGAGAACGGTTACAAGAGCGTCTCCCATTCCCACTCATTTTTAATAGGAATGTGTAATGCTCCATTTCTCCTGCGGGGGCGCTGCAGGGAAACCAAACACTGGATTCTCCTACAGATTGCGGCCGATCGCTGTGGGTTCTAGCACCAGGACACCATGTGATCATTAGAGCTCGTTCATACACTTAGCATTTGCATCTTTTTGTTTTTCGTGAGCCAAAACAGTAAAGCATAATTATTTTTGTTTCCAAATTGTCATCCAGATGCTAAGTTTTTGTTTTTCTTGAGTTTTTAAAAGCATTAATTCGTTTCGGAAATCTGCGGCAATTTTTCAATCTTTTGCAGCAATTATTACCCATTCAAATAAATGGATTAAAAACAAAAAAAACACTAGTAAAAATGCAACAAAAATTCCGCTTAAAAAACGAGCAGCATTTTTCCTGCACACAAAAAAAGAAGCTACAAAAATGCTCCGTGTGAACAAACTCTAATAGTCACTCCTAAATAAAAAAAAAAAAAAAAGTTTTGGCTATAGATTTCAACATGGGGACCCCACCAAAAAGCATCCCACATCTCACATGGACATAAAGAGGTTCACTTCAGTCCCTTATACAGTTCTCTACAACTTTCAGAGTTAACCTATTCGGACAACCCCTTTAATACTTGTACTACGTTGTTCAACTACTGCCCTCATCTGATCCTGCATTGCTGATGTGTCCACCTTTAACCTTCCACACATTTCTTTAAGGACTTAATACAATACATTCACTAGACACACTAAAAAAAAAAAAAAAAAAAACACCTGTCAGGCTGCAATTCACATCACAGCCACTGGGTGACCACAAATAGACACATGTAGCAAAAACATCTCCCGACAGAGTATAACAAAAAAAAAAAAATTTTTTTATAAAGCTAGTCACACTATTCATCTTGGGATATGCAGTGTCAGGAGGAACAGTAAAGAAGCTCACATCTGTATATATCCTAACTCTATAAGTGAAGGTATTGTTTCATTATTGTATATATTTTTTCAATAATTTATATATAATTATAACTTTTATTTTGGACAGAAATGCCACAACACGTCCCGGGGAGCATCTCATCTGGCTGCTATGTTGTCTCCCATAGTCACCCACAAAGCGGGCTCCAGAATACCATTAGCCCCGATACCTCAAATCCAACTGATGTCAACCACAGGTAATCTACATGGTTGTACAATGACAACCTCTATATACAGTAGATAACACAGGATCCACCATTCACAATAGGTGATGTCACAGCTCACCTCCTCCTCCTGTACAATGACTGATAACACCTCTATATACAGTAGATGACACAGGATCCACCATTCACAATAGGTGATGTCACAGCTCACCTCCTCCTCCTGTACAATGACAACCTCTATATACAGTAGATAACACAGGATCCACCATTCACAACAGGTGATGTCACAGCTCACCTCCTCCTCCTGTACAATGACTGATAACACCTCTATATACAGTAGATGACACAGGATCCACCATTCACAATAGGTGATGTCACAGCTCACCTCCTCCTCCTCCTGTACAATGACTGATAACACCTCTATATACAGTAGATAACACAGGATCCACCATTCACAATAGGTGATATCACAGCTCACCTCCTCCTCCTGTACAATGACTGATAACACCTCTATGTACAGTAGATGACACAGGATCCACCATTCACAATAGGTGATGTCACAGCTCACCTCCTCCTCCTGTACAATGACTGATAACACCTCTATATACAATAGATAACACAGGATCCATCATTCACAATAGGTGATGTTACAGCTCACCTCCTCCTCCTGTACAATGACTGATAACTCCTCTATATACAGTAGATGACACAGGATCCACCATTCACAATAGGTGATGTCACAGCTCACCTCCTCCTCCTGTACAATGACTGATAACACCTCTATATACAGTAGATGACACAGGATCCACCATTCACAATAGGTGATGTCACAGCTCACCTACTCCTCCTGTATAATGACTGATAACACCTCTATATACAGTAGATAACACAGGATCCACCATTCACAATAAGTGATATCACAGCTCACCTCCTCCTCCTGTACAATGACTGATAACACCTCTATGTACAGTAGACACAGGATCCACAGTAGATAACACAGGATCCACCATTCACAATAGGCGATGTCACAGCTCACCTCCTCCCCATCCTGTACAATGACTGATAACCTCTATATACAGTAGATAACACAGGATCCATCATTCACAATAGGTGATGTCACAGCTCACCTCCTCCTCTATATACAGTAATGACACAGGATCCACCATTCACAATAGGTGATGTCACAGCTCACCTCCTCCTCCTGTACAGTGTCTGATAACACCTCTATATACAGTAGATAACACAGGATCCACCTCACCTACGGTATATTTCAGTAACCAGGGTTTGGGACCCTTATTCTGTATTATGTGTCAGTAACCAGGGGCCAAGACCAAAAATTTGTGTCACATATCAGTAACCAGGGAGGGGCCTAAAATTTGTGTCGCATATCAGTAACCAGGGACCAGGACCATTATTCTGTGTCACATATCAGTAACCAGGGACCAGGACCATTATTCTGTGTTACATATTAGTCATCAGGGACCAGGACCCTTATTCTGTGTCACATCAGTAACCAGGGGCCAGGACCCTTACTCTGTGTTACATATTAGTAATCAGGGGCCGGGACCCTTATTCCGTGTTGCATATAAGTAACCGGGGGTCAGGACCATTATTCTGTGTCACATATCACTAACCAGGGACCATTATTCTGTGTCACATATCAGTAACCAGGGACCAGGACCATTATTCTGTGTCATATATCAGTAACCAGGGGCCGGGACCCTTATTCTGTGTCACATCAGTAACAAGGGGCCAGGACCCTTATTTTGTGTCACACATCAGTAACCAGGGGTCAGGACCCTTATTCTGTGTCACATATCAGTAACCAGGGACCAGGACCATTATTCTGTGTCACATATCAGTAACCAGCGGTCAGGACCCTTATTCTGTGTCACATATCAGTAACCAGGGACCAGGACCATTATTCTGTGTCACATATCAGTAACCAGGGGTCAGGACCATTATTCTGTGTCACATATCAGTAACCAGGGGTCAGGACCCTTATTCTGTGTCACATATCAGTAACCAGGGGTCAGGACCCTTATTCTGTGTCACATATCAGTAACCAGGGGTCAGGACCCTTATTCTGTGTCACATATCAATAACCAGGGGTCAGGACCCTTATTCTGTGTCACATATCAGTAACCAGGGGTCAGGACCATTATTCTGTGTCACATATCAGTAACCAGGGACCAGGACCATTATTCTGTGTCACATATCAGTAACCAGGGGTCAGGAACCTTATTCTGTGTCACATATCAGTAACCAGGGGTCAGGACCCTTATTCTGTGTCACATATCAGTAACCAGGGGTCAGGACCATTATTCTGTGTCACATATCAGTAACCAGGGACCAGGACCATTATTCTGTGTCACATATCAGTAACCACCAGGGGTCAGGACCCTTATTCTGTGTCACATATCAGTAACCAGGGGTCAGGACCCTTATTCTGTCACATATCAGTAACCAGGGGTCAGGACCCTTATTCTGTGTTACATATCAGTAACCAGGGACCGGGACCATTATTCTGTGTCACATATCAGTAACCAGGGATCGGGACCATTATTCTGTGTCACATATCAGTAACCAGAGGTCAGGACCCTTATTCTGTGTCACATATCAGTAACTGGGGGTCAGGACCATTCTTGTGTCACATATTAGTAACCAGGGACAATTATTCTGTGTCACATATCAGTAACCAGGGGTCAGGACCATTATTCTGTGTCACATATCAGTAACCAGGGGTCAGGACCCTTATTCTGTGTCACATATCAGTAACCAGGGGTCAGGACCTTATTCTGTGTCACATATCAGTAACCAGGGACCAGGACCATTATTCTGTGTCACATATCAGTAACCAGGGACCATTATTCTGTGTCACATATCAGTAACCGGTGGTCAGGACCATTATTCTGTGTCACATATCAGTAACCAGGGACAATTATTCTGTGTCACATATCAGTAACCAGGGGCCAGGACCCTTATTCTGTGTCACATATCAGTAACCAGGGGTCGGGAACCTTATTCTGTGTCACATACCAGTAACCAGGGACCATTATTCTGTGTCACATATCAGTAACCAGGGGTCGGGACCCTTATTCTGTGTCGCATATCAGTAACCAGGGGTCGGGACCATTATTCTGTGTCACATATCAGTAACCAGGGACCAGGACCATTATTCTGTGTCACATATCAGTAACCAGGGGCAGGACCATTTTTCTGTGCCACATCAGTAACCAGGGGTCAGGACCCTTATCCTGTATCACATATCAGTAACCAGTGGTCGGGACCCTTATTCTGTGTCACATATCAGTAACCAGGGGTCGGAACCATTATTCTGTGTCACATATCAGTAACCAGGGGCCAGGACCATTTTTCTGTGTCACATCAGTAACCAGGGGTCAGGGCCCTTATTCTGTGTCACATATCAGTAACCAGGGGTCGGGACCCTTATTCTGTGTCACATATCAGTAACCAGGGATCAGGACCATTATTCTGTGTCACATATCAGTAACCAGGGACCCTTATTCTGTGTCACATATCAGTAACCAGGGGCCAGGACCATTTTTCTGTGTCACATCAGTTACCAGGGACCGGGACCATTATTCTGTGTCACATATCAGTAACCAGGGACCCTTATTCTGTGTCACATATCAGTAACCAGGGACCCTTATTCTGTGTCACATATAAGTAACCAGGTGTCAGGACCATTATTCTGGGTCACATATCAGTAACCAGGGGTCGGGACCATTATTCTGTGTCACATATAAGTAACCGAGGGCCAGGACCCTTATTCTGTCACAGATCAGTAACCAGGGGTCGGGACCATTATTCTGCGTCACATATAAGTAACCAAGGGCCAGGACCATTTTTCTGTGTCACATCAGTTACCAGGGGTCGGGACCATTATTCTGTGTCACATATCAGTAACCAGGGACCAGGACCATTTTTCTGTGTCACATCAGTTACCAGGGGTCGGGACCCTTATTCTGTGTCACATATCAGTAACCAGGGGTCGGGAACCTTATTCTGTGTCACATACCAGTAACCAGGGACCATTATTCTGTGTCACATATCAGTAACCAGGGGTCGGGACCCTTATTCTGTGTCGCATATCAGTAACCAGGGGTCGGGACCATTATTCTGTGTCACATATCAGTAACCAGGGGCCAGGACCATTTTTCTGTGTCACATCAGTAACCAGGGGTCAGGGCCCTTATTCTGTGTCACATATCAGTAACCAGGGGTCGGGACCCTTATTCTGTGTCACATATCAGTAACCAGGGATCAGGACCATTATTCTGTGTCACATATCAGTAACCAGGGACCCTTATTCTGTGTCACATATCAGTAACCAGGGGCCAGGACCATTTTTCTGTGTCACATCAGTTACCAGGGACCGGGACCATTATTCTGTGTCACATATCAGTAACCAGGGACCCTTATTCTGTGTCACATATCAGTAACCAGGGACCCTTATTCTGTGTCACATATAAGTAACCAGGTGTCAGGACCATTATTCTGGGTCACATATCAGTAACCAGGGGTCGGGACCATTATTCTGTGTCACATATAAGTAACCAAGGGCCAGGACCCTTATTCTGTCACAGATCAGTAACCAGGGGTCGGGACCATTATTCTGCGTCACATATAAGTAACCAAGGGCCAGGACCATTTTTCTGTGTCACATCAGTTACCAGGGGTCGGGACCATTATTCTGTGTCACATATCAGTAACCAGGGACCAGGACCATTTTTCTGTGTCACATCAGTTACCAGGGGTCAGGACCCTTATTCTGTGTCACATATCAGTAACCAGGGGTCGGGAACCTTATTCTGTGTCACATACCAGTAACCAGGGACCATTATTCTGTGTCACATATCAGTAACCAGGGGTCGGGACCCTTATTCTGTGTCGCATATCAGTAACCAGGGGTCGGGACCATTCTGTGTCACATATCAGTAACCAGGGACCAGGACCATTATTCTGTGTCACATATCAGTAACCAGGGGCAGGACCATTTTTCTGTGTCACATCAGTAACCAGGGGTCAGGACCCTTATCCTGTATCACATATCAGTAACCAGTGGTCGGGACCCTTATTCTGTGTCACATATCAGTAACCAGGGGTCGGAACCATTATTCTGTGTCACATATCAGTAACCAGGGGCCAGGACCATTTTTCTGTGTCACATCAGTAACCAGGGGTCAGGGCCCTTATTCTGTGTCACATATCAGTAACCAGGGGTCGGGACCCTTATTCTGTGTCACATATCAGTAACCAGGGATCAGGACCATTATTCTGTGTCACATATCAGTAACCAGGGACCCTTATTCTGTGTCACATATCAGTAACCAGGGGCCAGGACCATTTTTCTGTGTCACATCAGTTACCAGGGACCGGGACCATTATTCTGTGTCACATATCAGTAACCAGGGACCCTTATTCTGTGTCACATATCAGTAACCAGGGACCCTTATTCTGTGTCACATATAAGTAACCAGGTGTCAGGACCATTATTCTGGGTCACATATCAGTAACCAGGGGTCGGGACCATTATTCTGTGTCACATATAAGTAACCAAGGGCCAGGACCCTTATTCTGTCACAGATCAGTAACCAGGGGTCGGGACCATTATTCTGCGTCACATATAAGTAACCAAGGGCCAGGACCATTTTTCTGTGTCACATCAGTTACCAGGGGTCGGGACCATTATTCTGTGTCACATATCAGTAACCAGGGACCAGGACCATTTTTCTGTGTCACATCAGTTACCAGGGGTCGGGACCCTTATTCTGTGTCACATATCAGTAACCAGGGGTCGGGACCATTATTCTGTGTCACATATCAGTAACCAGGGACCCTTATTCTGTGTCACAGATCAGTAACCAGGGGTCGGGACCATTATTCTGTGTCGCATATAAGTAACCAAGGGCCAGGACCATTTTTCTGTGTCACATCAGTTACCAGGGGTCGGGACCATTATTCTGTGTCACATATCAGTGGCCAGGATCATTTTTCTGTGTCACATCAGTAACCAGGGGTCAGGGCCCTTATTCTGTGTCACATATCAGTAACCAGGGGTCGGGACCCTTATTCTGTGTCACATATCAGTAACCAGGGGTCGGGACCCTTATTCTGTGTCACGTATCAGTAACCAGGGATCAGGACCGTGTCACATATCAGTAACCAGGGACCCTTATTCTGTGTCACATATAAGTAACCAGGGGTCGGGACCATTATTCTGTGTCACATATCAGTAACCAGGGGTCGGGACCGTTATTCTGTGTCACATATCAGTAACCAGGGACCAGGACCATTTTTCTGTGTCACATCAGTTACCAGGGTCTGGTGTTTTCCCTTCAGTTCTGCTGCGCAGATTGGACAGAGGTTGGCCGCTATTGGGGACGAATTTAACAGAAGTTACGGGAAAGGATTCGAGAACAAGATGGCGCACGTTATCCGCCAGTCCATGTAGGTGACTATCTCTCTTCTGTTTGCTTTTATGATATACTGTTTGCTTTAGGAAAAGATTTTGTTTAATGATTCAGTTCAGAGTCCATTGTAAAAGGTCAATTGATGGATTACACCGAATAACAGTCACCGGTAATTACATCACTTATATTTTATGAGCGCTCCTAGGAGTCTACGTATCAAATGATTCATAAATCAGCCCCTTTTTTTTATTATTGTCAATGACATATTACATGCTGCATTTTATATTTAAAGGGGCAGTGCGATCCTTTCTAGTCCCGCTGATAAGGTGTTCGTGAGGTTTGGCCTACTTTACTTCCTATTGGAGCCCAAACCAGTGATGATTGGGGGGTCTAATCCTCAATCAGATATAGAAAATACTTTTTGCCTTTAAGGATCTTCTGCTGCTCGGAATCATGTGTAATCTCTGGGAGCAGGTACTTTAAAATGCCTACAGTGACGCCACAGGGGAAATGAGGTATTACATGTTGGGTCCTCCACTGTGAATGACGATCTATGCAGCCAATCTCTGCACTGGGTAATAGATAAGAGTCTAAAAAGGGGGATCTTCCTTTCATTAAAGGGGTCTACCGTCTAATTAAAGGGGTTGTCCAAGATTAGAAAATAATGATTTCTTTTGGAAATCACCCACCTTATGATGCTTGAGCTGGTATTGCAACTTGGCCCCATTTAAGTGAAGAAAGCTCAACTGCAGTACCACGAACAACCCATGGTCAGGGGTGGCACCATTTCAACAGCTACAGGGGTTACTGTCTCTTTAAAAATGCATTGTGTGCATAAAACAGGACGAGACTCACTCCGATAACCCTGTTTATTCAGCGCCGTTTTCTTTCTCTATTTGCTCTCGTGGTCGGTAAAGTTTCTGCGGCCAAATATTTGCTCTTGAAATACTGATTTGCATAACCCACATTTCAACTCCGCAAAATCATCGGGTACAGTAAGTGCACCGAGAGAGTCGGGGAGGATCTATATATATAAAAAATATATATATATATTACTAAAGTAAGGGTTAATATGGTGAAAGCAAATGGAAACCCGTCAGAAAAGCTTCACGGGGTTGTAGGAAACAGCGCCACTCACTGACAAGAGGTTGGGTATGGTACTGCAGCATACTCACAACCAAGTAAAAAAAATTATTTCTTTGCAACTTGGGACCAAAAGTCAAACAAGATTTGGGTTTATGTGACTGTTGCGTCATATTAGATCGTAGGTAAAAATCTGACCCCCGTCACATATTTCAGTTGTCATGTAACCATTTGGCCCTAGGCTTAAAGGGGTTGAGAAGGGGTTTAAAAAATATTTTGCAAAGGGCTCAGGGTGCTTTAAAAAAATAAATAAAAGAAGGAATTGAATCTCGATGCTGCTCATTCACATCCTCTCCCGTACAGGGTCCCTGCTGGTCACAACTTCCTGGTCCAGTCTCTACACACAGGAAATGGCTCCTCAACCAATCACTGGCTCAGCTGGGTAACCACTGTGGCCAGTGATTGGCTGCTACTGTTTATCAAGGCGGGGCTGGGAAATAGAGACCGGAAGGGGGCAGCAGCGCTCACTGTGAATCCATTGCCATATATTCATTATTGCATCTTTTGTATAGTCTGTCCAGTTTTAGGGCTTTTTTTTTTTTTTTTTTTTTTTTTATAAGATTGCACTTTTTAAAGTCTAATTTCTACTTATTCATCTTTTTTTTTTTCCTCCACCATCCCGGACGCTGTATTGGTCATCCAGATATTTGTAGCCAATTAATTTGCCATTATAAAAAAAAAAAAAAGAAAAACTTTTTTTCTTTTTTACAAAAAATGTTCTCGTTACCCCCATAGTGAATTATTATTTTTTTTTTTACCTGCCAGAATTTTTTTGCGCAAATGTTAGAAACGTGTGCCACATTTTAAAGGGTTTTGTAATTTTTTTTTGCTTTAAAAATGTTTGGAAGAATTTGGCACAAAAGCGGGAACAAATACAGCAAAATTTAAAAAAAAAAAAAAAGGAAAAAATAATCTGAATGTTTTATACCTTCGCAGACGTGTTGTGGGTAATTGCCAAAATTTTGCGCTGAGCCTTTTGAGAAGTGTTAAAAATATCACGAGCCGTGTGGATCATGGTGTGACCCGAACTCCTGGCAGGGGGGAGCTGGTAAGAATTTTTTTTTTTTTTTTTTTAATAAATGAAAAGAAAACTAAAAAAAATTATATATAAATATATACAGTACAGACCAAAAGTTTGGACACACCTTCTCATTTAAAGATTTTCTGTATTTTCATGACACTGAAAATTGTACATTCACACTGAAGGCATCAAAACTATGAATTAACACATGTGGAATTATATACTTAACAAAAAAGTGTGAAACTGAAATTATGTCTTATATTCTAGGTTCTTCAAAGTAGCCACCTTTTGCTTTGATGACTGCTTTGCACACTCTTGGCATTCTCTTGATGAGCTACAAGAGGTAGTCACCGGGAATGGTCTTCCAACAATCTTGAAGGAGTTCCCAGAGATGCTTAGCACTTGTTGGCCCTTTTGCCTTCACTCTGCGGTCCAGCTCACCCCAAACCATCTCGATTGGGTTCAGGTCTGGTGACTGGAGGCCAGGTCATCTGGCGTAGCACCCCATCACTCTCCTTCTCGGTCAAATAGCCCTTACACAGCCTGGAGGTGTGTTTGGGGTCATTGTCCTGTTGAAAAATAAATGACGGTCTAACTAAACGCAAACCGGATGGAATAGCATGCCGCTGCAAGATGCTGTGGTAGCCATGCTGGTTCAGTATGCCTTCAATTTTGAATAAATCCCCAACAGTGTCACCAGCAAAGCACCTCCACACCATCACACCTCCTCCTCCATGCTTCACGGTGGGAACCAGGCATGTAGAGTCCGTCCGTTCACCTTTTCTGCATCACACAAAGACACGGTGGTTGGAACCAAAGATCTCAAATTTGGACTCATCAGACCAAAGCACAGATTTCCACTGGTCTAATGTCCATTCCTTGTGTTCTTTAGCCCAAACAAGTCTCTTCTGCTTGTTGCCTGTCCTTAGCAGTGGTTTCCTAGCAGCTATTTTACCATGAAGGCCTGCTGCACAAAGTCTCCTCTTAACAGTTGTTGTAGAGATGTGTCTGCTGCTAGAACTCTGTGTGGCATTGACCTGGTCTCTAATCTGAGCTGCTGTTAACCTGCGATTTCTGAGGCTAGTGACTCGGATAAACTTATCCTCAGAAGCAGAGGTGACTCTTGGTCTTCCTTTCCTGGGGCGGTCCTCATGTGAGCCATTTTGTTTGTAGCGCTTGATGGTTTTTGCCACTGCACTTGGGGACACTTTCAAAGTTTTCCCAATTTTTCGGACTGACTAACCTTCATTTCTTAAAGTAATGATGGCCACTCGTTTTTCTTTACTTAGAATTTGTATTATGGCAAGAAAAAACCAGCTAACAGTCTATTCAGTAGGACTATCAGCTGTGTATCCACCAGACTTCTGCTCAACACAACTGATGGTCCCAACCCCATTTATAAGGCAAGAAATCCTACTTATTAAACCTGACAGGGCACACCTATGAAGTGAAGACCATTTCCGGTGACTACCTCTTGAAGCTCATCAAGAGAATGCCAAGAGTGTGCAAAGCAGTCATCAATGCAAAAGGTGGCTACTTTGAAGAACCTAGAATATAAGACATCATTTCAGTTGTTTCACACTTTTTTGTTAAGTATATAATTCCACATGTGTTAGTTCATAGTTTTGATGCCTTCAGTGTGAATGTACAATTTTCATAGTCATGAAAATACAGAAATATATATATATTTCCCATCCTAATGGGAATAACTGATTTTTCGGTCCCAGAAATTATATATCTCATCCCCTTTTAATAACCTTAATGTATATATATTTTTTTCCTCCATCCGCACAGGTATCCACAAGGGATCCCGTGACCATTAACCCCAACCTTTTGCTCGTAGCTGCGCTGGTTGCAGTTTTCGGAATCATCATCAAGCTGGGACTGGATGACTGAAATCCTGGAAGAGGCCACGGCAGGACTCTGGCCGTCACGTGCCGCCCTGGTGGTGCCATTTATACACTGGAATATTTTTTATCTTTTATCTTATAGTGCTGGGTCACTTACGAAAAAAAAAAAAATATGATAAATTTTAAAATGTGGTGGTCTCTTGATTAATTGTGGGGGTTTTTACATGTAAGCACTTAGACGGTTTTCCTGCGAGATCTTCTCCGGACCGGATTTTTTTATTTTTTTTTTTGTACCCGTGAGTGAAGGAATGCGGGTCATCCTCTTCTCACCCCCAAAATCTGCCCTCAATCTGTGAATCAAATGTTTAATAAAATGATTTAATTCTACAAATCCATGACTAAGCGACACCTCGTGTCTGTTCTGGAGTGGTACGAAACATATACTAAAAGGAAAAAGAGATTTTGAAGCATTTTGCTGAAAAAAAAACCAAACAAAATGAACTCCTAAGAATGTGTGTCAGATGTGTGAACAGACCCAAAAGTTATCCAAAGGATGAGTTCTAGAGATGAAAAACAGCGGCAGAACTAGTCTGCAAAGAAAAAAAAAAAAAAAAAAGGTGTCTGAATATTCGCAAAGGCAAATATCAGGAAAAAAAGATTGGGCATGTTGGATTTCGATATGCCCACTCCTTGGTTATCAAGCATGATAAACTGATGCCGGAGTTTGAGGACAGCAGCGAACTTGAACAATACTCAGCCCAATGAAGCGTGCACATGTAGGGGAACAGGTTTTGGGTGAATGCTTTAATCTAAGGTGTTTAGTCACGTTATAAGAGTTATTCGGTGCCACTGAATTCTGGATCGGACGTGTGCATGATCGGCAGATCAGGGAAGGGCCATGCACTTATCAGTCCCAGAACCCCCCCGCAAACTGAACATAGAAGCCCACCCGCACAGCAGGGAGGAGATTCACTGGCCAGAATCTAAACGATAGAGATCATGGCATAAAACCTGCTCCTTATATAAAAGGATTCGGACATTGGAAACCGCCGACTTCCTCATTATCCGATACCAGGAAGCGAAATCTCAGACTGTTTACAAAATACCCATCGACAGAAGAACGCACCGTGAACTGCGGGGGCGAGAAGGCGGACAGAACGGTAATAGCCGGGATTATAAGTACTGCAAAGATCAAGGAAAATTACAGATTATATAAATATTGCACAAAGTTAGAGTCTACGTACGCTCCGGCTTAGCTCTGACCTAGCAGGTTTGGAGGGCTCTCATCCAGGGACCATGGACACTGGACCAGGGTCTTGCAAATCAATTTGTTCAGCTCTAACATTAAAAAAATAAAATATTACCCTTCTATTATAGGTAGGAATATGCATATTCTCTCCCCTGACTCACACAGTCATTAGTATCTGTGAGGGTTGTGTGCAAAGTCTCAGTGTACCCTATGTGATGGATACAGCAGTCTCATTGTACCCTATGTGACGTATATAGGAGTCTTAATGAACCTTATACGATGTATCTTCACTTTGCAGAGTCTTAATGTATTCTATGAAATGCAGCTTCAGCCTGACTCCTGCTTGTAACTGACAAGAAGAAACGTATCACAAGCAGGAGGCATGGTAAATGGGCTGAAACTGCATCTCATAGGATGCACTCAGACTCTGGAGGGTTGAAGATTAATCACATGGGATACACAGACTCTGCCGTTTGAGGAAGGAACAACTGGGCCATTAGAAAAAAATGTAAGCAGTGTAAAAAAGGAACAATATCACAGGCAACAAATCATTACAGAAGGCATACAAAAGAGCCTCAGAATCTACATACTGATACAGTGCTGTTCTAAAAGAAGATTCCGCAGATTGCATTTTTTTTTTTTCTTCACAAAGCACGGTAAAGGCATACTTATTGGTAATATAGAAATTAATCCCAAGAGTTTCTTTCTCATACGTTTATGTCTTTTTTCATCCATCTGCCCCTTGTGCATACAGCTTCACATAAATGGGCTGCCTTATTCTTACTCTGCTAAAACTACATTTCTCAGCAGCACTTGCTTCTCCTCAGTGCTGCAGACCCCCTCCCCACTCTCCTGTGTACTCGTTACTAGCCCCACCTCTGTTATCAGGCCAAGCTAAATGTAGAATTCACCTTATGCTTCTGTGTACTGACTGCTTCTGTACAGTCCGCCAACTATATCATCTGCCATCTACATCAGCATAGATGTTCTGTGTGTTATCATTATTACCTGGTTTATAGCCGAGCTCAACTCTCCTGCATTCCTCCACAATGGCAGAGGATTAACTTCTGCCATATGCATCAATCAAGCAGGAGCTGCAGTTTCACATCACTGATCTCTCAGCACAGGGCAACACACACAGCTCCGCACTGCCTGATAATTACAGGGATTGCAGGAGAATTGAGCTCTGATGGAAACCAGCCAACAATGATGTAAAAACACAAGCGGCTATCCTGACGTAGATGCGAAGATATAATCAGCCAGGAAGGATACTGTAGAAGTTTATTCCAAAAAGTAAACTTTGTCGGTGCCGTTTGGCTTTTACAGACTCTGTTTCTCTTTACTTTGGATGGTACTTGAGTTAACAGAGAATCCATCAGCGAGCATGCTAAGACATGGGAGTTTGTAATGCAAATCTGTCTTTTTCTGAACTCCACTGCGATATAATCTAAGACTGGAGACCACATTAACGTACAGCTGAACTTCGCTGTGGTCCTAAACCGCTTCCCGTAAACGGATTCAAATGTACATCCAGATTGCAAGTAGCTTCTCACAATCTACTGTACTGTTATGTCCCAGGCGCACACACAAAAAAAATAATAGCTGTTTTTTTTTCCATCTCACCCCATGGAAAAATGAAATAAAAAGCGATAAAAAAAATTGTATGTATCCCAAAATGGCACCAATGAAAACTACATCTTGTCTTGATTTTCCAAATATGCAGAACCCTGTCTCTGGGATTCTAGGGCACAGATCCTAAGAACGCTGGGGGGGTGACCCCCAGCGATCAGCGAGTTATCCCCCTATGATATGGATAGCGGATACCTTTAGGGTATGTCTCCACGTTCAGGATTGCATCAGGATTTGGTCAGGATTTTCCATCAGTTTTTGTAAGCCAAAACCAGGAGTGGAACAATCAGAGGAAAAGTATAATAGAAACATATGCACCACTTCTGTATTTATCACCCACTCCTGGTTTTGGCTTACAAAAACTGATGGAAAATCCTGACCAAATCCTGATGCAATCCTGAACGTGGAGACTTACCCTTACTTGGAGAGGGGATAACCCTTTAATTACTGGAAGTACTGACTCATGCCAGCAGGTGTCACTGCTGCAGCATTTTTAAAAGGCCCCTTAGTTCTCTGGCCGAGTCCGCCATTGGGTAAATACTACTGATGAGCGAATATATTAGTTACTCGAGATTTCTCGAGCACACTCGGGGTCCTCCGAGCATTTTTTAGTGCACGGAGTTTTAGTTTTTCTTGCCGCATCTGAATGATTTACATCTGATAGCCAGGCGGAGTACATGTGGGGGTTGCCTGGTTGCTAGGGAATCCCCACATGTACTTATGCTGGCTATCAGATGTAAATCATTCAGCTGTGGCAAGAAAAACTAAAACTCCGAGCACTAAAAAATACTCGGAGGACACCCGAGCATGCTCGAGAAATCTCGAGTAACGAGTATATTCGCTCATCACTAGTAAATACCTCTTCTCACAGCCATTGCAGACACTGTGCGCAAGCGTGACCACTGCTCCATTCAATTTCCTCCAGAATGGGGTGGGATCCTCGTTCTAGTGATCCTCGGGGGTCCTGACGATCATACATTTATCAGACATTTTTCTTTGCTTTTTCACACACGGATAACACAAAACTTTGACTTTAATACAGGATGAAACTCTACAAAGCTTCGCATGGAAGCAAAAAGTGGAGACCTAGAGGCGGGCAGTGAGAAATGATAAAAGATCACCACATTAGAAGGGTTGTCAGACTTACAAAAAAACATTTTTATATACTCGTTTAGGTAATTTTGAGTTAATAAACAGTATCTAAATAACAAACAGAGGGGCGTCCTCTGTTCAGGATCCCCATCTCTTCTCACTCTGGAGAACCCACACAGACATTATTAATGTGCAATACTTCTCCTCCCCAGTGGGGGCACTGTGGGCAAACTCAACACTTACCACCAGATTTACTCTTAGGTCGCAGCTGATTACGAAACGTCCTGCTTCATAGATCCCCAATAAATCAGGTTATTGCCAAGGGACCCTTCTATCAACTAGGGATTTTACCAAACCCAAGTACCCTGCTAACAAGAACACTGACCATTCTGCATTTGCATAGTGTAGTAGGTCGAACATTGGCGGGAAGAACACACAACCAAGGTCTCGTGAGCCGGACCACTGACGATCAACCGATCATTGTATTGGCTATCATATTAGAGGGGTCACTGTTAATGAGCTGGAATTTTAATAGGACCCAGACAAAGCAGAATTTTGGGTGTCACTCAAGTTTCCTACATCTAGGGGAGTACCGATTCTCCTTGTGGGCAATTCATCCTGAAGGAAAATGTATGCAGTCAGTGGAGGACGGAGTACTAGTTGGCTACGTGAGAAGCCTTTAAAATGGCCTTAGGTAGCAAATCAGTACCCAGCGATTCAGCGGCCCATTAAAAGTCCAGATGCATCATTTCACCTCCTCACTTTCAAAAACATCTATACTTTTATAAGACCTCCAGGCCTTCAAGTTGCAGATCCTGAGCATAGCTCCCAGCTGAACTCCCGGCCCCATTTCAAAGGTGCGAGGAAAGTTGGTTCCTTGCTTCCTCTCGTAGATGGCGTGCATCGTCTGTTCCCATTTCACAGGGCAGACCAGCTGCTTGGACAGGAGGTCCTCCATGGCCGAGGCATGTCGGTACCTCTTCCCGTCTACGTTACAGTACACGTTGACCAACGGCTGCTTAAAGTTCAGGGTCTTCAGGACCTTCTGTAAAGGCTCCACAGCCGGCTCCATTAATGGGGTATGGAAGGCGCCGCTGACCGGTAACAACTTAGTCCGAGCGATGGAGAACTTTTTGGAATTGGTTTGCAGGAACTCAATGGCCTGGAAGAGAAGTAGTAAAATTATCATCATGAACTTATGCCACAGTTCTGCTTAGAAAGTCCACGGAAGGGGATAAAGTAGCCATAATTATTACTGTAATGGGCAGAGGAACTATGCTACGGTTAAAGGGACGTTTCTTCTTAGAGAATCCACGTCAAAACCTCAAGAAAGTAGAAAGCGTCTCACATGTCCGGCAGCCACCTCTCCAAGATGGGGCCTTATTGTCTTATGTGAGAGACTATCGGACATGGTAGACATGCCGCAAATTTCCAAAACAAGAGTAACCCTTTAATGTTCATAGAAGCCCTGCAACATCCTTCATATTTACCGATGTGGGTAGGAAGAAGGATCCAGGGTTTACCATTTCAACCTCCTCAACGTTTCACCCCATTGTAGATAAGCCGTCAGTCATTTACATTACCGCTTGTTTCCTTTATGACAACCAATATAGAGGTGACCCACTTGTCACTTTGGCTCTATAGATCAGGGTTGTCAAACTGCATTCCTCAAGGGCCGCAAACAGGTCATGTTTTCAGGATTTCCTTGTATTGCACAGGTGATAATTTAACCACCTGCAAAGATAATGATTCCTGCTCCTTGTGCAATGCTAAGGAAATCTTGAAAACCCGCATGGTTTGAGGTTGAGGCCCTCCAGGAATGCAGTTTGACACCCCTGCTATAGATCAATTATGTCTATGACCAAGTAGATAAGTAGGACCGCCACATACAGAATCTCACCTCCTTATGTCCAGCAATGACTTTGCCATTCGGGAACAGGAAGTTTGCCACCCTGCAGACGGGATCCGCTATGCCCAACGTCTTGCAGTGCTCTTCAGCCTCAGCACAGGCCAAGTGATACTTCGTCTTAGGCGTCCCAAACACAGAGAGCATCCCACTTGGTACAGCATCAGACGCCTCCTGCATGGCCTCCGCTCGGACTTTCACCGCATAAAGAGCTGCAGTAAAAATACTCCAGACGTAAAAACTATCAAATCTTATCATCAACATTATTACATTATTAACAGGAAATATATATATATATAAAACAGCACAGCAGACTTCCAGAAAAAAAAAAAAAAGTGATGTTTATTGTTATTGCTCAAATTTGTTTTCTACTGTAGCAAGGAGCCTTCCGAGATTGCTGGCTGGGGATGCGTGCACTTTGTTAAGGTACCGTTTTTGGTGCTGTTCCAAATTTATATATATATATATATATATATATATATATATATATATATATATATATATATATACATATATATATACATACATACATACACACACGAACACAGTGTGTATATATATATATATATGTGTATATATATATATATATATATATATATATATATACACACCGTGTGCGTGTGTATGTATATATATATATATATATATATACACACACACACACACACGGTATATATACTATATATATATATATATATATATATATATATATATATATATATATATATATATTTTTATTTTTTTATTTTTTTTTTTCAGCTTTTAAAAGGCTCCCAATTATTCAGAAATAGGGGTCCCAATGATCATTCTCAGTTATCGTCCGTAGGTATAGATTGGAGCAGAGTAAACAGCTGACGCTATAAATCCAACATTTATCTCCTAGAGTAAAACAAACAAATAAATTTGCAGGACCTTGGTGCTGTAGTCGGGTCAGTAACTTGCGGCAGACTTGTATCCTGCCTCCTACCTACATCACCGGCTATTCAGCCTGGCACGGCATCAGCCTATGAAGCCGGCTACCCAAAGGAGAAGAAAAGGATACCGGTAGGAGGCGATTCATAAGGCCCATAGTATACTGACACGACCAGTGAACCAAGGTCCTGAAAATCAATTTGCTCCCCCCCCATCTTCTTACCTTCTGCAAAGTCTAAAGCACCAGCAAAAACAAGGGCAGCGAATTCCCCAATGCTAAAGCCGGCCGTCACCACACAGTTCTCCACGGCCTGGAGGAAGAGAAAGATAAATGATGAATACACAGATGTGCAATGACCTAACGATCCAATCTAAATCATTAGCAGTGATCTCCAGTGGTTACGGAACTACTACTCCCAGCATGGGGAGGGGTGTACTTACTTCAGGGTCCTCTTGGCTGAGTTTCTCGGCTGCGGCCAGGGAGGTGATGAAGACGGCCGGTTGGCAGTGCACGGTCTTATTCAGCATCTCGGCCGGGCCCTTGAGGCATAGGTCCAGCAGGTCATAACCCAGCACCTTGTGGGCAGCCAGGAACATGGCCCTGACATTGGGGTACTGGAGGAGTCCGCGGGCCATGCCCACCTGCTGGCTGCCCTGCCCCGGGAACAGGACCACCGTGCTGTCCAGCGGCGACCTGGATGGCTGGCGCTCTTCTACGCCTTCTCTGTCCACCTCTGCCTCCGCCAGTAAACTGACTATGTCCTCCTTCTCACTATTAGACGCCCACCTCTGACACTGGGCAACCTTGTGCCCACTATACAGCAGCCTCCTATAGATGCACGACCTGAGAAGAGAGGAGCCCCCCATGCCTGCTGGTGACCCCCCCACCAACTCCCTACAGGGTCCCCCTGACAGATAACACGTGACTACACAAGCTGCACTCGTACACGTGGGTCACGCTGACTTCTCAAGGACACTTCCGGGTGAGCCGTGCACCGCCAAAGGCTTCCCCCTCCCCGGGAACATTCATCACAGACACAAATGTTCCGCGTCACTTTATTCCTACCATTTTAACAATATTAGGATGAAAAGAGCAACTTATGTGACGGTACATCGCACAAAACAATTATTCAATAGCATTAAGGTTCATTTTTGTGGGGTTTTTTTTGCCCTTAGCTAAGATGGCCGATGAGGGCATCTCCCTTCTTCCCTCTAGACTCCGCCCCCTGGTCAGCTGACTCGTGCACTCCCCTGAAAATATGTGTCTGTCCCTGCGCTGGTGCATATATAGCAGAGGTGACAGGAGCAGCAGAGGTGAGTGCAGCCAGCTAATCCTTCCTGACTATTATTAATGCACAATTGCACAGAAGACTGCGCTTATTTGTTAAACATGCACTGCTGGGACTTGTAGTTCCACAGTAGAAATAGACAATAGATATATATTAGTGCAATAGAAAACTTGTCTGTTGCTACTGTTGAACTACAAGTCCCAGCAATGCATGTGTAACATATTATATATATATATATATATATATATATATATATATATATATATATTTTATTTTTTTATTTGTAAAGTATTTACGGTAATTTATTTTTCTTTAGATTTTTGTAAGATTACACTTTTTTTAAGCTTTTTTTTATAGTATTACTTTGCATTTATTTTCTAATATTATTATTTACTATTATTACCGTGCACATATTACATTGAAAACTGCTCCACACCCGTAGTAAATGGTAAACCACTCCCTCGGCTTACACAACGTATACTTGGCGCTCCCATGATACCTGAGTGGAAGTTGTTATGGAGAAGAATAGCCATAATGATCTATGGCTGACAATGGGGAAATGGTATTTTCATGTCTGTGTGGGGGGAGGGGAGGTTTTGGCTGTAAAAGGTGTAATTTAACTTTTTTTTTCGTAAGGGTTTTTTTTCTTTTTTTTTTGCTTGGCATGTTTACATGTTTAGGTTTTTTTTTTTTGCTTGGTATTAGGGTTTTTTTTGCTTGGCATGTTTACATTTTTAGGGTTTTTTTGCTTGATTATTTTCACTTTTTTAGGGTTTTTTTCCGCTTGTTTTACATTGTTTAGAAGGTTTTTTTAGCTTGGTGTTTTTACTTTTTTTTTTTTATTCTATAAAAAAAAAAAGTGGTGTAGGTTGTATTTTACAATTCTTTCCCATTGAAATCAATAGGGAGATCTTGCACTCGCTGTCCTGAAGCAGTAATTGTGCTCAGCGTGTTATATGGAGTTGCTACTTTTGCAATTTCTTAACATATTCAGCCAATTCGGTGTAAAGTGCCCCTAAAATACAAGACGTCTGCGAGTCTTGACTGGACGCAGGGTGCGGACGACGCTGGAGTCTTATCTGCTTGTGGCAGCAAAAATCCGAAAACGTGGCTGCTCGTAGGAGATAAATGTGTACTGACGGGTGTGTTAGGAGACATCTTATACAATGGAGGAGCGTTTATGGGATTTTATTGAAGATGAAAGCTGATTCTTCTTGTATGTAAAGGGCTGATGTGGGAAGACGCCCCTTGTAAGAAACCACACAATATTCGCATGTGAGAAAATGGCCTTTAGGCACATTCAGGTGACTCAAGATCCACATCCCCCTCCCGTGAACTTGGGATATTATCATGCTCTAGGTTTGCTTTACTCGGGGTCTGGATATTGCGGCCTAAAATCTAGCAGTCTGAATGAGGCCTAGTGTATCTCTAAGGAAAAAATGACCCTGCTGCCCATAGCAACCAATCAGAATGTAGCTTAGCTTTTGTAAACTGCTCTGGGACCGTGAAACAAGAACTCTGATTGGTTCCAATATGGAGGCTCCCCTCTCCATAGAAATGAATAGGAGTGTCGGAGAGGAATGTGAGACGTTGCTGATTTTTCTCCTACATGGAATGGTGGATTAGAGAGCGCATAAAACAGAACTGGTGCTCCCAGTCAAGGAGGTGGGTTTTTTTGTTTTTGTTTTTTTTTCCAGCAGGTCCCTCCAGACAGCACCATGGAGGTAGTCCTTCCTTCACCTATTGTGAGGCAGGATCGCAGAAAAGTTAAAATGCCTCTCCCACCTCGACCCTACAGTGTTTTTCTTCTCCCTAGAAGGACAACAATTATTGAATAGTATAAAGGTTAATTTTGGGGGGGTTTTAATTTTTGCCTTTAGGTAGTAGGAGAGCAGAGCTCATCAACACGAAGATTTACTTGGGGAGCTCAGGGGGATCGGCGGGCATCCAGCTCTTCCCTTCCCTTTCCGGGCTGATACCTCGCTGGGTAGAGGTCCCTCAGCCAGGTCAGTAGAGCGGGAAGTGGCTCCTGACTTTGCCGATTCCCTCTATGGTGGGCTTTCGGCATTACCAGCTGACCCTGTTGAAAGGCTAGTCCTCTGGGCTAATACTAGCCTCATACCGACCGTATGGGAACGCAACAAGTTGCCTTAGGGCTTCATTTCCTCCAGGCTGAGACCAAGTTTGATAGCTTGATCACTTCCAAACTCCCTGTGTCGTTATTATCGGTATCATCGGAGTGATGTCCCACGCTGCCTTATCGGGGGTTCTCAGGATGGTCCCAGTGTTGGTAATGGTGGGATGTTGCCAGCCAGCCTGCATTTTTCTTAGTTTCATTAATATCCAGCCCCGTAGTTGAGGCGTAGAGATCTAAGGATTCATAATGCACGTCCTTGGGCTCCTAGATGAGTAACCCCAATACTCGGCCCATTATCCATATACTGGGGCTTTCGTGCCTACCCTGGGGCCTTTTGTTAGATATTCTCCATGGTGCTGTCCAGAGGGACGTACTGGAAAAAGGGAATTGGACCTACCGGTAGTCCCTCGGGACAGCACCATTGCTTTCTCTCCGTTGTGTTCTTTTTTAGTCTTACACAAGATCGATCTTCCTGCAGATCATTCATCCATCATGTCACCATGGCTCGAGATCGAGGGTCTCTTATAGGGTTTCGTATAGACCATTTGCATCCATCCTTCAGTGGTACTTTGAAAAACACTGGAGGGTGGAGGTGGGACAGGGCTTTAGGTCAAGGAAGGACTACCTCCAGTGGTGCTGTGCTGAGGGACTACCTTGAAACCAAATTACCGGTAGGTTGTCCAGTAGTGGACAACCCCTTTAAGTGAGAGTGAGGCTTTCACTTCATATGTCAATAGAAAAGTTTACCAATGGAGCCGAAATTAGAAATAAAACCGCTTTCCAAATAGTCCTGATTTAAAAAAAAAATCTACCGTTTTGTGTTCACAGCTCCTCTGCAAATGTATATGTCTCTATGGTTGCAGGGGACAAATTGAAAAGAGTACCAAACATCTCAGTTAAACTTTATGGACAGGCATTGTTTTGTTTTGTTTTTTCTCCCAACTGTGCTATGTTTCTTCAGGATCAGGCTATACTGGGTTTAATTGTGGACTTGGAAACGCATAGGTTTGCAGAGGAGCTGCATACACTTTTTTAATAATAGCACTTGAAGTGTTTTTACTCTGTCCGCTTCAGTGTTTTTTTCTTCTTTTTTTTTTTTTTTTCAATAGTACAATGCCTTCCTGGGCTCCTGCCATCGGTCTCACTGTTTTGCCCCATGTGGGTGGAATACTTGGAGGACTCATTACCCGTAAAGAGGTCAAAACGTGGTATACGACGCTAACGAAACCATCATGGCGGCCTCCTAATTGGATGTTTGCACCAGTGTGGACAACCCTGTACACATCTATGGGGTAAGTACGATCCAAAAAAAAAAATATATATATTCCTAGAGATTTACTGAAATCCCACCACCATCACTTCCAACCGACACGGCTTTTTACTATGTGATTCCCCTATCTTGGTAGGAAAGATCCTTTATCAAAAGGTGATCAGCGATCAACACTGATCTGTAGAGACAACTAGCAATAAGTGTTTAGTTTCCCTGCAGCGCCCCCTCAGGGGAAATAAAGAATTACACAGGGCCTATTGGAATCAATGGTTAATATAGGACTGGACGGGTCCTCCAGATTGTAAAAAGCTCTTTGCAACCAGGAGATTAGGATTCTACACATAGGACCCCCTCTGTTACTCAGAATCCCCCAATATGTGTACATGATAATAGGTTTTATGAACTGGATAAATATATATTTTACTTTTTTTTTTTTTTTTTTTTTTAGTTATGGTTCCTATCTGATCTATAAAGAGTTGGGTGGATTCACTGAAGACGCTGTGGTTCCTTTAGGACTGTATGGGGGACAGCTGGCTCTTAACTGGGCCTGGACCCCAATATTCTTTGGAGCCCACAAAATTGGTTGGGTAAGTGGTGCTATATAATCTGGAGGGCACCAGTATGTCTTTATTTACCAGGGTTCTCCCAAAAGCAAATGTTTGCAGATTGAAATATAGAAAGGGGGCACATTTGTGTTTGGTGGAGTCCCCCTTTACATTTTTTTTTATTTTATTTTTTTTTTTATTTCAGGGTTTTTTTGAAATCGTCCTCCTCACTGGTACAGTCGTACTTACAACCGCGTCTTGGTATCCGATCAGTAAGACGGCGGCCTACCTCATGTTCCCTTACATCGCCTGGTTGTCGTTGGCCTCTACCCTGAACTACGTCATTTGGAGGGACAACAAGGACAAGTCTGAGTGAGGAGGATTTAGGCGCCGGAGGTCGATTTGGACAAGATGGAGGATGAAGTGATATATAGATGGTCACTTTTTAGCATCGGACTTGTCTGTTGCCTGCACACCAGCCGAACACTAATAATGTTACAGTGCCAGGGCACAATGATGCCCGATCCTATCCTTTAAGTGCCTTAATCATGTGCTCATTGCTAAATGCAAAATAAAGGACATTGGAAATAATGCATGCATGGCTAAGCTGGACAATTTTTTTTTCCATTTAGCAGTTGGACCTCGGTTTATTGATCCAAAGCTCCATATGCCCCCTAGATATGCAGTATTATGGCATAGGAAGATAAAATACTGCCTGTGGCCACCACTAGAGGGAGCTCAATGCATACACATTGCAGTAATCCAACTGTATGCAGTGTGCTCCCTCTAGTGGTAGCTGCAGGCAACTAAGATTATATTCAGTCCCTGTGAATGTAGAGCCATTGGTGAGAAAAGCTCCCAGTTTATATGGGTCATATATGTTGGGTTACCTTGTGGTGGGGTTTTGTTTTTTACATGCTTAATACATCTCTGAATGCCAATACCGTGGTACACATAAAAGATATATGTGAGGAAAGTTTCCAGTCTAATAAAGGATTAATTGTAGTCTGCTCAGAGATTTAAAGGGAATATGTAATGAGACAATTACAGATTTGTTTTTATGGAAGGTGCTACTTTCAGACTGGATGCTTGGCATTATCATAGACTGGCATTACCTGTTCTTACAATGGAAGGTAACACCTCTAAATAAAATAGACAACACAGGATCCACAATTCCCAGTCGGTGATATCACCTCCTCCTACTCATGTACAATGACTGATAACCTCTTTTATACTGGGCTCCACCATTTGCTTTAAGTGATATCACAGCTCACCTCCTCCTCCTGTACAATGACTGACAACACCTCTATATACAGTAGATAACACAGGATCCACCATTCACAATAGGTGATGTCACAGCTCACCTCCTCCTCCTGTACAATGACTGATAACAGCCCTAAATATAGCAGATAACACAGTATCTGTGTAAAAGGACGATTCCAGAATCACTGCTTCAGACTGTGGATTCTGTGTTCCATCTTTCCCCTCCCATAGCGGAAGTTGCACAACACTGAGTGTGTGGCATCGGGAGCATAGATTAGAGGACGGCGCTCTGCTGATTTTATAGGGAAGCTCTGTCTCAGCATAAGTAAGTGCAGGGGGCCTTTTGCATTTGCTGCGTTGTCTCATTTGGGTCCTGGCTCCATGGCGAGGTACTGTATATAGAGGTGTTATCAGTCATTGTACAGGAGGAGGAGGTGAGCTGTGACATCACCTATTGTGAATGGTGGATCCTGTGTTATCTACTGTATATAGAGGTGTTATCAGTCATTGTACAGGAGGAGGAGGTGAGCTGTGACATCACCTATTGTGAATGGTGGATCCTGTGTTATCTACTGTATATAGAGGTGTTATCAGTCATTGTACAGGAGGAGGAGGTGAGCTGTGACATCACCTATTGTGAATGGTGGATCCTGTGATATCTACTGTATATAGAAGTGAAATCAGTCATTGTACAGGAGAGGGAGGTGAGCTGTGACATCTCCTATTGTGAATGGTGGATCCTGTGTTAACACCTCTATATACAGTAGATAACACAGGATCCACCATTCACAATAGGTGATGTCACAGCTCACCACCTCCTCCTCCTGTACAATGTCTGATAACACCTCTATATACAGTAGATATCAGACATTGTACAGGAGGAGGAGGTGAGCTGTGACATCACCTATTGTGAATGGTGGATCCTGTGTTATCTACTGTATATAGAGGTGTTATCAGTCATTGTACAGGAGGAGGAGGTGAGCTGTGACATCACCTATTGTGAATGATGGATCCTGTGTTATCAGGTGTTCGCTGCACTTCTTGTTGTATGTACGAGTGGCATCAGCATAGCGGAGCCAGGAAGGAGAATGCACCCAGCGACTGAGCGAGCGTGGCCGGCACAGCCAGGAGCAGTGCGCATCTGCACACACACGGGGAAGTGTTTGCTCTAGGAGTGAGTGCTGTCAATCACAAACTAGGGCAGTCTTTGAGATGTAAATTGAGGGGGTGTAACTGTGCATCCAGCTCAGTCACGCCATGAGTGCACTGAAACTCCTCTGTTACAGTGGGGCAAAAAAGTATTTAGTCAGTCAGCAATAGTGCAAGTTCCACCACTTAAAAAGATGAGAGGCGTCTGTAATTTACATCATAGGTAGACCTCAACTATGGGAGACAAACTGAGAAAAAAAAATCCAGAAAATCACATTGTCTGTTTTTTTATCATTTTATTTGCATTTTATGGTGGAAAATAAGTATTTGGTCAGAAACAAAATTTCATCTCAATACTTTGTAATATATCCTTTGTTGGCAATGACAGAGGTCAAACGTTTTCTGTAAGTCTTCACAAGGTTGCCACACACTGTTGTTGGTATGTTGGCCCATTCCTCCATGCAGATCTCCTCTAGAGCAGTGATGTTTTTGGCTTTTCGCTTGGCAACACGGACTTTCAACTCCCTCCAAAGGTTTTCTATAGGGTTGAGATCTGGAGACTGGCTAGGCCACTCCAGGACCTTGAAATGCTTCTTACGAAGCCACTCCTTCGTTGCCCTGGCGGTGTGCTTTGGATCATTGTCATGTTGAAAGACCCAGCCACGTTTCATCTTCAATGCCCTTGCTGATGGAAGGTTTGCACTCAAAATCTCACGAAACATGGCCCCATTCATTCTTTCATGTACCCGGATCAGTCGTCCTGGCCCCTTTGCAGAGAAACAGCCCCAAAGCATGATGTTTCCACCACCATGCTTTACAGTAGGTATGGTGTTTGATGGATGCAACTCAGTATTCTTTTTCCTCCAAACACGACAAGTTGTGTTTCTACCAAAGAGTTCCAGTTTGGTTTCATCAGACCATAGGACATTCTCCCAAAACTCCTCTGGATCATCCAAATTCTCTCTAGCAAACTTCAGACGGGCCCGGACATGTACTGGCTTAAGCAGTGGGACACGTCTGGCACTGCAGGATCTGAGTCCATGGTGGCGTAGTGTGTTACTTATGGTAGGCCTTGTTACATTGGTCCCAGCTCTCTGCAGTTCATTCACTAGGTCCCCCCGCGTGGTTCTGGGATTTTTGCTCACCGTTCTTGTGATCATTCTGACCCCACGGGATGGGATTTTGCGTGGAGCCCCAGATTGAGGGAGATTATCAGTGGTCTTGTATGTCTTCCATTTTCTAATTATTGCTCCCACTGTTGATTTCTTCACTCCAAGCTGGTTGGCTATTGCAGATTCAGTCTTCCCAGCCTGGTGCAGGGCTACAATTTTGTTTCTGGTGTCCTTTGACAGCTCTTTGGTCTTCACCATAGTGGAGTTTGGAGTCAGACTGTTTGAGGGTGTGCACAGGTGTCTTTTTATACTGATAACAAGTTTAAACAGGTGCCATTACTACAGGTAATGAGGGGAGGAAAGAGGAGACTCTTAAAGAAGAAGTTACAGGTCTGTGAGAGCCAGAAATCTTGATTGTTTGTTTCTGACCAAATACTTATTTTCCACCATAAAATGCAAATAAAATGATAAAAAAACAGACAATGTGATTTTCTGGATTTTTTTTTCTCAGTTTGTCTCCCATAGTTGAGGTCTACCTATGATGTAAATTACAGACGCCTCTCATCTTTTTAAGTGGTGGAACTTGCACTATTGCTGACTGACTAAATACTTTTTTGCCCCACTGTACCTATGGATTAAAAGTTATTTTCACAATCACTGGTCCGGTATTAGGTATAGAGCTAGCATAATTTTTATAAGGGAGACGTCCCCTATATCATTGGTTAGTGTGAAAGGCATTTTGGGGGTGACAGACTCCATTTTAAGCTTGTTCAATAATTTCATGCAGCACCTTCCAAATATTACTATCCAGATTCTCTAACCCTAACGTTCTATGTATTCTAGGCAGCGCTATTGTATTAAAGGGAATCTGTCATCAGGTTTTTGCCACTTAATCTGAGAGAAGCATGATGTAGGGGTAGATATGCTGATTCCAGTGATGTGTCACTTACTGGGCTGCTTGCTGTTGTTTTGATAAAACCAGTGTTTTATCAGCAGGAGATTATCCCTGGAGGACTAGTAAATCTGCTGTAGGTAGTCCAGTCACGCCCCCACCACTGATTGGCAGCTTTCTGAGTACATGGGTAGAACTCTGCCAATCAGTGGTGTGGGCGGGGTTATGCAGAGCTCAGCAATCTGCAGCAGAGAAAACCGTGATTTTATCAAAATGACTACACGCAGCCCAGTAAGTGATACATTGCTGGAATTGGGCTCTCTGCCCCTACGCTATGCTGTAGATGAATGGGGTAGCAAAACATGCCTTTAATTTCAAACTTCACTATGTAGTGACTTGGGCGTATAGTATTTATTTATTTTTTTATATGCCTAGACGCTAATGGAACTTTTGGTTTTGGACATATAAAGATGATTCTGCCCTAAAAGTGCCAGTCTATTAGCTACAATACCGCTTGGGGCGCTTATATTTTAGATACTAAGGTAATTTGGTCATGTTGTTCTGCAATCTGGTGACCTCTATCACATTCTCTGCAAGGGCGGACTGCACGCCGATCCTCCGCACGCTGTCCACAAACTTTACCTGGTAGTGTATGCGGGTGAATATGCTTTTCTTATAATTATGTGGCTAAAATGGACCTGCTGGATATCTGGTGATGGACCCCTGAGGAAGCCACCTTACTGGCGAAACGTGCAGTGTTCTCGCATACCCTCTAATCCTCCTTGGCTTGATTGCAGTGTCCTTTTCGTTTCTATTTATGATTATTTTTATATTTATTGTCATATTTTATTTGGTTTATTATCTTGGACCTTTATATTTTGCATAGATTTTATTAGCACTTGTTATATTTTCTATGCCAGCGGGGTTTGAGATAGGATGTTTGTTTTACCCCCAATACTTATCATGTTGTCTTGAAAGTTGATATATTTAGTTTTAGGCTGTTTTGTTCTTTTACATTTTTTTTTTTTTTTTTTTTTGACACATGAATTATTTGTACTGATTCACTCAAACTATATTAAAGAGAATTTATCAGCAAGTTTTTAATATGTAATCTGACAGCATCATGATGTAGGGGCAGAGACCCTGATTCCAGCGATGTATCACTTACTGGGCTGCTTGCTGTAGTTTTGTTAAAAATCTCTGTTTTCTCTGCAGTAGATGTGGTGGCCTTCAGAATGCTGAGCCCTGTATAACCCCGCCCACACCGCCGATTGGCCACTTCCTATGTACACTGTCAACAGGCTGCCAATCAGTGGTGGGGGCGTGGTTGGACTAGGAGGCATGAGACACCTAGTCCTGAAGTGATAATCTCCTGCTGATAAAACACTGATTGTATTGAAACTAACTTGAGCAAGTGACACATCCATGGAATCAGACTCTCTGCCCCTACGCTATGCTGCTCTCAAATTAAACAGCCAATACCCGCTGACAGATTCCCTTTAATTGTTTCTTTAGTGTGCTGGACCCATTTTGCAAAAATAATGAATTATTCCCAGTTGGACAGAAGTTAACTGGAAAAAAATTGAACAAAAAATAAAAAAAGTGGTGAACATCCCCTTAAATATTAGGAAAACGTGACTGCTTTTAGAAACAGCGCCACCCCTGACCATGGGTTGTCATGTCTGGTGTTGTAACACAGCCCTATGGAAGAGATGCAGTACCATGCACAACCAGTGGTCAGGGGTGGCGCTGTTTATTAGACATCCTCAGAAACTAAACAGCTCGGAGTGTAAAAGTTCCTAAAAATGGCATCTAAATATGATTATAGAGCGTATGAATAATTATACCATTAATATGTAAGAGCTCACATCAGTGCAAGAGACACACGGACTCTTATCTCATGTACACGGCTCTTATCAAGGTCGTGTTCAGGAAAAACAAGTGTAATGTTGGACTTTGGTCTCCCTCTATTCGTTCCCCGACTTCTGGTCCTGGCCTCCCCGCAACGCCGTCTGCAGAGGGTTATCGACGAGGTAATAACGAGCATGCACCTCCATTATCATGTAGCATGCCGGGGCGTAAAACACGAGCACCTCGCCCACAGGCACCGCGGATGGGGGCCACAAAGGGAGGCATTATTACCGGAGGGGGCCACAAAGGGAGACATTATTACTGGAGGGGGCCACAAAGGGAGGCATTACTAATGGAAGGGGGACACTATTAGAGGACAGGGGCCACAAAGGGAGACATTATTAATGGAGGGGGGACACTATTAGAGAATGGGGGTCACAAAGGGAGACATTATTACTGGAGGGGGGCCACAAAGGGAGACATTAATACTGGAGGGGGCCACAAAGGGAGGCATTACTAATGGAGGGGGGACACTATTAGAGAATGGGGGTCACAAAGGGAGACATTGCTAGATGGGGGGAAAAAAGGGAGACATTATTAATGGAGGGGGGACACTATTAGAGAATGGGGGCCACAAAGGGAGACGTTATTACTAGATGGGGGGCCACAAAAGGAGACATTATTAATGGACGGGGCACTATTAGAGAATGGGGGCCACACAGGGAAGCATTATTAGTAGATGGGGGTCACACAGTTAATTATTATTAGTGCATGGGGGCCACAAAGGGAGACCTTATTACTGGATGGGGGCCACAAAGGGAGACATTAGTAGATGGGGGACATTATTAGAGGATGGGGCCACAAAGCAAGACATTATAAGTAGATGGGGGCCACACTATTAGGGAATGGGGGCCAGACAGTGAAAATTATTAGTAGATGGGGCCACAGAGGGAGCCATTATTAGGGGTGGGGGGCCACGAAGCGAGCCACTATTTGTGCACGGGGGCCACAATGGGAGATATTATTAGTGGACGGGGGACATTACATGCTCCTATTTCATGGGGTCACATAGAGATGTTACTGCTGTACGGGTGTCAGTGGGGAAGAGGTTGCTCCTGTATTATTTGGGCACAAGGAGCGGGGTGGCTCAGTGGTTAGCAGCACTTGCACTTTTGAGCACTGGGGTCCTGGGTTTAATTCCCACCAAGTACGACATCTACGTTGTGTTAGTATGTGGCGATGAGTGAGCGTGCGCGGGTGTTAGCGGAGTATCCTGGGCGTGCTCGGATCATATGTCCGGGTCCCCGCGGCTCCATGGTTGGTTGCCCGTTTGTTGCTAAACATGCAGCCGCAGGGACCCGGACATATTATTCTGGCACGTTCGCTCATCACTAGTTGTGCGCGCTCCCTCCGGTTTCCTCCCACTCTATAAAGACACATACTGATTGAAGTTTAGGTTGTGAGCCCCAATGGGGACAGAGATGATGACGTCTGTAAAAAGCTGCGGAATATGATGGCGCTATATAAGCAAGAAAAAAATAAATAAAAGCGGAACGTTATTACTGTACGGGGGCACAAAGCGGAATTTTACAATTATACGGGGGCTACAGAAGGGAACCTAAACTAATAACGTATGGGGGCCACAAGGGAGGACACTTATACAGTGAGGGGGCACAAATTGGGACATCACTACTGCAATATCTGCTATTTTGGGGCAGAATATAACAAATAGTGCCGCCATATAGTTGTCAGACACCCTTTGCGCACAGACGCTGTATACCGCAGACCGTACAGCGCGACTGATGATTGGTCGCTCCCATCTGGTTATACAACTGCTTACGAGAAGTTATATAAGATGAGTTCTACTGCGCCACCTGGTGGCCACAAAGTGTAAAACACAGGGATGAACATTCCATTATCAAGTCAATGAAGGAATTGATAGTTGTGTCATTTCCTATACAAACTCATGTTCACAAGTCTCTAGTTCATGAATTGTTTTTTTTTTTTTTTCAGGATTGTTCCCAACCATGACGCCCCCCTGGCTTCCAGCTGTTGGGTTCACCATTCTTCCATCAATAGGGAGCACCATTGGACAGATTGGGACAGACGAGCAAATGAAAACCTGGTTTGTGACACTTCGGAAACCAAGATGGGCCCCTCCAAACTGGGTGTTCCCACCAGTGTGGACGACTTTAAATACGTCAGTGGGGTGAGTGTGTTGTGAAGCTGGAGTGGGATCCACAACTGTAGGAAGAAAGACTGAAAGGGACACTGCGTGATTGTACAGGAGGAGGAGGTGAGCTGTGACATCCCCTATTGTGAGTGGTGGATCCTGTGTTATCTACTGTATATAGAGGTGTTATCAGTCATTGTACAGGAGGAGGAGGTGAGCTGTGACATCACCTATTCTGAATGGTGGATCCTGTGTTATCTACTGTATATAGAGATGTTATCAATCATTGTACAGGGGAGGAGGTGACCTGTGACATCACCTATTTATTGTGTGTTATCTACTCTATATACAGTTATAGTCAAATTGTTTGAGACTGACACAAATTTAGGTTTTCACAAAGGTTAGGTTTTTTGCTGCTTCACTGTTTTTAGATATATAATCTGATGATTCTACTGTCTCATCAGCGCTTGTAGTTTTTAACAATTTCTGTGTTTTTGTCTCTTTTTAAGAAATGGGATTGAGATCCCTCTTACAGCCTCCGGTCTGCTCTAATAATTCAATCACCATGACAGAGTGCTATCAGCTGCCTTGTCCTTGTTAACACTTTCCTCTGCACTAATGAGAAAAATCACTGAAATGGTGTCAGCAGGTCATTTTGTGGCAAGCAAAGTTAATAAATAGAAAAAGGTGGAAAACCCTTTCACGGCCTACAACGCAAATCAGACAATATAAATTTTCTGCCCGGACTATTTTTCTAAGGTTTTTTTTAGAATTTTTCTCTTTTAATATTCTACTTACCGTATGTTGATTTAATTTTTATCTTTTTTTCAGATACGGATCTTATTTGATTTGGAAAGAGTTGGGAGGATTTACTAAAGACGCCGTGGTGCCTCTAGGGGTATATGCCACGTACCTTGCCTTGGCCTGGTCATGGAGTCAAGTTTTTTTTGGTGCCCATAAACTCAAACTGGTAATTCTCAAAATTAATGTCTGAAATTCAGAGAACAGTTGGCGTCCGGTCACTAGGACAGGCCCTTTCAGTACGAGCAGGAGTTACACGACTCACACGGTGCCTCTTGGCAAAATTTATGTAAATGATCAATCACTAAAAAAATCCTTGTAGAGTAAGGGTATGTTTCCACGGTCAGGAAACGCTGCTTGTTTGACGCTGCGCAGAGCTGCAGCGTCAACCAAGCAGCGTCCAGATGTTCCAGCATAGTGGAGGGGATTTTATGAAATCCCATCTCCACTATGCGTGGAAACCCGCACGCGGCGGCCCTGCGACTACGGACATGCTGCGCGTCTTTTCAGATCGCAGCATGTCCGTACACCTTGCGGGGACGCAGCGTCCCCGCAAGGCGTATCACAGGGCGCTATGGGAGAGAGCGATGATCCCGGATGTGAAGAGTTAACACATCCGGCATCATCGCGTCCCAGAAAGGGGGCGGGGCTTAGTGCCGAGCGGCTTCGCCGCTGTGGCGATACCGCCGGCCATCCTGACAGTGGAAACATACCCTAAAACAGTAAATGGAAGACTGGGAGGAGAGAGAGGAGGGAGATGCAGCTGCAGGAGAGCATCATCTGGAGAACAAAGCACAACACTCACACCGATCAGCCATAATATTATAGCTACTGACCAATAAAGCACTTAACACAGATTATCCCGTGATTTGGCTCCTATTAAGGAGTGGGATGTATTAGAAATCAAGTGAATGGTCAGTTGTTGGATGCACGGAAAATGGGAAAGCGTAAGCATGTGAGCAAGAAAGGTCAAATTGTAATGGCTGGATGACTGGATTAAAGCATCTCCAAATTGTTGGGTCTTATGGGGTGTACCTGATACACTGCAGGTATTGTGGGGTGCTCTCCGTATACTGCGGATCTCGTGGAGTGTTCCTGGTATACGACAAGGCTCCAGGGGGGTTTGCGGTATACGGCAGGTTTTGTTGGGTTGTCCCTTGTAGTCCAAGGAAGAACTGTTGAATCTACGACAGACTCCGAGGAGTTACATGCAGAGCATCGCAGTTATGATAGAAAAGAGTCAGGGCATGCAGAGCATCACAGCTATGATAGAAAGGAGTCAGGACACGCAGAGCATCACAGCTATGATAGAAAGGAGTCCAGACAGGCAGAGCATCACAGCTATGATAGAAAGGAGTCCAGACAGGCAGAGCATCACAGCTATGATAGAAAGGAGTCAGGACACGCAGAGCATCGCAGTTATGATAGAAAAGAGTCAGGGCATGCAGAGCATCACAGCTATGATAGAAAGGAGTCAGGACACGCAGAGCATCACAGCTATGATAGAAAGGAGTCAGGACACACAGAGCATCACAGCTATGATAGAAAGGAGTCCAGACAGGCAGAGCATCACAGCTATGATAGAAAGGAGTCAGGACACGCAGAGCATCGCAGTTATGATAGAAAGGAGTCAGGAGACAAGGAGCATCACAGCTATGATAGAAAGGAGTCAGGACACGCAGCACATCACAGCTATGATAGAAAGGAGTCAGGACACGCAGAGCTTCACAGCTATGATAGGAGCCAGGACATGCAGAGCATTGCAGCATGCTGTGTATTTATAAACTGCTTGTAGTGCATTGTGAAGCTTTGGGTGGAATTTATAGTTTGGCCCACTTATGGATACAAGCCTCAAGCACTTTCATATAGCTGGTTGTTATGTAGGGTCATTTCAGTAGTTTGTGTATGGCATTGTGCTCATCTATAATTATTATTTTTTTTTTTTTTTTACTACAGGCATTTTTCCATTCCGTTCTGATGACCGGATGTGCAGCTGCTACGGTTGTCGTCTGGTGCCCCATTAATAGGACGGCCTCCTACCTGATGGCCCCCACTGTTCCTTGGTTGGTAATAGAAACTGTCTGGAGCTATCGGTTTTGGAAGGACAACCTAGACAAGACAAAATAGCAGTGATGATGATCAGAGTTCTTCCATAACTTTACTGATAAATGTATTGTTTTGCATTGGATTAAAAAAGGGTTTGTTCAGGGGTTTCCTGTTGAAGTGAATGGAAGCCGAGTTGCAATGTTCCAGCACGGCTACTACAGTGCACAGAGCTGTGATGTTCCAGGGCTGTACATTTTGTAGCCGCAAACAGCTGATTACCGGAAGGAACCCCCCAATAATCGGCCTCCCACCAATCAGATATTGGTGACCTAACCTACAGTCATGGCCAAAAGTATTGACACCCCTGCAATTCTGTCAGAAAATACTCAGTTTCTTCCTGAAAATGATTGCAAACACAAATTCTTTGGTATTATTATCTTCATTTAATTTGTCTTAAATGAAAAAACACAAAAGAGAATGAAGCAAAAAAACAAAACATTGATCATTTCACACAAAACTCCAAAAATGGGCCAGACTAAAGTATTGGCACCCTCAGCCTAATACTTGGTTGCACGACCTTTAGCCAAAATAACTGCGACCAACCGCTTCCGGTAACCATCAATGAGTTTCTTACAATGCTCTGCTGGAATTTTGGACCATTCTTCTTTGGCAAACTGTTCCAGGTCCCTGATATTTGAAGGGTGCCTTCTCCAAACTGCCATTTTTAGATCTCTCCACAGGTGTTCTATGGGATTCAGGTCTGGACTCATTGCTGGCCACCTTAGAAGTCTCCAGTGCTTTCTCTCAAACCATTTTCTAGTGCTTTTTTGAAGTGTGTTTTTGGGTCATTCTCCTGCTGGAAGACCCATGACCTCTGAGGGAGACCCAGCTTTCTCACACTGGGCCCTACATTATGCTGCAAAATTTGTTGGTAGTCTTCAGACTTCATAATGCCATGCACACGGTCAAGCAGTCCAGTACCAGAGGCAGCAAAGCAACCCCAAAACATCAAGGAACCTCCGCCATGTTTGACTGTAGGGACCGTGTTCTTTTCTTTGAATACCTTTTTTTTTCTCCTGTAAACTCTATGTTGATGCCTTTGCCCAAAAAGCTCTACTTTTGTCTCATCTGACCAGAGAACATTCTTCCAAAACGTTTTAGGCTTTTTCAGGTAAGTTTTGGCAAACTCCAGCCTGGCTTTTTTATGTCTCGGGGTAAGAAGTGGGGTTTTCCTGGGTCTCCTACCATACAGTCCCTTTTCATTCAGACGCCAACGGATAGTAGGGGTTGACACTGTTGTACCCTCGCACTGCAGGACAGCTTGAACTTGTTTGGATGTTAGTCGAGGTTCTTTATCCAACATCCGCACAATCTTGCGTTGAAATCTCTTGTCAATTTTTCTTTTCCGTCCACATCTAGGGAGGTTAGCCACAGTGCCATGGGCTTTAAACTTCTTGATGACACTGCGCACGGTAGACACAGGAACATTCAGGTCTTTGGAGATGGACTTGTAGCCTTGAGATTGCTCATGCTTCCTCACAATTTGGTTTCTCAAGTCCTCAGACAGTTCTTTGGTCTTCTTTCTTTTCTCCATGCTCAATGTGGTGCACACAAGGACACAGGACAGAGGTGGAGACAACTGTAATCCATGTCAACTGGCTGCAAGTGTGATTTAGTTATTGCCAACACCTGTTAGGTGCCACAGGGAAGTTACAGGTGCTGTTAATTACACTAATTAGAGAAGTATCACATGATTTTTCGAACAGTGAAAATACTTTTGTCCACCCCTTTTTTATGTTTGGTGTGGAATTATATCCAGTTTGGCTTTAGGACAATTCTTTTTGTGTTTTTTCATTTAAGACAAATTAAATGAAGATAATAATACCAAAGAATTTGTGTTTGCAATCATTTTCAGGAAGAAACTGAGTATTATCTGACAGAATTGCAGGGGTGTCAATACTTTTGGCCATGACTGTATGGATTGGCCATTAATATAGAAGTCCCAACAACCCCTTTAATGCCTTGCACCCACGTTTTGTACTGAATGCACACAGTTTATATTTAATTTTGCACTAACTGTATTAATAAAGAATCGCAAAGAATAAAACTTCAGTCTTGTATCGTGGACGTGAGCAGCGCTGGACAACCTCTTCAATGTTTCACGTCTATGGCATAGAAGCCTGCCGCCTCTTTCTCTGCCCTCAACACCTCTCTACATTACAGCCGAAGGCCGAGAAACGAGTTTCGACTACCTGATAGATGGCCGGCTCTTCTGATCTGAGGCCTCTAGATACCCTAGAGTAAAGCCCAGATCAGGAGCCTTGGCGGTCAGCCTGGATATAAGCAGGAGAAAGCTCCTGTCTCACTTCTGGCTTAATCGCAGCGAAAACAAATGGCCAAGGTGACTACAATCAAACTGTCCAACCCTTATCTATCTGACAGATGCGTCTTTAGGCACTCACACCTTACAATGTAGGAGAATAGTCCGATATATGTGGGTTCAGTCACGTGAGGGCCTTCAAAACCGGCGCAGAGGCTCGCACATTGTATCATGGCCCCCATACTGTATAATGTCCCTCATACTTTATAATAGCTGCCACGGTAGTCTCCACACATTATGAGGGCCATGCACAGTAGTAGTCCACACTGTGTAATGGTCCTCTCATTAGCTCCCACACTGTATAATGGCCCCCACTGTAGTCCCCACACTTTATGGTTGCCCCCTACAGTGGTCCCCACACTGTATATGGGCTCCCACACTCTATCATAGCCCCCACACTGTATAGTGACTCTCGTTAGCTCGCATTCTGACATTCTGTGCATGCGCTGGTGCCTCGGCCGTTCTGTAGACGTCAGGCTTAAAGCAACCTGTGGTCTACAAAATGGAGAGCAGTAGTGCCGGGAGATCGTGCCACCGTGCTCTACTGCAGAGCTTAAAGGGAACCTGTCATGTAAAGTAATGCTGTTAACCTGCAGATATGGGGTTAATCTGCAGGTTAACAGCGTTCTGACATTGTGTGGTGCCTGCACTGAGAGCCCCACTGCCGGGAGGAAATTAACTTTATTCCTCCCAGCAGTCTTCCTCTTCCAGTCATAGGGGCGGCGCCGGCCCTTTTTCAGTCAGCGCTCTGTGTATAGAGAGCGGCGGCGGTAACTGATGCCCCGGGACAGACTGACAGCCGGTTCAGCACCATCTGCCACCCAGTAGCTAGGCTTCAATGCTTCGTAAGTGCCTACTTAATATTTAGGAGTCCCCCTATGTACAGTAATAATGGCCCCAGCGTCGCTGATGAGAGCAGGACGTGGTCGCAGGACCGCCTGATCGCACCAGTGGTGTCTTGGGGTCTCATGACGGCAGGCGCACCACATTATGACTTCGCAGCCTGTAGTTTCACAGTGACTGCAGACAATCATCCCAAGCCTTTAATAATAAGCAATTTACTCTTATAACATAGAACGCAGCCCGTGGTTACTGTTGTACTTGTTAGGGGGCAGACAGATGGACGTAGTTCTCGTGTGAGGATCACATCGCAATCCTCGGACTGACGGTCGGCTCTCCTGACCTGAGGCTGACAGCTGCATAGTAATCCATCAAGCTGTCACGCTCATGTCAGGAGTGGTACCGGCCCGTCTGAGAATTGCAATGTGATCCTTCCATGAGTTATACAGCGTCTGTCTGCGCCCTAATACTTATCCTTGTTATACTAATACTTATAATAAAAGACCCAGCTCACAAGTATAAAAAGCCCCCGACCTCCCCATCTCCCCCAAGACAGCAACTATTACATGTGATGGAGGGCATATAATCTCCATTACACAGTATAATAATAATCAGCCCCCGGCTGCCCTGTGCCCCCTCACCCATCTCAGCCCTCACAATACCCTCAAACTCTCACATTCACCCCCCAGTGCCATGTCCCCCTCCCACAATACCACCATCCTCACATTTACCCCACAGTGCCCTGTCCCCCTCCCCACTTCACCCCTCCCACAATACCCCCCATCCTCTCACATTTACCCCACAGTGCCGTCCCCCTTGCATACCCCAGCCCCCACATTAACCCCCATCCTCTCACATTTACCCCACAGTGCCCTGTTCCCCTCCCCCACTTCACCCCCCCACAATACCCCCATCCTCTCTCATTTACCCCATAGTGCCCTGTCCCCCTTGCACACCCCAGCCCCCACAAACCCCCATCCTCTCACATTTACCCCACATTGCCCTGTCCCCCTTGCACACCCCAGCCCCCACAATACCCCCATCCTCACATTTACCCCACAGTGCCCTGTCCCCCTTGCACACCCTAGCCCCCCCAATACCCCCCATTCTCTCACATTTACCCCACAGTGCCCTGTCCTCCCCTACTTCCGCCCCCCAAAACCCCCATCCTCTCACATTTACCCGACAGTGCCCTGTCCCCCTTGCTCACCCCAGCCCCCACAATGCCCCCCATTATCTCACATTTACCCCACAGTGCCCTGTCCTCCCCCACTTCCGCCCCCCAAAACCCCCATCCTCTCACATTTACCCGACAGTGCCCTGTCCCCCTTGCACACCCCAGCCCCCACAATAACCCCAATCCTCTCACATTTACCCCACAGAGCCCTGTCCCCCTCCCCACCTCAGCCCCCCCACAATACCCCCATCCTCTCACATTTACCTGACAGTGCCCTGTCCCCCTTGGACACCCCAGCCCCCACAATAACCCCAATCCTCTCACATTTACCCCACAGAGCCCTGTCCCCCTCCCCACCTCAGCCCCCCACAATACCCCCATCCTCTCACATTTACCCCACAGTGCCCTGTCCCCCTTGCACACCCCAGCCCCCACAATACCCCCATCCTCTCACATTTACCCCACAGTGCCCAGTACCCCTTGCACACCCCAGCCCCCACAATACCCCCATCCTCTCACATTTACCCCATAGTGCCGTCCCCCTCCCCACCTCAGCCCCCCACAATACCCCCATCCTCTCACATTTACCCCACAGTGCCGTCCCCCTTGCACACCCCAGCCCCCACAATACCCCCATCCTCTCACATTTACCCCACAGTGCCCTGTCCCCCTTGCACACCCCAGCCCCCACAATACCCCCATCCTCTCACATTTACCCCAGTGCCCAGTACCCCTTGCACACCCCAGCCCCCACAATACCCCCATCCTCTCACATTTATCCCACAGAGCCCTGTCCCCCTCCCCACCTCAGCCCCCCACAATACCCCCATCCTCTCACATTTACCCCACAGTGCCGTCCCCCTTGCACACCCCAGCCCCCACAATACCCCCATCCTCTCACATTTACCCCACAGTGCCGTCCCCCTTGCACACCCCAGCCCCCACAATACCCCCATCCTCTCACATTTACCCCACAGTGCCCTGTCCCCCTTGCACACCCCAGCCCCCACAATACCCCCATCCTCTCACATTTACCCCACAGTGCCCAGTACCCCTTGCACACCCCAGCCCCCACAATACCCCCATCCTCTCACATTTACCCCATAGTGCCCTGTCCCCCTTGCACACCCCAGCCCCCACAATACCCCCATTATCTCACATTTACCCCACAGTGCCCTGTCCTCCCCCACTTCCGCCCCCCAAAACCCCCATCCTCTCACATTTACCTGACAGTGCCCTGTCCCCCTTGCACACCCCAGCCCCCACAATACCCCCATCCTCTCACATTTACCCCAGTGCCCAGTACCCCTTGCACACCCCAGCCCCCACAATACCCCCATCCTCTCACATTTACCCCACAGAGCCCTGTCCCCCTCCCCACCTCAGCCCCCCCACAATACCCCCATCCTCTCACATTTACCCCACAGTGCCGTCCCCCTTGCACACCCCAGCCCCCACAATACCCCCATCCTCTCACATTTACCCCACAGTGCCCTGTCCCCCTTGCACACCCCAGCCCCCACAATACCCCCATCCTCTCACATTTACCCCACAGTGCCCAGTACCCCTTGCACACCCCAGCCCCCACAATACCCCCATCCTCTCACATTTACCCCATAGTGCCCTGTCCCCCTTGCACACCCCAGCCCCCACAATACCCCCATTATCTCACATTTACCCCACAGTGCCCTGTCCTCCCCCACTTCCGCCCCCCAAAACCCCCATCCTCTCACATTTACCCGACAGTGCCCTGTCCCCCTTGCACACCCCAGCCCCCACAATAACCCCAATCCTCTCACATTTACCCCACAGAGCCCTGTCCCCCTCCCCACCTCAGCCCCCCACAATACCCCCATCCTCTCACATTTACCTGACAGTGCCCTGTCCCCCTTGGACACCCCAGCCCCCACAATAACCCCAATCCTCTCACATTTACCCCACAGAGCCCTGTCCCCCTCCCCACCTCAGCCCCCCACAATACCCCCATCCTCTCACATTTACCCCACAGTGCCCTGTCCCCCTTGCACACCCCAGCCCCCACAATACCCCCATCCTCTCACATTTACCCCACAGTGCCCAGTACCCCTTGCACACCCCAGCCCCCACAATACCCCCATCCTCTCACATTTACCCCATAGTGCCCTGTCCCCCTCCCCACCTCAGCCCCCCACAATACCCCCATCCTCTCACATTTACCCCACAGTGCCATCCCCCTTGCACACCCCAGCCCCCACAATACCCCCATCCTCTCACATTTACCCCACAGTGCCCTGTCCCCCTTGCACACCCCAGCCCCCACAATACCCCCATCCTCTCACATTTACCCCACAGTGCCCAGTACCCCTTGCACACCCCAGCCCCCACAATACCCCCATCCTCTCACATTTACCCCACAGAGCCCTGTCTCCCTCCCCACCTCAGCCCCCCACAATACCCCCATCCTCTCACATTTACCCCACAGTGCCATCCCCCTTGCACACCCCAGCCCCCACAATACCCCCATCCTCTCACATTTACCCCACAGTGCCCTGTCCCCCTTGCACACCCCTGCCCCCACAATACCCCCATCCTCTCACATTTACCCCACAGTGCCCAGTACCCCTTGCACACCCCAGCCCCCACAATACCCCCATCCTCTCACATTTACCCCATAGTGCCCTGTCCCCCTTGCACACCCCAGCCCCCACAATACCCCCATCCTCTCACATTTACCCCATAGTGCCCTGTCCCCCTTGCACACCCCAGCCCCCACAATACCCCCATCCTCTCACATTTACCCCACAGTGCCCTGTCCCCCTTGCACACCCCTGCCCCCACAATACCCCCATCCTCTCACATTTACCCCACAGTGCCCAGTACCCCTTGCACACCCCAGCCCCCACAATACCCCCATCCTCTCACATTTACCCCATAGTGCCCTGTCCCCCTTGCACACCCCTGCCTTCACAATACCCCCATCCTCTCACATTTACCCCACAGTGCCCAGTACCCCTTGCACACCCCAGCCCCCACAATACCCCCATCCTCTCACATTTACCCCATAGTGCCCTGTCCCCCTTGCACACCCCAGCCCCCACAATACCCCCCATCCTCTCACATTCACCCGACAGTGACCATCATATGCCTAAATCGAATTAAAAATAACCTATCACCCCCAAAATCGAAGTTGAGCTAAGCCCACCGGCATCAGGGGCTTATCTACAGCATTCTGTAAACCCCCGATGTATCCTGAAAGATGAGAAAAAGAGGTTAGATTATACGCACCCAGGGGCGGTCCGGTCCGATGGGCGTCGCGGTCTGGCGCCTCCCATCTTCTTACGATGACGTCCTCTTCTTGTATTCACGCTGCGGCTCTGGCGTACTTTGCCCTGTTGAGGGGAGAGCAAAGTACTGCAGTGCGCAGGAGTCGGGAAAGGTCAGAGAGGCCCAGCACCTGAGAACTGCAGTACTTGGCTTTGCCATCAACAGGGCAGACAAAGAACGCTTGTGCCGGAGCTGCGGCAGAAAGACAAGAAGAGGACGTCATCATAAGGAGATGGGAGGCCCCAGACCGGACCGCGACGCCTATCGGACCAGACCGCAGCGGGACCGCCCCCGGGTATAATCTAACGTCTTTTTCTCATCTTTCCGGATACATTGGGGGCTTATTTACAGCGTTACAGAATGCTGTAGATAAGCCCCTGATGACGGTGGGCTTACCTCATCATCGATTTTGGGGGGTGACAGGTTCCCTTTAATCTAATAAATTCCATCCCCACTACTGATTAAGTTTTCAGGCAGTGAGGAGGAGCAGGAAGTGCCCAGATAGATGCAGGGAGGGCAGTAGGACCCAGCCTGCCTCAGCCAGTCCAAGCGTGCAGAGCCAAAAAGTAACGGCAGGAAGAATTTCCTCGGGTGAGGCCGCATCGCACACTGCATGGACGGAGGCTCCGCAGGCCGCCACTGTGCACAGTGCCACAGTATCAGACAGGGGAACCGCCACTGTGCACAGTCTATCCGACAGAGGAGCCGCCACTGTGCACAGTCTATCAGACAGGAGCCACCACTGTGCAGAGTCTATCAGACAGGTGAGCCGCCATTGTGCTGCTCTCTCCCTGAACGCAGCAGTGCATCTCCCGGAGGGCTCCTTCACGTGACAAGAGCCCGGGGCAATGGCCCCACACAAGGAGGTATTATTAGAGGATGGGGGCCATAAGGGGAGGCATTATTAGTGGATGGGGGCCATAAAGGGAGGCATTATTAGTGGACGGGGGCCACACAGGGAGGCATTATTAGTGGATGGGGGCAACACAGGGAGGCATTATTAGTGGACGGAGGCCACAAAGGGAGGCGCCATTACTCCAAAGCAACATGCCCGCTGCCTTGGGGTCATCCTTGATTCCGAGCTTTCCTTCACCCCCCACATCCGATCACTGGCTCACTCTTCTTATCTGCATCTCAAAAACATTTCTAGAATTCGCCCTTTTCTTACTTTCGACTCTGCAAAAACTCTTACTGTCTCACTTATTCATTCCCGTCTGGACTATTGTAACTCTCTACTAATCGGCCTCCCTCTTACCAAACTCTCCCCGCTCCAATCTGTCCTGAATGCTGCTGCCAGGATCATATTCCTCACCAACCGTTACACCGATGCCTCTACCTTGTGCCAGTCATTACACTGGCTACCCATCCACTCCAGAATCCAGTACAAAACTACTACCCTCATCCACAAAGCACTCCATGGCTCAGCACCACCCTACATCTCCTCTCTGGTCTCAGTCTACCACCCTACCCGTGCCCTCCGCTCCGCTAATGACCTCAGGTTAGCATCCTCAATAATCAGAACTTTCCACTCCCGTCTCCAAGACTTTACACGTGCTGCGCCGATTCTTTGGAATGCACTACCTAGGTTAATACGATTAATCCCCAATCCCCACAGTTTTAAGCGTGCCCTAAAAACGCATTTGTTCAGACTGGCCTACCGCCTCAACGCATTAACCTAACTATCCCTGTGTGGCCTAATAAAAAAATAAAATAAAATAAAAAATAATAATAAATAAAAAAAAAACAATCAGGTTCCTTGCATCGTGTTCTCATACACTTTATGCAGTTAATAGCCTCTGTGTCTGTACTGTTACATACTTAGGCAGTTAACTGGTTCATGCAGCTTTACATGAACACCCGAGCCTTACACTATGGCTGGTCCGAACAACGAGAGCCATTGTTACCATCCACCTCTCGTGTCTCCCCTTTTCCTCATAGTTTGTAAGCTTGCGAGCAGCAGGGCCCTCATTCCTCCTGGTATCTGTTTTGAACTGTGATTTATGTTATGCTGTAATGTCTATTGTCTGTACAAGTCCCCTCTATAAGTTGTAAAGCGCTGCGGAATATGTTGGCGCTATATACATAATTATAATTATTATTATTATTATTATTATCATCATTAGTGGATGGGGGCCACAAAGGGGGACATTATTAGTGGACGGGGGTCACAAAGAGGAATTTTACAATTGTACGGGGGCCACAGAAGGGAACCTAAAACTAATAACTTATGGGGGCCACAAGGCATGACACTTATACAGTGAGAGGGGCACAAATAGGGACATCACTACTGCAATATATGTTATTTTGGGGCAGAATATAACTAATAGTACCGCCATATAGTTGTCAGGCAGCTGCTGTGCACAGACACTGTATACCGCAGACCGTACAGCGCGACTGACGATTGGTCGCTCCCATCTGGTTATACAACTGCTTAGCGAGAAATTATATAAGACTAGATGGTAGCCCGATTCTAATGCATAGGGTATTCTAGAATATGTATGTATGTACGTCGCGCTTAGCACAGCCACGTAGTATATAGCACAGCCACGTAGTATATAGCACAGCCACGTAGTATATAGCACAGCCACGTAGTATATAGCACAGCCACGTAGTATATAGCACAGCCACGTAGTATATAGCACAGCCACGTAGTATATAGCACAACCACATAGTATATAACACAGCCACGTCGTATATAGCAGCCACGTAGTATATAGCACAGCCCACGTAATACAGACAGCCACGTAGTATATAACAGCCACGCAGTATATAGCACAGCCCACGCAGTATATAGCACAGCCCACGCAGTATATAGCACAGCCCACGCAGTATATAGCACAGCCCACACAGTATATAGCAGCCAGGCAGTATATAACACAGCCCACGCAGTATATAACACAGCCCACGTAGTATATAACACTGCCCACGTAGTATATAAGACAGTCCACGCAGTATATAACACTGCCCATGTAGTATATAACAGCGCACGTAGTATAAAACACTGCCTGTTGTGAATTCCGCTCTTGGGCTCCCTCCGGTGGCTGTAAGTGGCACTTTTGTGAGTTCTGCTCTTGGGCTCCTGTTGTGAACTCTGTGTTCAGGCTCCCTCTTGTGGTCACTGGTGGTATGGTGTGACTTTTGCTTTGGGCTCCCCCTGGTGGCTTTGTCTGTTATCCTGCTGGTCTCTGGCTATCAGCTGGTTCGTTATCCTCTGGGAGGTTCCTATATAGCTCTGTTTTACTTCCACTTGTAGCCGGCTGTCGATGTAATCAGTGCTACTCAGATTCCTTCTGACTACCTTGCTCCCAGTCCATCCAGGATAAGCTAAGTTTTGTTTGCTTTTTTTTTTGATCAGCAGTGTTTATCATGTTTTCTGTTCCAGCTTGCTAAAATGTAATTCCCTCGCTTGCTTGTTGCTCTAGTGGGCTGAGTTTCTCCCCACACACCGTTAGTTGGTGTGTGGGTTCTTGAAATCTCAGGATGGATATTTTGTAAGGGTTTTTTATTGATCGCATAGACCCCTGCTCTATTTTCTGCTTTCTAGTACTAGTGGGCCTCTTTTGCTGAATCTGATTTTATCCCTATGTATGTGCCTTCTTCTTGCTTCACCGTTATTATTTGTTGGGGGCTTCTATATCTTTGGGGATTATTTCTCTGGAGGCAAGCGAGGTCTTTCTTTCTCTTTAGGGGTAGCTAGTTCCTCAGGCTGGCTCGAGACGTCTAGGAATTTTTTAGGCACGTTCACCGGCTACCTCTAGTTGTGTTGGATAGGTTCAGATTTGTGATCAGTCCAGTTACCATCTCCCTAGAGCTTGTCCTTAGTTTAATCACTTGCTGATCTATTTGTGATCCTCAGCCACTAGGGATCATAACAGGCTCCCTCCGGTGGTTTTGAGTGGTATGGCTGCTTCTTGGATTTAGCATCAGCAGCTGCTTCCACTGATCGTCTTTCTGGCTTGGCTATTTTAGTCTGGCCTTATCCCTCAGTCAATGCCAGTTGTCAATTGTTCCTGCTTGGAGTCACAGCTCTTTTGGATTTCCCTGACACTCTGACCTGTTCAGCAAAGATAAGTCCTTGCTTGTCCTTTTGCAGTCCACTTGTTGTGGACTTTATTGTTCAGCATATTCTATGTTTTTCTCTTTAGTCCAGCTTATCAGTATGGATCTATTCAGCTAAGCTGGAAGCTCTGGGCAGCAGATTTTGCCCTCCACACCTTTAGTCAGGTGTGGAGATTTTTACATTCTCTGCGGTGGACTTTTTCTAGTTTTTATTACTGACCGCACAGTGTTCTGTCCTGTACTATCTATATAGCTAGAAGTGGCCTCCTTTGCTACATCTTGTTTCATTCTACGTATGTCATTTCCCTCTCCACTCACAGTCATTATTTGTGGGGGGCTGTCCTATCCTTTGGGGATTTTCTCTGAGGCAAGATAGCTTTCCTGTTTCTACCTTTAGGGGTAGTTAGCTCTTAGGCTGTGACGAGGTGTCTAGGGAGTGACAGGAACATCCCACGGCTACTTCTAGTGTTGTGTTGAGAACAGGAACTGCGGTCTGTATAGTTACCACCTGCTCAGAGCTCGTCGCATGTCGCTCCTAAATCACCAGTCCATAACAACTGCCCACGCAGTATATAACACTGCCCACGCAGTATATAACACTGCCCACGCAGTATATAACACTGCCCACGCAGTATATAACACTGCCCACGCAGTATATAACACTGCCCACGCAGTATATAACACTGCCCACGCAGTATATAACAGTGTGGGCACCATATCCCTGTTAAAAAAATAAATAAAATTAAAAATAGTTATATACTCAACCCTGCGGTGTCCTCCGAAGCTGTCCCTATGCGCGTGATGCTGCCGCCAGCTTCCGTTCCCAGTGATGCATTGCGAAAGTACCCAGACCAGCGAGACCGCTAAGTCATCTGGGTAATTTTGCAGTGCATCACTGGGAACTGAAGCTGGCGGCAGCATCGCGCGCATCGGTGGACGGCGGAATGTGAGAATAGCACAATTTTTAATTTTTTTAATTATTTTTAACATCTTTTTACTATTGATGCTGCATATGCATGGGGCGGCACACTGGCACTGACTGGAGGGGAGTAGGGAGGGGCCAATTCGCGGCTGGACTAAGCCTGTCACTGACTAAGCCGGTCCGTAACAGACAAACAGACGGAAGTACCCCTTAGACTATTATATAGATAGATGAGTTCTACTGCGCCACCTGGTGGCCACAAAATGTAAAACACGGGGATGAACATTCCATAATCAAGTCAATAAAGGAATTGCTATTTATGCAATTTCCTATACAAACTCATGTTCACAAGTCTCTAGTTCATGAATTGATGGGGTTTTTTTGTTCAGGATTGTTGCCAACCATGACACCCCCCTGGCTTCCAGCTGTTGCGTTCACCATCCTCCCATCAGTAGGGAGCATGATTGGACAGATTGGAACCGACGAGCAAATCAAAACCTGGTTTGTGACACTGCGGAAACCAAGATGGACCCCTCCAAACTGGGTGTACCCACTAGTATGGACAACTTTAAATACGTCAGTGGGGTGAGTGTGTTGTGAAGCTGGAGTGGGATCCACAACTGTGGAAAGAAAGACTTAAATGGACACTGCGTGATTTTACAGGAGGAGGAAGAGGTGAGCTGTGACATCACCTATTGTGAATGGTGGATCCTGTGTTGTCTACTGTATATAGAGGTGTTATCAGTCATTGTACAGGAGGAGGAGGTGAGCTGTGACATCACCTATTGTGAATGGTGGATCCTGTTGTCTACTGTATATAGAGGTGTTATCAGTCATTGTACAGGAGGAGGAGGTGAGCTGTGACATCACCTATTGTGAATGGTGGATCCTGTTATCTACTGTATATAGAGGTGTTATCAGTCATTGTACAGGAGGAGGAGGTGAGCTGTGACATCACCTATTGTGAATGGTGGATCCTGTTATCTACTGTATATAGAGGTGTTATCAGTCATTGTACAGGAGGAGGAGGTGAGCTGTGACATCACCTATTGTGATTGGTGGATCCTGTGTTATCTACTGTATATAGAGGTGTTATCAGTCATTGTACAGGAGGAGGAGGTGAGCTGTGACATCACCTATTGTGAATGGTGGATCCTGTTATCTACTGTATATAGAGGTGTTATCAGTCATTGTACAGGAGGAGGAGGTGAGCTGTGACATCACCTATTGTGATTGGTGGATCCTGTGTTATCTACTGTATATAGAGGTGTTATCAGTCATTGTACAGGAGGAGGAGGTGAGCTGTGATATCACCTATTGTGAATGGTGGATCCTGTGTTATCTACTGTATATAGAGGTGTTATCAGTCATTGTACAGGAGGAGGAGGTGAGCTGTGACATCACCTATTGTGAATGGTGGATCCTGTGTTATCTACTGTATATAGAGGTGTTATCAGTCATTGTACAGGAGGAGGAGGTGAGCTGTGACATCACCTATTGTGATTGGTGGATCCTGTGTTATCTACTGTATATAGAGGTGTTATCAGTCATTGTACAGGAGGAGGTGAGCTGTGAGATCATCTATGGTGAATGGTGGATCCTGTGTTATCTACTGTATATAAAGATGTTATCAGTCATTATACAGGAGGAGGAGGAGGTGAGCTGTGACATCACCTATTGTGTTTTATCTACTCTATATACAATTATAGTCAAATGTTTTGAGACTGACACAAATTTAGGTTTTCACACTTTGCTGCTTCAGTGTTTTTAGATCTTTAGTTTGATGTTTCTACAGATACTGGAGTACAATTATAATAATTTCAGGAGTTTTTAAACTTTTATTAACAAATACATTAAGTTTATGGAAAACTAAATAGTTACATCGTTGACCATCTTTTTTTTTCAAACTTCGGCCCTTCACCCCGGCAGCTGGGTATCGGCTTCTGGGGCAAATCCTGACTGATGGCTGCCTGTTCTTTTCTCATCAGTGCTTGGAGTTATTATTATTTATTTATATAGCACCATTAATTCCATGGTGCTGTACATGAGAAAGGGGTTACGTACAGAGTTATAGATATTGTTTACAGTAAACAAATTTACAATGACAGACTGGTACAGAGGGGAGAGGACTGTCCTTGCGGACTTACATTCTTCGGGATAATGGGGAAGAGACAGGAGGTCGGTGTGCTGCAGCACTGGTGGTGGTGAGGCGGCAGCTCGGGTGGTTGGTGAGGCAGCAGAATGGTTATTGTAGGCTGTAGGCTTTCTTGAAGAGATGGGTTTTCAGGTTCCATCTGAAGGATCCGAGGGTGGTCGATAATCGGACGTGTTGAGGCGTGGAATTCCAGAGGATGGGGGATATTCGGGAGAAATCTTGGAGGGGGTTGTGTGAGGAACGAATAAGTGTGGTGGAGAGTAGGAGGTCTTGGGAGGATCGAAGATTACGTGAGGGAAGATATTGGGAGATTAGTTCAGAGATATAGGGAGGGGACAGGTTGGGGATGGCTTTGTAGATCAGTGTTAGTAGTTTGAACTGGATTCGTTGGGGAATTGGGAGCCAGCGGAGGGATTTGCAGAGGGGAGAAGCAGGGGAGTAGCGAGGAGAGAGGTGGATTAGCCGGGCAGCAGAGTTGAGGACAGACTGGAGTGGTGCAATGGAGGTAGCGGGGAGGCCACAGAGGAGGGTGTTGCAGTACTCGAGGCGAGAGATGATGAGGGCAGGCACAAGAGTTTTAGTAGATTGTGGGCTGAAAATTCTGGAAATATTTTTGAGTTGGAGGAGACAGGAGGTTGCAAGAGTTTGGACTTGCGGTTTAAAGGACGGGGCAGAGTCGAGAGTCAGGCTGGAGTCACACTGCCGTATTTCTCTTGCGAGAATCGCATCGTAAAACTTGTTTGGTCGATCTTGTTTTTAAAGTAGGTGGCACAGTCCTCGGAAGAGAAGAGGGGAGTTGGAGGTGGCAGTGGTGGGCGGAGGAGAGAGTTAAAAGAGCTGAACAGTTGTTTTTAACAATTTTTGGAGAATTGACCACAGGTTCTCAATGGGACTGAGATCTGGGCAGTTTTCTGGCTGTGATGACTTCTTTTGTTTCCATGTTGGTAACCATTCTTACCAGAAGAAAACAATGATTTTATGCACCAGCCCCCTCTTACAACCTCCAGTGTGCTCTAATAATTCAATCACCATGACAGAGTTCTTATCAGCTGCCTTGTCCTTGTTAACACTTTCTTCTGCACTAATGAGAAAATCACTGAAATGGTGTCAGCAGGTCATTTTGTGGCAAGCAATGCTAATAAATAGAAAAAGGTGGAAAACCCTTTTAAGGCCTACAAAACAAATTGGACAATATAAATTTTCTGCCCGGAATATTCTTCTAAGAACAAAGGCTTTTTATAATTTTTCTCTTTTAATATTTTACTTCTGTTGATTAATTTTTTGTCTTTTTTTTCAGATACGGGTCTTATTTGATTTGGAAGGAGTTGGGAGGATTTAATAAAGACGCCGTGGTGCCTCTAGGAGTATATGCCACGTACCTTGCCTTGGCCTGGTCATGGGGTCAAGTTTTTTTTTGTGCCCATAAAATTAAACTGGTAATTCTCAGAATTAATGTCTGAAATTCAGAGAACAGTTGGTGTCCGGTCGCTAGGACAGACCCTTTAAGTAAGAACAGAAGTTGCACGACTCAAAGATCACATGGTGCAATGAGAGAAAGGAGTCAGGACACGCAGAGCATCACAGCTATGATAGAAAGGAGTCAGAACACGCAGAGCATCACAGCTATGATAGAAAGGAGTCAGGACACCCAGAGCATCGCAGCTATGATAGAAAGAAGTCAGGACACAGAGCATCACAGCTATGATAGAAAGGAGTCAGGACACGCAGAGCATTGCAGCTATGATAGAAAGGAGTCAGGACACCCAGGATATCACAGCTATGATAGAAATGGATCAGGACACGCAGAGCATTGAAGGTATCATGGAAAGATGTCAGGACACGCAGAGCATCACAGCTATGATAGAAAGGAGTCAGGACGCACAGAGCATCGCAGCTATGATAGAAAGGAGTCAGGACACGCAGAGCATCACAGCTATCATAGAAAGGACACAGGACACGCAGAGCATCACAGCTATGATAGAAAGGAGTCAGGTCACGCACAGCATTACAGCATGCTATGTATCTTCAGACTGCTTGTGTATGGTGAAGCTTTAGGTGGAATTTATAGTTTGGCCCACATATGGGTACAAACCTCAAACACTTTCATATTGTTGGCTTTAATGTCAGGTTTTTTTCAATAGATTGTGCATGGCATTGTGCTCATTTACAATTTGTGTCTTTTTTTTTAGGCATTTTTCCATTCTGTCTTGATGACCGGATTTGCAGCTGCTACGGTTGTCGTCTGGTGCCCCATTAACAGGACGGCCGCCTACCTGATGGCCCCCGCTGTTGCTTGGTTGGTGATAGCAACTGTCTTGAGCTATCGGTTTTGGAAGGACAACCTAGACAAGACAAAATAGAAGTGATGATCAGAGTTCTTCCATAACTTTATGGGTAAATGAATATTGTTTTGCATTGGTTTAAAAAGGGTTTGTTCAGGGGTTTCCTATTGAAGTGAATGGAAGCCGAGTTGCAATGTTCCAGCACGGCTACTACAGTGCACAGAGCTGTGACGTTCCAGGGCTGTACATTGTGTATCAGCAAATGGCTGATTACAGGAAGGAACCCCCCAATAATCGGCCTCCCCCCAATCAGATATTGGTGACCTAACCTAAGGAATGGCAGTTAACATAGAAGTCCCAACAACCCCTTTAATGCCTTGCACCCAGATTTTGTACTGAATGCACACAGTTTATATTTCATTTTGCACTAATTGTATTAATAAAGAATCAAACTTCAGTCTTGTATCGCGGACGTGTGCAGCGCTGGACAACCTCTACAATGTCTCACGTCTATGGCAGAGAAGCCTGCCGCCTCGTTCTCTACCCTCAACACCTCTCTACATTACAGCCGAAGGCCGTGAAACGCGTTTCGGGCTACTCTGATAGATGGCCGGCTCTTCTGATCTGAGGCAACTGCATCGTAGATTCCCTAGAATACAGCCCAGATCAGGAGCCTTGACGGTCAGCCTCGATATAAGCAGGAGAAAGCTCCTGTCTCACTTCTGGCTTAATCGCAGCGAAAACAAATGGATCAGGCGACTACAATCAAACTGTCCAACCCTTATCTATCCGACAGATGAGTCTTTAGGCGCTCACACCTTACTATGTCGGAGAATAGTCCAATATGAGTGGGTTCAGTTACTTATAATATGTTTGAGGGCCTTTAAAACCCCCGCAGAGGCTGCTGGAAGCACAGGGAGCAATAAGTCTATTTATTCCCTCCCACCTTACAATGTTGGAGAATAGACCAATACGAGTGGGTTCAGTCACTTATAATATAACGTTTATGAGGCTGCTGTAAGCACAGGGAGCCATAAGTCTATTTAGGCCCTCGCACCTTACGATGTCTGAGAAGAGACCGATACAAGGGGATTCAGCCATTTATAATAGGTTTATAAGGGTCTTTAAAATCAGCGCAGAGGCTGCTGGAAGCACAGGGAGCCATAAGTCTATTCCATATACGTTTCTGCGAAAACTAGGTGACTATTTGCCCGCCATTACAGCACCATAAGTGAAAGGGGTATAATAGGCCCACAGCTCCGCTATACACAGTATGATGAGCTCACAGCTACCCTATACACAGTATAATGCCGACAGAGCTCCACTATACACAGTTTAATTCCCCCACAGCTACCCTATACATGGTATGATGATCCCACAGCTTCCCTATACACAGCATGGTGGGCGTATAGCTCCCCCATACACCGTATGATGAGCCCACAGCTTCCCTATACATAGTATGATGAGCTCATAGCTGCCCTATACACAGTATAATGCTGACAGAGCTCCACTATACACAGTATAATTCCCCCCACAGCTCGCCTATACACAGTATGATGATCCCACAGCTCCCCTATACATAGTTTGATAGGCCCACAGCTCCCCTATACACAGTATAATGGGCCCACAGCTTCCCTATACACATTATAATGCTGACAGAGCTCCACTATATACAGTATAATTCCCCCACAGCTTCCCTATACACAGTATAATGAGCCCACTGCTTCCCTATACACAGTATAATGCTGACAGAGCTCCATTATACACAGTATAATTCCCCCACAGCTCCCCTGTACATAGTATGATGATCCCACAGCTCCCCTATACACAGTATGATGGGCCCACAGCTCCCCCATACACCGTATGATGGGCCCACAGCTCCCCCATACACCGTATGATGATCCCACAGCTCCCCTATACATAGTATGATAGGCCCACAGTTCCTCTATACACAGTATAATGCTGACAGACCTCCACTATACACAGTATAATTCCCGCACAGCTTCCCTATACACAGTTTGATGGGCGTACAGCTTCCCTATACATAGTATGAAGATCCCACAGCTTCCCTATACACAGTATGATGGGCCCACAGCTCCCCTATACACCGTATGACGATCCCACAGCTCCCCTATACATAGTATGATAAGTCCCACAGCTCCCCTATACACAGTATAATGGGCCCACACTTTCCCTATACACACTATAATGCTGACTGAGCTCCACTATATACAGTATAATTCCCCCACAGCTTCCCTATACACCATATGATGATCCCACAGTTCCCCTATACACTGTATGATGATCCCACAGCCCCCTATACACAGTATAATGGGCCCACAGATCCCCTATACACTGTATCATGATCCCACAGCTCCCCTATACACCGTATGATGATCCTACAGCTCCCCTATACACAGAATGATGGGCCCACAGCTCCCCTATACACAGTATAATGCTGAGAGAGTTCCCCCATACACAGTATAATTCCCCCAGAGCTTCTTTATACACATTATGATGGGCCCACAGCTTCCCTATACACAGAATGATGGGCCCACAGCTCACCTATACACAGTATAATGCTGACAGAGCTCCACTATACACACTATAATTCCCCCACAGCTTCCTTATGCACAGTATGATGGGCCCACAGCTCCCCTACATATAGTATGATTTCCCCCAGAGTTACCCTATACATAGAATTATGTCCTCACTGCAGTCCCAAACACAGTAGAATGACTCCCACAGTAGTCCTCACACTTTATATTGTCCCCCACACAGTATATTCACCCCTACAGTAGCCTCGACAATGTTTATTGGTCCTCACAGTAGCCCCCATACTGTATAATGCCCCTCACACTGCATAATATCTGCCACGGTAGTCCCTGCACATTATGAGGGCCATGCACAGTAGTGCACACTGTATAATGGCCCTCTCATTAGCCCCCACACTGTGTAATGGCCCCACTGTACTCCCCACACTTTATGGTTGCCTCCTCCAGTGGTCCCCACACTGTATATGGGCTCCCACATTGTATGATGGACCTCACACTGTATAGTGACTCTCGTTAGCTCGCATTCTGACATTCTGTGCATGCGCTGGTGCCTCAGCTGTTCTGTAGACGTCAGGCTTAAAGCGACCTGTGGTCAGCAAAACTGAGAGCACTAGTGCATGCAGCATTGCCATAAAGTAAGAGCAATTAACTAAAGCAACCTTTTTAGAGATGCAGAGAGCCATTGTCTCCTGTCAGTGTGTCACTGGAGGCCCTATAGAGCGGTGACGTCACCCGATGTCACTGTTCTATAGGGGAGATCGTCGTGGGACACTGGGAGTATACTGTTGGTTAATTTTTATTTTTTTGCAGGTGATCGAGGGCGTCACAGGAATTAGGAGTGCTTGTTAGTATGGTGAAATTAAGAATATTAAAATACTTTTTTTCTGGCTGTGTCTATTTTTATTTTTTTTAACTCTTTCACTACTGTGAGGACTTAACTATAGAGACTATAGGGTGGACCCACTGGACCGTGACAACGAACCTCCCACGGGCAAGCTGACCAGGTGAACCACCCCCTATACAGGGAGCGTTAGGGGCAGACCCAAGGGAGACTATCGCCACGGCAACTGGTAAGCAAGGACGGACAAGAGGGTAACTAATAGGGATCAGTAAGGACTGACGGAGAGACAAACAGGGAAGGCGTGGGAATACGGACTGGACGGAGAACATGGGCAGAAAGGCAAGACGCGGGAATACGGACTGGACGGAGAACATGGGCAGAAAGGCAAGACGCGGGAATACGGACTGGACGGAGGATACGGGCAGACAGGCTGGAGACAGGAACACGGACAAGGCGGAGAAGACGGGCAGGCAGGCAAGACACTGGAACACTGACAGGACGGAGAACACGGGCAGGCAGGAAAAACACTGGAACATGGACTGGACGGAGAACACGGGCAGGCACTAGGAGAAAACAAAGGAGAGGACCAGGATTAGGCAAACGGGTACAGCAGCGGGAAGTGTGCGGCAAACAAGAAAGGCAGGGACGAACGCAGGAAAGACGTGGGGCCAGAATTACTTGTGGATCACAAATGAGCATCAGGCACGGTCAAGAGGAGGAGGCTGCCTAATAAGGGTAGCGCAGTACTTCCGGATTGGGATCTTCCAGGGAGATAGGGCAGGCAAGAGAGGCCAGGACCAGACTCAGAAGTGTGCGTGCGCAGCGCTTAACCCAGCGCGCGTGCACACCCGACGTGGAGCAGAAGCTGGGTGCGAGCGCTGAGAAGACGCCAGGTGGGGAACAGCAGCTGCCGGAGTGCGCCGGGTCGCCGAGGAATGGTAAGTATGCAGGGCTCGGGAAGCGGTGGCGGCGACGTGACAGCTACTATGGGATTAGTAATGAATAGGTGTCTTATTGACGTCTCTCCATTATTAACCGGGCTTAATGTCACCTTACAATGCAAAGGTGACATTAACTCCTTATTACCCCATATGCCACTGCTTCAGGGGAGTGGGAAGAGAGAGGCTAAGTGCCGAAATTGGTGCATCTGTAAGATGCGCCCTTTCTGGGGCGATTGGGGGTTGTTATATGTAGATGGGGGGACAATATCCATGGCCCCTCTCTAGGCTATGAATATCCGCCCACAGCTGTCTGCGTAGCCTTTCTGGCTATAAAATATAGGGGGACCCCACATCATTTTTTTTGTGGGGGGGTCCCCCTATTTTAGTAGCCAGTAAAGGCTATGCAGACAGCTGCAGGCTGATATTCATAGCCTAGAGAGGGGCCATGGTTATTACCCCCTTCCCGGGCTACAAATATTGGCCCCCGGCTTTCCCCCTCTGGTTCAGAAAATTGTGCGGGAGCCCACGCCATTTTTGTTCAAAATTAAACATATTGTTCATTAATAAACATCGGCCTTGCTATTATATATCTTTGGATATATCTATCTATACACTCCCTGACAGAAGTTATGTCGCTTATCCATGTTATGTAAATAAAAGCTTATAAACTGACGTTAAATTCATCCATTGGTTGTATAAATTATTCTTTTGGAAGCTGAAACCCTTCGAAATGTGGTTTAGGTTAAGAAAATAAATTGGCATCAATGCAGAAATATTGATCAGTTAATGGACACAGAATGGTTAGATTTTTGCAAGACAACAGTTTTGTCGCCTGGTCATATAATGCACCCAATCCTAGTTTGCATCCTCACCTGTGCTCAGTAAATGATTGGTTAATTAGTGTGTGTATAAAAAGAAACCCAGCACCCCAGACCTTCACTTGAACTGCAACTTGAGCTCTGACAAAATGCAAAAAATCCACCCTGTGACCAAAGCCAGGATTATCAAGAGGCTAAAGACCAGGTCCACTGCAGAGGTGGCTGGCACCTTTAATGTGTCTCAGTGTCAAGTACAAAGAATTAAAAAAAGATTTGAAGAGACCGGAGATGTGTTTGACAAGCCCAGGTCCAGCAAACCCAGCAAGACAACTGCTCAGGAGGAACATTTGTTGGTTAGAAAATCCAAAGCAAGCCCCTCTTCCACTGCAGCAGAGCTCCAACAGGCCTGGTCACCTCAAGTTCCTGTGTCAACTAGAACAGTTTGTAGGATTCTGTCTCGAAATGGCCTCCATGGTTGAATCAGTGCCCAGACGCCAGCACTAAACAAAAGGCAAATAAAAAGCCGTGTGGCATTTACAAAGTCCCACAGCCTGCTTAACAGATGGACGCTGGAAAAGTGGCAGAAGGTGGATTTCTCTGATGAATACGCAGTAGAATTACACCACAGCCGCTGCAAATACTGCAGGAGACCTACTGGAGCCCATATGGATCCAAAATACATCCAGAAAACAGTTACATTTGGTGGTGGAAAGAACATGGTCTGGGGATACATTCAGTATGGGGGTGTGCAAAACATTTGCAAGGTAGAAGGCAATATCAATAGCCTAAAATATCAAGAAGTATTAGCTACCTCTTATATTCCAAATCATAAAAGGGGTCAAATTCTGCAGCAGGATGGTGCTCCATCTCATACATCCATCTCTACAACAAAGTTCCTCCAGGCAAAAAAGATCAAGGTGCTCAAGGACTGGCCAGCCCAGTCACCAGACATGAACATCATTGATCATGTTTGGGGTAGGATGAAAGAGGAAGCTTGGAAGACAAAACCAAAGAATCTAGATGAACTCTGGGAGGCATGTAAGACTGCATTCTTTGCTATTCCTGATGACTTCATTAATAAATTGTATGAATCATTGTTGAACTGTATGGATGCAGTCCTTCAATCTCATGGAAGTCACACAAAATATTAAATATGACTCTAATAGCACCGCAACTTCATTCACCAATGTTATGCAACATATATTTGTATTTTAAGTTAATTATTTGAATATCACATTACTTTCTGTGGGCGACAAAACTTTTGTCTTGCCAAAATCTGACCATTCTGTGTCCTTTAACTGATCAATATTTCTGCATTGATTACAATTTATTTTCTTAACCTAAACCACTTTTCGGAGGGTTTCAGCTTTCAAAAGAATAATTTATTCCACCAATGGATGAATTTAACGTCCGGTTATAAGCTTTTATTTACATAACATGGATAAGCGACATAGATCTACACTCCCTGACAGAAGTTATCTATTATCTATCTCATTCCTTTTATCTATCCGTGTGTAATGGAGTGTGGGTTGGACAAATGTAAAAGAGGAGGTTGGACAAGAAATTACATCACAAATCTTTTTTTTTTTTGTTCAATAATAGATCTTTATTTAGCTTTCAAAAATGCATCAAAAAACGCACCTGCGTTTTCTGCCAAGGGATGCGGATTCAGTGCGGAAAAATCCGCAACGTGTGCATATAGGCTTATACTTATCCTTGTTATACTAATACTGAAATATTATCCTATTAGTAACGTATTCACGCTATTACCCTGCACTGCTATCCTTGTTATACTAATACTTATAAAAGACCCAGCTCGCAAGTATAAAAAGCCCCCGACCTCCCCATCTCCGGACCCCAAGACAGCAGCTATTACATGTGATGGAGGGCATACTGTATAATCTCCATTACACAGTATCATAGTAATCAGCCCCCGCTGCCCTGTGCCCCCTCACCCACCTCAGCCCTCCCAATACCCTCAAACTCTCACATTCACCCCCACAGTGACCATCATATGCCTAAATCGAATTAATCTAATAAATTCCATTACTGATGAAGTTTTCAGGCAGTGAGGAGGAGCAGGAAGTGCCCAGACAGATGCAGGGAGGGCAGTAGGACCCAGCGTGCCTCAGCCAATCTGGCGGGCAGAGCCAAAAAGTAACGGCAGCTGCTGCCAGCCAGGAAGAGAGTTTCCTCGGGTGAGGCCGCATCGCACACTGCACGGACGGAGGCTCCGCAGGCCGCCACTGTGCACAGTCTATCAGACAGGGGAGCCGCCACTGTGCACAGTCTATCAGACAGAGGAGCCGCCACTGTGCACAGTCTATCAGACAGGGGAGCCGCCACTGTGCACAGTCTATCAGACAGAGGAGCCGCCACTGTGCACAGTCTATCAGACAGGGGAGCCGCCACTGTGCACAGTCTATCATACAGAGGAGCCGCCATTGTGCACAGTCTATCAGACAGAGGAGCCGCCACTGTGCACAGTCTATCAGACAGGGGAGCCGCCACTGTGCACAGTCTATCAGACAGGGGAGCCGCCATTGTGCAGAGTCTATCAGACAGGGGAGCCGCCACTGTGCACAGTCTATCAGACAGGGGAGCCGCCACTGTGCACAGTCTATCAGACAGAGGAGCCGCCACTGTGCACAGTCTATCAGACAGGGGAGCCGCCACTGTGCACAGTCTATCATACAGAGGAGCCGCCATTGTGCACAGTCTATCAGACAGAGGAGCCGCCACTGTGCACAGTCTATCAGACAGGGGAGCCGCCACTGTGCACAGTGTATCATACAGAGGAGCCGCCATTGTGCACAGTCTATCAGACAGGGGAGCCACCACTGTGCACAGTCTATCAGACAGGGGAGCCGCCATTGTGCACAGTCTATCATACAGAGGAGCCGCCATTGTGCACAGTCTATCAGACAGAGGAGCCGCCACTGTGCACAGTCTATCAGACAGGGGAGCCGCCACTGTGCACAGTCTATCATACAGAGGAGCCGCCACTGTGCACAGTCTATCAGACAGAGGAGCCGCCACTGTGCTGCTCTCTCCCTGACTGAGACGCAGCAGCGGATCTCCCGGTGGGCTCCTTCAGGTGACAGGGCTCGAGGCAATGGCCCCACACAAGGAGACATTATTAGTGGACGGGGGCCACACAGGTCGTGCAACGGATGCATCGTGATTTTGCGACCCGTCGTGACAAAAAAAATGTTCAAGGGAACGTTTTTTCGTCCGTCGAATCCGCCATTTCCAACCGCGCATGCGTGGCCGGATCTCCGCCCTCTCCTCCCCGGAACTCATAATGGGCAGCGGATGCGTCTGAAAACTGCATCCGCTGCCCACATTGTGCACAACATCCGTCGGGCCGACGGAAATGTGAAAGAGGCCTTAGCGAGAAGTTATATGAGTTCTACTGCGCCACCTTTTGGCCACAAAATGTAAAACACGGGGATGAACATTCCACAATCAAGTCAATGAAGGAATTGCTATTTATGCAATTTCCTATACAAACTCATGTTCACAAGTCTCTAGTTCATGAATTGATGGGGTTTTTTTGTTCAGGATTGTTGCCAACCATGACACCCCCCTGGTTTCCAGCTGTTGGGTTCACCATCCTTCCATCAGTAGGGAGCATGATTGGACAGATTGGAACAGAAGAGCAAATCAAAACCTGGTTTGTGACACTGCGGAAACCAAGATGGACCCCTCCAAACTGGGTGTTCCCACCAGTATGGACAACTTTACATACGTCAGTGGGGTGAGTGTGTTGTGACGCTGGAGTGGGATCCACAACTGTAGGAAGAAAGACTGAAAGGAATACTGCCTGATTGTTCAGGAGGAGGGGGAGGTGAGCTGTGACATCCCCTATTGTGAATGGTGGATCCTGTGTTATCTACTGTATATAGAGGTGTTATCAGTCATTGTACAGGAGGAGGAGGTGAGCTGTGACATCACCTATTGTGAATGGTGGATCCTGTGTTATCTACTGTATATAGAGGTGTTATCAGTCATTGTACAGGAGGAGGTGAGCTGTGACATCACCTATTGTGAATGGTGGATCCTGTGTTATCTACTGTATATAGAGGTGTTATCAGTCATTGTACAGGAGGAGGTGGTGAGCTGTGACATCACCTATAGTGAATGGTGGATCCTATGTTATCTACTGTATATAGAGGTGTTATCAGTCATTGTACAGGAGGGGGAGGTGAGCTGTGACATCACCTATTGTGAATGGTGGATCCTGTGTTATCTACTGTATATAGAGGTGTTATCAGTCATTGTACAGGAGGAGGAGGTGAGCTGTGACATCACCTATTGTGAATGGTGGATCCTGTGTTATCTACTATATATAGAGGTGTTATCAGTCATTGTACAGGAGGAGGAGGTGAGCTGTGACATCACCTATTGTGTTATCTACTCTCAAAACATTTGACTACAACTGTATATAGACCGACACAGATTTAGGTTTTCACACTTTGCTGCTTCAGTGTTTTTAGATATTTAGTCGGATGTTTCTACAGATACTCGACTACAATTATAAACATTTCAGGAGTTTTTAAACTTTTATTGACAAATACATTAAGTTTATGGAAAACTCAATAGTTAGATCGTTGACCATCTTTTTTTCCAGACTTCGGCCCTTCACCCCAGCAGCTGGGTATCGGCTTTTGGGGCAAATCCTGACTGATGGCCGCCCGTTCTTTTCTCGTCAGTGCTTGGAGTTATTAACAATTTTTGGAGAATTGACCACAGGTTCTCAATGGGACTGAGATCTGGGCAGTTTTCTGGCTGTGATGACTTCTTTTGTTTCCATGTTGGTAACCATTCTTAGCAGAAGAAAACAATGATTTCAAGCACCAGCCCCCTCTTACAACCTCCAGTCTGCTCTAATAACTCAATCACCATGACAGAGTTCTATCAGCTGCCTTGTCCTTGTTAACACTTTCTTCTGCACTAATGAGAAAATCACTGAAATGGTGTCAGCAGGTCATTTTGTGGCAAGCAAAGTTAATAAATAGAAAAAGGTGGAAAACCCTTTTAAGGCCTACAATACAAATCAGACAATATAAACTTTCTGCCCGGAATATTCTTCTAAGAACAAAGGTTTTTTTTATAACTTTTCTCTTTTAATATTTTACTTGTGTTGATTAATTTTTGTTATCTTTTTTTTTCAGATACGGATCTTATTTGATTTGGAAAGAGTTGGGAGGATTTAATAAAGACGCCGTGGTGCCTCTAGGAGTATATGCCACGTACCTTGCCTTGGCCTGGTCATGGGGTCAAGTTTTTTTTGTGCCCATAAAATTAAACTGGTAATTCTCAGAATTAATGTCTGAAATTCAGAGAACAGTTGGTGTCCGGTCGCTAGGACAGGCCCTTTAAGTAAGAACAGAAATTGCACGACTCAACAATCACATGGTGCAATGAGAGAAAGGAGCCAGGACATGCAGAGCATCACAGCTATGATAGGAGTCAGGACACGCAGAGCATCACAGCTATGATAGGAGTCAGGACACGCAGAGCATCACAGCTATGATAGGAGTCAGGACACGCAGAGCATAGCAGCTATGATAGAAAGGAGTCAGGACACGCAGAGCATCGCAGTTATGATAGAAAGGAGTCAGGACACGCAGAGCCTCACAGCTATGATAGAAAGGAGTCAGGACACGCAGAGCATCACAGCTATGATAGAAAGGAGTCGGGACACGCAGAGCCTCACAGCTATGATAGAAAGGAGTCAGGACACGCAGAGCATTACAGCTATAATAGAAAGGAGTCAGGTCACGCAGAGCATTACAGCATGCTATGTATCTTCAGACTGCTTGTGTATGGTGAAGCTTTAGGTGGAATTTATAGTTTGGCCCACATATGGGTACAAACCTCAAATACTTTCATATTGTTGGCTGTAATGTCAGGTTTTTTTTTTCAATAGATTGTGCATGGCATTGTGCCCATCAATATTTTGTGTATTTTTTTTTAAAGGCATTTTTCCATTCTGTCCTGATGACCGGATCTGCAGCTGCTACGGTTGTCATCTGGTGCCCCATTAACAGGACGGCCGCCTACCTGATGGCCCCTGCTGTTCCTTGGTTGGTAATATCAACTGTCTGGAGCTATCGGTTTTGGAAGGACAACCTAGACAAGACAAAAAAAAAGTGATGATCAGAGTTCTTCCATAACTTTAATGATAAATGAATGTATTGTTTTGCATTGGATTAAAAAGGGTTTGTTCAGGGGTTTCCTATTGAAGTGAATGGAAGCCGAGTTGCAATGTTCCAGCCCGGCTACTACAGTGCACAGAGCTGTGACGTTCCAGAGCTGTACATTGTGTAGCTTCAAACAGCTGATTACCGGAAGGAACCCCCCAATAATCGGCCTCCCACCAATCAGATATTGGTGATCTAACCTAAGGAATGGCAGTTAACATAGAAGTCCCAACAACCCCTTTAATGCCTTGCACCCACATTTTGTACTGAATGCACACAGTTTATATTTCATTTTGCACTAATTGTATTAATAAAGAATCAAACTTCAGTCTTGTATCGCGGACGTGAGCGGCGCTGGACAACCTCTACAATGTCTCGCGTCTATGGCATAGAAGCCTGCCGCCTCTTTCTCTGCCCTCAACACCTCTCTACATTACAGCCGAAGGCCGTGAAACGCATTTCGGACTACTCTGATAGACGGCCGGCTCTTCTGATCTGAGGCCTCGTAGATACCCTAGAGTAAAGCCCAGATCAGGAGCCTTGGCGGTCAGCCTGGATATAAGCAGGAGAAAGCTCCCGTCTCACTTCTGGCTTAATCGCAGCGAAAACAAATGGATCAGGCGACGACAATCAAACTGTCCAACCCTTATCTATCCAACAGATGAGTCTTTAGGCGCTCACACCTTACTATGTCGGAGAATAGTCCAATATGAGTGGGTTCAGCCACTTATAATATCATGTTTATGAGAGCTTTTAATACCAGCGCAGAGGCTGCTGGAAGCACAGGGAGCAATAAGTCTATTCCCGCACACCTTACAATGTCAGGGAATAATCCAATACGAGTGGGTTCAGTCACTTATAATATCATTGTGGTGAACTATGTATAGGGATATATGTGTGTAGTGAAATATGTATAGGGATATATGTGTGACTAGCAATAATTTAACATCTGTCCTGAGACTGCAGATCTCACAGGGGGTCACAGCATATGGTATCCTGACCAAGCAGTCTGCTGTCTCCAATCTCGCCAGGGGGTCTTGCTGAAAACCAGGAAAGGGAAACATTTCACACCTTCTAGCTCTTTTGAAGAGAGATGTCATTTACAGCCTGACTATCTATCTGTGGGAAACTTTACACAAAAAATTTCAGAGAAAATAATATATTCATTGGTGGAGTGGCCATGGTCCGGTGAAAAACAAGCAATTATAATATCAACCCGAGAGGCTGTTCTAGAAATCTGACCTCCAGGGTGACTCTATAAATTAGGCCTGTATACATAGGATCGTGTTCACAGATTGAGGGGCAGCCGAGCTGATGTGTCCCAGTCCATATTCATCCCCCCTCAGGGAGCAGAAAGCAGATTAGAAAGTTAGCTATTTCTGTAAGTTTTCTCCTATTTTTATAACTGTTTTGCACAGTTGTATGTCTTTTTATTACCATACTTTTATACCTTTTTTCTTATTGTAAGCACTGTACCTTTTCATATTAAAGCATAAAACTTTAACAAGGTGAACCTTGTATGTTCTAAAGAATCCATAGCCTTAAAGTGTGTGACCCTGCTGGTTGGCAGACAGTAGAATATTTCCGGGACTCATCGCCCGTGTGTTCGGTGAGTGGTGGCAGCGTGTATGAGCGGGTGTGTGGCCTGGGTCGGTGTGTGATTTATGCTCACATGCTGGACTGAGAGAGGGGAGATAGATTAACCCTTGCAGGCGCAACCCCAAGTCGCGTGCTGAGAGCAGGTACGTGACAGTCATGTTTATGAAAGCCTTTAAAACCAGCGCAGAGGCTGCAGGAAGCACAGGGAGACATAAGTCTATTCCATAGATGTTTCTTCGAAAACTAGATGACCATTTGCCGCCATTACAGCACCATAAGTGAAGGGGGACTGCCTACCTCGATTTCTAAATGGCAATTCTACCTATCTGTATCTACCGTAGCCAAAGCAGAAATACCTTGACGGATGAGGAAGACTCAACAATAGTGTTAGAAACAACAAACCACTAATGAGTGAAATAAACGTGACCTTTATTTTTCTGGAATACAACAAAAAAAAGTAACAAGCACGTGTAAATGTGAAAAGCGGAGTCCGGTAGATTGCTTACAGTATGGGCACTCCCCGTTCTGATCCCATGGACATGCAACCGAGAACTCTCCGGGTTAATACAACTGCCCGGTGCTAAATAACAGCTGAAAATCTGCAGCGTATCAAAGGGTAGAAAGAAAAACAGTAGAAATGTCAGCAAAGACCTCATCTCATATAGATATTTTATTTTAGCAGGGTCTCCTCATTTTCGGTATAGCCTAAAGTGATGGCAGCTGAAAAAAAATGAACCTTAACGTGAGATTAGAAAAAAAGTGCCTATTTCTTCCAGAAAAACAGCGCCACTCTTCTCTATGGTAGTATTAAAAGGGTATTTCAATCTTCAAGATCCTATCTCAATATGTAGTAGGTGTAATAATAGAAAATACCTCCAATTAGAAATGTAGCATAGTTCTCCTGATTAGCTATATCACTTACCTCATGTGCATAGTTCTCCTGATTAGCTATATCACTTACCTCATGTGCAGGGCATTGCAGTAGCTTAGGTATCCATGGTTACAACATAGTGACAATTACTTGTTAGTGATCATAAGCTACTGCTATGCCCTGCACATGGGATAAGCGACACAGCTAATCAGGAGAACTATACTACTTTTCTAATTGGAAGTATTTGCGAATATTATTATACCTACTAGATATTGGGATAGGATCTTGGAGATGGGAATACCTCTAAGTATTGCAGCATTCAAGAGAATGGGGCTAACCTGTAATACCAGAGTCGGCCTATAGACAGGAGTGGCGCTTTTTCAAGAAATAGAGCAGAGCATTTATCTGATTCTGGAAAACCCCTTTAAGAGCAGTAATATCAGATTCTTATGAGCCATGTAGTGGTATACTCGAGGATATTATCACCGTGGCTTCGATATGGCTGCTGCTGGTTGTATCAAGTCCAGGAAGATTAATTTCCCAGCGGAATTAAAGGATGGTGGTCATGTGGCAATTGTCGGTTTCATCCAAGAACAGAGTGCTGAAGACGTCATTGAAAAAAGTCGGATGGTACTTGCAGGCCCTGGTACAATCGGGGTTAAAGTTGACTTCTAGAATTTGGGGCCGCATTATCCGTTTGCCTGGAAGAAGAAAAAAAAAAAAAAAAAAAGAGGTTTGGGATCAATCTGAGCTCACATTGAGGAGAACAGTCGTCGTCTTTTCAGTTCATCCATTCAGTTTCAATAGATATTTTCTGTTTGGCGTACACAGCTCTCAGGCGGAACTATGCGTCTCCATGGTTACAGACTACAAACAAATCCAGCGTAGTCATGTGCTTCTCATTGCTCTCCATTATTGGGATTCATTTCTACGGTGTTCACTGCGTGGTAAAAACGACATCGCAGTAGTATATACTGTATATAAGGAGCCGTGTGCGGGATCACACTGTACACAGGGAAGCCGTGTGCGGGATCACACTGTACACAGGGGAGCCGTGTGCGGGATCACACTGTACATAGGGGAGCCGTGTGCGGGATCACACTGTACACAGGGGAGCCGTGTATGGGATCACACTGTATATTGGGGAGCCGTGTGAGGGATCGCACTGTATATTGGGGAGACGTGTGCGGGATCACACTGTATATTGGGGAGCCGTGTGCGGGATCACACTGGATATAGGGGAGCCGTGTGTGGGATTACACTGTACACAGGGGAGCCGTGTGCGGGATCACACTGTACACAGGGGAGCCGTGTGCGGGATCACACTGTACATAGGGGAGCCGTGTGCGGGATCACACTGTACACAGGGGAGCCGTGTATGGGATCACACTGTATATTGGGGAGCCGTGTATGGGATCACACTGTATATTGGGGAGCCGTGTGAGGGATCGCACTGTATATTGGGGAGCCGTGTGCGGGATCACACTGTATATTGGGGAGCCGTGTGCCGGATCACACTGTACATTGGGGAGCCGTGTGCCGGATCACACTGTACATTGGGGAGCCGTGTGCCGGATCACACTGTACATTGGGGAGCCGTGTGCCGGATCACACTGTACATTGGGGAGCCGTGTGCCGGATCACACTGTACATTGGGGAGCCGTGTGCCGGATCACACTGTACATTGGGGAGCCGTGTGCCGGATCACACTGTATATTGGGGAGCCGTGTGCGGGATCACACTGTATATTGGGGAGCCGTGTGCGGGATCACACTGTATATTGGGGAGCCGTGTGCGGGATCACACTGTATATTGGGGAGCCGTGTGCGGGATCACACTGTACACAGGGGAGCCATGTGCGGGATCACACTGTATATTGGGGAGCTGTGTGCCGGATCACACTGTATATTGGGGAGCCGTGTGCGGGATCACACTGTATATTGGGGAGCCGTGTGTGGGATCACACTGTATATTGGGGAGCCATGTGCGGGATCACACTGTATATTGGGGAGCCATGTGCGGGATCACACTGTATATTGGGGAGCCGTGTGCGGGATCACACTGTATATTGGGGAGCCGTGTGCCGGATCACACTGTATATTGGGGAGCCGTGTGCCGGATCACACTGTATATTGGGGAGCCGTGTGCCGGATCACACTGTATATTGGGGAGCCGTGTGCGGGATCACACTGTATATTGGGGAGCCGTGTGCGGGATCACACTGTATATTGGGGAGCCATGTGCGGGATCACACTGTATATTGGGGAGCCGTGTGCGGGATCACACTGTATATTGGGGAGCCATGTGCGGGATCACACTGTATATTGGGGAGCCGTGTGCGGGATCACACTGTATATTGGGGAGCCGTGTGCGGGATCACACTGTACACAGGGGAGCCATGTGCGGGATCACACTGTATATTGGGGAGCTGTGTGCGGGATCACACTGTATATTGGGGAGCTGTATGCGGGATCATACTGTATATTGGGGAGCCGTGTGCGGGATCACACTGTACACAGGGGAGCCGTGTGCGGGATCACACTGGATATAGGGGAGCCGTGTGCGGGATCACACTGGATATAGGGGAGCCGTGTGTGGGATTACACTGTACACAGGGGAGCCGTGTGCGGGATCACACTGGATATAGGGGAGCCGTGTGAGAGATCACACTGTATATTGGGGAGCTGTGTGCCGGATCACACTGTATATTGGGGAGCAGTGTGCGGGATCATACTGTATATTGGGGAGCTGTATGCGGGATCATACTGTATATTGGGGAGCCGTGTGCGGGATCACACTGTACACAGGGGAGCCGTGTGCGGGATCACACCTGTATATAGGGGAGCCGTGTGTGGGATTACACTGTACACAGGGGAGCCGTGTGCGGGATCACACTGGATATAGGGGAGCCGTGTGAGATCACACTGTATATAGGGGAGCCGTGTGCGGGATCACACTGTATATTGGGGAGCCATGTGCGGGATCACACTGTATATTGGGGAGCTGTGTGCGGGATCATACTGTACACAGGGGAGCCGGGTGTGGGATCATACTGTATATTGGGGAGCCGTGTGCGGGATCACACTGTATATTTGGGAGCCGTGTGCGGGATCACACCTGTATATAGGGGAACCGTATGTGGGATCACACTGTACATAGAGAATGTCGTCATACTTAATTCTGCTGACTATTGAGTGATACAATTATAATTAATATGTGAATATTAAATACTGAGAAGAATTATTTTCAGCCTATTGGTTCGGCCTCCACAACAGTCACGGTGTTATGTGGACCCTCAGGAATATTAATTGCCCACCCCCCCCGCGCATGATAATTTACATAGGTACCTCTGAAATCAATGGACATTGCACTGAATTCAGAGGAAGACTGTAGGGAACGCGCGGCCATACCTTCACTGTCCTTGTCCCACTTCAGCATCAGATCTATGGCGTACACGGCTCGGGACGACTGGTAGTCGCAGATCCCGAGGGGGGCTGGCTTGGATGTCGCTGCTTGAAATAGTTCTCCAAAAGTCTTAAATAACTGAGCCTGATAAGAAACAAGAGGCAACAAAAAGTCAACACTTCATCTTATTTGCTCCCTGATCTCATGGATCTGGCTCACTTTCACAGGAGGATCGTAATGACAGGCACGGGGGCTTTCAGCAGACCCCCAGCTGTCATTGCAGTCCATCGGCGCCCCAAAATCACATCGTGGGCTGGTGGAATGATGCTCCCTCATACCGGCGCGTGTTAAACGCCGCTGTCAGAGATGAACAGGTTAACAGGCGTAGCGAGAGCTCTGCTCCACCCGCGGCTATTAGAGGTACATGATGGCTGAAAAAATCAGCCATCATCTGCCGGGAAAGATGCAGGCTCAGCTTGTGAGCCCGCACTATGCACCGGACGTATGACGTAACTGTACGTCATATATGAAGGGGTTAAAAGGGATCAGAAAAAAAAAATTACTTACCTCAATAGTCTTCCAGGGATACTCCGGATACTGCTTCTCGAACATGGTGATAAACTCATCACAGTGAATCTACGACACAAAGGATGAAGAGGCAGAGGATGTAACTTGGGATATTAGAGGGTCTTGGCTTAAAAAAAACAACAACAAAAAAAAAAACAACAACAAAAAAAAACCCTTTTTGTATTCCCGACAGCGATCAAGCTGGCAGCTAGTGTTTATTTTGCCTGCAGCGCCCCCACAGGATAAATGCAGTATTACACAATAACCTTACGGTTTTAAGTTCAAGTCCGGTGACACTGATCAATGAAGGGGCAGCAGTTCTATACATAGGGGAGGGGGATGCTACATGCTGGGACTTGTGGTTTCCCCATTACGGGAGAGCGCTGCCCCTCTGTGGTCACGTATGGTAATGTCACCTGCTTCAGCTGCACATTGGAGGCGTAGTTCATCACCGTGAAGTGCTTCTCGTAGTCATCCAGGTCATCAAGTGAGAACGGCCTGGCGGGAAAAAAAAAAAAGAGAATAGTCTGTAAGATTGTGCCCCGTGGATATTACCCTAAACTGTGCCCCCTCCCTGGCACTAATGCTGCGGGGTCAGCCCGGCCTCCATTGGGCAGTGCGATGTCATCTTTGCACCATTTAGTGGGTGCCAAGTGGCCGGCAGCACCTATCGGCGCGATCTGCACACTCCGGGACAATTGGGGCTCACAATCTAAATTCTGAATTAATATTTAAGGACATAAGATAAAATGGGGTAATTGGTTTTGGGAGGAACTAACTGGGTGTAATGGAAGTGGGCTTTAATAGTACTGGTCTTCTCATATGGGCCAAAGGGACCTCCCAGGCTCAGGCGCGACCGTCGCTAAATTCCTGCTAGGACTCTGCAAGGTAACAGTGCAAACCGCTGAGATAGACACATAACACCCAACTACACCAAGTGACCGGCGGTAGAGAATGGCCGATCATCCGCCAATTGGCGGTCTTCTACAAAAATGGGTACACAGGCCGAGCGCTCTGGGGCAGATTGTACCAGACAGTGCGCACAGTCTGCCATTGTTCTCGGCAGCACAGGTCAGGAATACACAAGAACTGTGCTGCCGAGGAATGCTCGCTGCACAATAATCGAGGATGGATAGATTTATCAGTTACTAGAGAGACAGAGCAAGAGAAAGCAAGAGAGAAAGACACAGAGCGAGAGAGAGAGCAAGAGAGAGCGAGAGAGCGCGCGAGAGCGAGAGAGCGCGCAAGAGCGAGAGAGCGCGCGAGAGCGAGAGAGCGCGCGAGAGCGAGAGAGCGCGCGAGAGCGAGAGAGCGCGCGAGAGCGAGAGAGCGCGCGAGAGCGCGCGAGAGCGAGCGCGAGAGAGCGAGCGAGCGCGAGAGAGCGCGCGAGAGCGAGAGAGCGCGCGAGAGCGAGAGAGCGCGCGAGAGCGCGCGAGAGCGCGCGAGAGCGCGCGAGAGCGAGAGAGCGCGCGAGAGCGAGAGAGCGCGCGAGAGCGAGAGAGCGCGCGAGAGCGAGAGAGCGCGCGAGAGCGAGAGAGCGCGCGAGAGCGAGAGAGCGCGCGAGAGCGAGAGAGCGCGCGAGAGCGAGAGAGCGCGCGAGAGCGAGAGAGAGCGCGAGAGAGAAAGAGAGCGCGAGAGAGAAAGAGAGCGCGAGAGAGAAAGAGCGCGAGAGAGAAAGAGAGCGAGAGAGAGAAAGAGAGCGAGAGAGAGAAAGAGAGCGCGAGAGAGAAAGAGAGCGCGAGAGAGAAAGAGCGCGAGAGAAAGAGAGCGCGAGAGAGAAAGAGAGCGCGAGAGAGAAAGAGCGCGAGAGAGAAAGAGCGCGAGAGAGAAAGAGAGCGCGAGAGAGAAAGCGAGCGCGAGAGAGAAAGAGAGCGCGAGAGAGAAAGAGAGCGCGAGAGAGAAAGAGAGCGCGAGAGAGAAAGAGAGCGCGAGAGAGAAAGAGAGCGCGAGAGAGAAAGAGAGCGCGAGAGAGAAAGAGAGCGCGAGAGAGAAAGAGAGCGCGAGAGAGAAAGAGAGCGCGAGAGAGAAAGAGAGCGCGAGAGAGAAAGAGAGCGCGAGAGAGAAAGAGAGCGCGAGAGAGAAAGAGAGCGCGAGAGAGAAAGAGAGCGCGAGAGAAAGAGCGCGAGAGAGAAAGAGAGCGCGAGAGAAAGAGAGCGCGAGAGAGAAAGAGAGCGCGAGAGAGAAAGAGCGCGAGAGAGAAAGAGCGCGAGAGAGAAAGAGAGCGCGAGAGAGAAAGAGAGCGCGAGAGAGAAAGAGAGCGCGAGAGAGAAAGAGAGCGCGAGAGAGAAAGAGAGCGCGAGAGAGAAAGAGAGCGCGAGAGAGAAAGAGAGCGCGAGAGAGAGAGAGCGCGAGAGAGAAAGAGCGCGAGAGAGAAAGAGAGCGCGAGAGAAAGAGAGCGCGAGAGAGAAAGAGAGCAAAAGAGAGAAAGAGAGCAAAAGAGAGAAAGAGCAAAAGAGAGAAAGAGAGCAAAAGAGAGAACCAGTGAGGGAGAGAATAAGAAACACACACAGAGCGCGAGAGAAAGAGAGCAAAAGAGACAACAAGAGACAGACCCACAGCGAGGGAGAGAACAAGAGACACAGAGCGCGAGAAAAAACAAGAGACAGCAAGAGACAGACACACAGAGAATGACAGATTGAGAGAGAGCGTGAGAGAGCGTGCGCAACAGAGAGCAAAAGAGCGAGAGGGCAAGAGAGACACGCACAGAGTGAGAGAGAACAAGAGCGCGAGACACACAAAGCGTGAGCGACACAGAGAGCGAGAGCAATATACAGAGAGCGTGCGCTAGAGAACAAGACACACAGTGCAAGAGAGCGCGAGAAAAGACGAAGAGACAGACTTACCTGTTAGCAAATCTCAGCCAGAAGACGTTGTAGGTGTAGAGCCGGAGCGGCCGCACAGATCGGAGAAGCAGCACGTAGCGGATATCAAACTTCACCTTCCCGACGTCATCCCGATGGAAGAGCACCGGATCCTCCACGTACTTGGACACAACCTGCAGGAGGAGCGAGCACGTGATGTCCCCTGTGCACGCGCCATTACTAATGGACACAGATTCATAGTATATGTGCAAAAACAATGGACCAAAAACCATCCCTAGAAAAGCGTAAATCCAATAATTTGCTTCATGTCCATCAGTGAAGATTACGGCCCAGATTCATCATTTGCTTCTTTTTTTTGTTTTTAAGTCACTTTCCTTTTTGTCTTGGGTTGTATTAGTTGCTGGTTTTTTTCATCAAAATTTAGGATTTTTGAGCAAAGTCAAAAATGGGGTTTCCTTGCCAAAAGGCACGAAAAAAAAAAAAAAGTTATTCCAAAATACTAGTGAATACACAGGAAAAAATGATCTGCTTTTGCAATTGATGAATAAGCCCCATAGATTGCATTGAGTGAGAGACCAAACCAGGGACCCACAGGCCACGCCGTGGGGTAGGGGGGCTTCTCCTACAGGCCACGCCGTGGGGTAGGGGGGCTCTCCTACAGGCCACGCCATGGGGTAGGGGGGCTCTCCTACAGGCCACGCCATGGGGTAGGGGGGCTCTCCTACAGGCCACGCCATGGGGTAGGGGGGCTATCTCCTGTCTCAGTTCTAGCAATTTACAGCTTTAGGTGTCCGCAGTGAACCAAGTAGATGAGCGGGTGTGTAAAAGGGGGTTTTCTGCCCCTTTAAGGTTATATATGGCCCCACCTAGTCCATTGATCCTCCAGCTTTTAAAAAAACATGGTCGTGATATGACAGTTGCAGCCAATCACTGTGGCCACTGACTGGCTGCAGTGGTCACAAGTCAACTGGAATGGGAACGAAACAGTACATGCCATTTCTGATAACTAACCACACTGGGGTTATATATAAATTTAGAAAAAGGCGAGAAAATCTCTTTAACAGGTTGGAGATCTACCTGTGCGAGGACTTTGCCAGAGAGGGAGCGTCGCAGGCAAACACACACCTGGCGCCAGTGCCCGCAGCCTATTTTCCTTGGGCCGGGGCCAGCGCCATGACGCATCCACCTATGAAGGAGAGGGTTACAGGACAGCGCTGGAGACAAACCTTTGGCGTGCTCTCCCGCTGACGGATGATGTAGGACAGGTTGGTTGTGACATGCGTGTCCAGACTCCGGGCCAGATTCCACGGCTTACAGATCCAGTGATTGTCTTCTCCCCTGCACAGACAATGGCAGGAGAAACGTAAAGTACCAAACTTCCAAAACACGTCAGCCCCCAAGTCCCCTTACACAGACAGTCCCCTTACACAGACAGTCCCCTTACACAGACAGTCCCCTTACACAGACAGTCCCCTTACACAGACAGTCCCCTTACACAGACAGTCCCCTTACACAGACAGTCCCCCTACACAGACAGTCCCCTTACACAGACAGTCCCCTACACGGACAGTCCCCTACACGGACAGTCCCCTACACGGACAGTCCCCTACACGGCCATACCTCTCTTCTCGTTGCTTGAAGTAGCTGATAAACTGCGGGAGTTCTGTCTTCAGATTAAAGGTGCGTGGCAGCCACAGTGGACCCTCCGCGTCTCCGATCCTTCTAGAAACGGACGCCAGGCAATCCTTTACAGTCAGCAGATTCTCACATGGGAACTGATTGAGCAGGACATGGGGTCTCTCCGTGCTGAGCGTCCTGGAATGAGCCAAGAATATGGCATATGTATCATCCCTCACAACAAAAGGATGGGAAATTATCCTTTTCAGTAGTTGGTGCTTTGTTTTTTCAATACTTAGAATTGACAAATTTAGCTTATAAAATTATGACTACTTGTGGCCACCACTAGAGGGAGCTGCAGCTGTGTTTCCATTGAACTTGATAATAAACATGTATGCAGTAATCTCATAGGCTCCCTCTAGTGGTCACTCTGGGAAATTCATGCTTTAGTATCTGCATGAGATGAGAACACAGTAATTTTAGGCCAAAGTTACTCTTTTAGATGCAGTGGAACATCCACATTTTAATTTAGAAGTGTGAGTGTGAATATATATTAATACTGTAATTTATTTCATACTATTAAAAAAATAAGTTATATTTATTATATATGTATATTTTAGATATATTTTAATAATTATTTTTATTAAGATATCTTAAATATATATTTTTTGTTTTTATTTTAGTGAATATATGTAAAAATTCACATGCAGTTCACCAAAGCTAATGTTGTTGAGCAGCAATACCACATGTGACCTTGTAGATAAGTGTGGCGCGGTTTTTGGATGAAGCAACAGTGAATTTCTAATTATGGACTATCCCTTTAAGAGGTGGGAGATGACTGAGAGGACGACCCTCGGCACGCTCACTTATAATCTTTGAAGTGGGAGAAGTTGAAGAGGATGTCGGCTTCCTTCTCGTTGTCGGTGAACACAAATCTCGGGTGGTCCACGCCGGTCAGCACTTGCTGCATATCTGTGTAAACTCTGAAAACAAGAACAGGGTTTATATTTATGGAATTTCTTTGCCAATTTAAAGGCCTACGAACACGCCAATATCTAGTGTGAACGGGGGGCCTTAAAGGGGATTTCCAGTTTGTTAATTGGTTGCAGTGCTGATGTCACATCGACGGCGCTGCAGCCAATCACTGTGTTCAGCAGCCCCGAGCTGCTTGCAATGTCAACTCGGGCAGCACCATTGATCTCAGCGATTGGCTGCAGCATTGTCAACGTGACAGCAGCCCAGACGACACCAGGAGCAGCACCGAACTCAATGCTGGACCTGGGGAGGGTGAGTAAAGCGTTGTTTGTTTTCTTTAAACAAATTGTAGCCTGGGAGAGAAGCTTTTTTTCTGAAACCGAATTATCAGGACTTTGCCTTTAATGGATTACCTTAAAGGCACAGTCAGACAGCCGGACAAGGATCGGAAGGCAGTAGCATAGAAATACATGAAGCCTTCATGCTCGGGAAAGCCGCCAGCCAGCCCGGACAGTGTTACAAGCACATAGTAAGTGGGGGGCTCTCAGTCTGAACATGGACTCTTTCCCATCACTTGGTCGGTGCAATTTTATAAATATATTACAAAGTTTTCCAAACTTTTATTTGCCACGGTGTGAAATAAGTCGCCAATATTACAGAAAACTTACTTAAAAATTTTACTCTTGTCTGGTAACGGCGGCTCCACAGGAAGAGGCAGAGATTCTTTATTTTCAGTAAAAATAGCCTAGAAAAAAAAAAAAGAATAAAAAAAGATCCAACCATAGTAATCATAGTAAAAGTCAGCAGTGCAGATGATAACTGCAGTACAGGGGTGATACCACTAGGGGGCGACAAGTCAATTCCACCCTACGGTTATTTGCCACAGCTTGTAGCACCGAGATTATGACTAGAGTCGGCACTGATCTCACCTGATAGTGGGCGTCGGAGGGCTCCGGGGTCTGGTGGTTTATGTGGGTATGATCCATGGACTGCCAAGGTAACAGCAGACAGCTCCGTAACAAAGGATCGCTCTCTCCATACACATAGTCACGGGACACTTCCTCTGATTAAAAAAAAAAGTTTTTATTCATTGACAGCAAGGAGAGATCTTGAAAATTATGTGAAAGTTAGAATAATTTTACCTCCATTGCTCAGGTCCCGGTGGGGCCAAAGTATGGTGTATGCCAGCTGTTGGGGGATGTAATAAAAGGGAGCAATACCAAATGTCGGCTCATCCGAGTGCTGAATTCTGGATCCGAATTCGTCCATTATGTACCAGACGGGAACTTTCTCCTCTGCGGTCTACGAAGAGAAATGTATGCTTAAAGAGGTAGGTTTTGCTCACATTTTATTCCCGCTCCTCCCCTGTGCAAATAGTTTTTTGATTTTTTGAAATCCGCCATTCCAATCCAGGGATATGGGTCTTTTTATTAAGTACTACTTTACCCTGGGGGCATGTCTAACAAGATCCGCATGGGCGTGTCTTTAGGCAGCAACGCCCATGAGGTAACAGCTATAAAAATCAGGAAACAACAAAGTCTCACATCTCTGGAACCGTATGTCGGATTCTAACAAAACAAACAACGGGATTCTCAGGGAAGAAGCGGGAATAAAATAACAATAAGTGGACATGTTTGACCTCACGATAGGACGTCTTTAAAGGCTGCAATAGTGGAAATACCTCTCCAATGTTGGGAACAACCCTTTAAGCCATATCCTTGGGATATGTATGGGTGAATCTAGGTACCTATGCCCATTCACTGAGGTGAGAGTTGGACCACCATTGATCTGCCCACAGAAGACTAGGGAAGGAAGTTTCACAACGTCCACGGGAAGAGAATATTTCGCTCAGCTCCCATTGAAGTGATCCGAGTTGCAGTACCTGAGAACGGCCACTACATGGTGTATGGAGCTGTACATTTACATCCAGCCAATGCAGAACCTGCTTACAAGCTGGTCAGTGGAGGTGCCCCACCGATCTGGTGTTTAAGACCTATCCTAAATATAGGCCATAAAAATCAAAGATCCGGACAATCCCTTTACAAACAAGTATAGAGCTACCTCAATTACTGATAAAAACTAAAAGTTATCTTTCCTTTAAGTTCTTAAAGGTAAAGTATGGCGTCACCTTACCCCATGAGAGAGCCGATATGTCTGGTTATACTTCCACATTTCCTTCAGAACCATCTCCACCACGTCCACATCCGGGACTTCTCCGTGAAACTCTATGCCCATAAGGTTGGCCATACGATGAAGGAGGCCAGGGACTTCCATCAGCTGGTGCCGAGCGTGCTCCACACGGTAAGTCCATGCGTGGTCAATCAGAAAAATGCTGTAAAACAAGAAAAAAATCAATTGTTTTGAGCACAGTTTCTGTGTAGAACTATACGTTTCCATGGTAACAGACTACAAACAAACCTTGCGTAGTCTGATCCTAAAGTCACACTCAGTCTGACTCCTAGTTCTGGTTAATGTATAATCAAATTAAAGAATATATTGGAAAATATCTACCTACTAATAAAGTTTATTTCAATTTAGTCAAGTGGGAGGTTCCCTAAAAAAACTCTAAAAATTATGGGGAAAAAAACTAATTTAAAAAGTATGACTATCAGCTGATCGACGAGGATCAGGCTACGATCATCACTGGAGAGACAGATCAAGTCACACATTTTTCTCTGCAGCGGCCACTGCTGGGGAAATGTGGTATTACATGTAGGCCACTGAAACAAAAAGTAAAACATGGTGGAAGACAGAGTCCTCCTGATCGGCTCTCAGCACTGACCGTGGAGGACCCCCCGCTATGATGTCCATCCACACTAGTAAGGCAGCAGTTGTCCTTGGCAAAACACCCCCTTTAAGCGCACCCAGCCCACCTATTCCATAAACGCACCAGTTCGGGTCAGTGGCTCGCAGCCCGTGCTCATTGGTGACAATTACTTTGAATGATGGTTCGTTCCCCGGATTCGGTTTCTTTTTCAGTTCTCTTTCAATTTCGTCCCGTTCTTCATCATCCTCTTCCTCCTCGGCCTCCTCCACCTGCATTATCCCAAACATCTCCCCCGCATCAAAGATCTGCAAGGTAAATGAGGACGACTTTGGTTACTCACCCCCAATAGGAATGCAAGATAGGTAATGTATGTACACAGTGACTGCACCAGCAGAATAGTGAGTGCAGCTCTGGGGTATAATACAGGATGTAACTCAGGATCAGTAATGTAATGTATGTACACAGTGACTGCACCAGCAGAATAGTGAGTGCAGCTCTGGGGTATAATACAGGATGTAATTCAGGATCAGTAATGTAATGTATGTACACAGTGACTGCACCAGCAGAATAGTGAGTGCAGCTCTGGAGTAGAATACAGGATGTAACTCAGGATCAGTAATGTAATGTATGTACACAGTGACTGCACCAGCAGAATAGTGAGTACAGCTCTGGAGTATAATACAGGAGGTAACTCAGGATCAGTAATGTAATGTATGTACACAGTGACTGCACCAGCAGAATAGTGAGTGCAGCTTTGGGGTATAATACAGGAGGTAACTCAGGATCAGTAATGTAATGTATGTACACAGTGACTGCACCAGCAGAATAGTGAGTGCAGCTCTGGAGTATAATACAGGATGTAACTCAGGATCAGTAATGTAATGTATGTACACAGTGACTGCACCAGCAGAATAGTGAGTGCAGCTCTGGGGTATAATACAGGAGGTAACTCAGGATCAGTAATGTAATGTATGTACACAGTGACTGCACCAGCAGGATAGTGGGTGCAGCTCTGCTCAGCTGCTGCTCACTGTGCTGATTGTGGGTGCGGTCGCTGCTGAACCTGCTGTGTGCTCCTGAGCTCCTGGGAACCACCACCTCTCCGCCCGGGGACCTGCTCTCTCTCTTACCCAGGGAGTGAGTGGGTTTCCTGGGATGAATGAGGGGGCCAAGTCCCAGGCTTCTGCTTCCCGGACCAGGCTGGCGGGGGGCAGAAGGAACCAGCAACCAGCCTGCACATCAGAAGATTCGGGGGTGAGACGCTCCACCAGGAGTCGCAGCAATGTGGCTCCTACTCCCCCCAGGTCTGCAGAGACCCAGAGAAGCCGCAAGGCTTCCATGGAGGAGAAGCCTGCTAGCGTGCAGGAAGGCGGCCCTTCCGGAGGAAAGCTGAGTGCTCACGGAGGTGAGGCCGACCTCACTGAGGAGGGTTGGGCGCTGCAGAGACCCCGGGAGTCTGTGTCCACCTATGCCTCCCGGGTCATGAGCCACCTTCGTGAGTATGAAGAGGCAAGTAAGAGATTGAGAAGGCTCCGGGAGGAGCTGCGCTGCACAAGCGCAAAAGCTGCAGGCGCTCCAGACCCAGGAAGACACAATTCCAGGCGGAGGTAAAGAGGCTGAAGCTTGAAATTAATGACCTGGAGGTGAGAAAAGCGTTTATCCAAGAAAAAAGTGGACCATTTAAAGAAAAATTGCAAAATGAAGACCGATTCAGAGAAATGGCTAATAACAGAGAGCAAAGGCAGATTGGGCTGCAGCCTGGGAGCCAGGTGGATGATGATGATGATGATGATAAGAAGGAGGATGACCAGCAGAAAGCCCCACCTGGCAGCCTGCTTAGTCACTCACAGGCCACGTGCAGCGAGCTCCCTGCTGGACAGGCGACAATGACATCTTGTCGCAGTTCTGCTGGCTCTGGGGAGGACAGTGACAACATCGGCCAGGGAGGAGCGCTAATGACAGAGATCAAGCTCCTGGAGTCCCCAGTGTGCCTTCAGAACTTCCATCTTGGTGATGATTTGCCTGAGGAGGCACCTGGGGGCCACAAGAAAAAGGTAAAGAAGATCAAACCTAAGCTGCAGGAAGCGGTAAGCTATGTGTATGCCCCCCTCCCTGTACCCCCTGAGTCGGCTGCAGGGTCAGCTCGCTGTATAAGCCCCGTTGCCCAGCCCGGGTTTTGCTGTGGATCCGGTGCAAAGGCGCGGGGAGATTACAAAGCATGGTAGTGAGGCGCAGAGCTCCGTCTCTGCTTGTAGTAGCGGGGACGTAGCAGCAGGTGCATCAGCCGAGAGGCTGGACAGTGAGGGCGGCCCGGCGGCGGGCGAAAAGTCAAGCCACGATACTGTGGTGCGCTCCCCAGTGGGAGGGGGGAGCAGCCCGGTGTCAGGGGCAGCTCCGGTAGCCTCGGTGCCCCTGAATGCTGTTGCCGCTGATCACTTAGTTGAGAGGCGGCGGCAGTGTGAGGGTGTTACCGGGGCGGGGCGTTCCGGTCCTCCCACCAAAGTCCTGTTCTGTGTTGGCATCGCTGGTCAACAAGATGCTGATATAAAGGATCAGCGGCGCCCCACAGTGGCGAAAGATCAGCGGCGCCTGGTATCAGCAGTAAAGCAAAGGAAAATATCATCTGATGATGCGGAGGGCACACGTAAGACCAGGGGTGAGGTCGCCTCCAGTTCTGTGGAGGAGACTCAGCCCCTTGTGCCTGATGATGCGGAGGTCAAAATGTCACCCCCTGTTGTCACTGGTCCAGCAGGAGTGAATGTGGTGGTGGGTATGGATGAGGAAAAGTCTTTGTCTAGTGGTGTGGTTGCTGGTTTGGTAGAGGGTGAGGGGGTTATGGAGGTGGGTAATGGTGATGCTGTTGGTGTGGATGTGGTCACTGGTCCGGTTGCCCCCCCGGTGGTGGCAGCGCCTGTCAGGAGTTATGCCGCTGTCACCTCCGGGGGAAATAGGGCATCCTCCTCGTCTCTGGGCACGGCATGTTGCAACGGCGTCTCCTGGAGGCTCTAAAGAAGGGAGAGAGATCACTAATGGTAGAGGGTCGAGAGGTTGATCTATCCTTCTGGATAGAGAGGCATGGCCTCGGGGCCTTCCGAGAGCAAAGAGGGGGGGATACAGTGTGGTCCCTCCCAACAGCTGGGCCAGGTAGTGTGCGTAGGAATGTTGTCCGTCTTCGGTGGAGGGGCAGTGATGCGTGTCCTCCAAGGTCTAAAGTTGTGGAGCTCCTGCTGAGGATGGGCTTCAAGGCGATTGACATCTATGCCTTGATACATCCCTATTCCACACCTGAGTTTGATGTCAGCTTTGTTCGGCCGGAGGGGCTTGAGCTCTTCTGGTCGAACTATGAGTTGGCAAAAAATGAGCCTGGCTGGCGAGACTTTACCGTTCAGGTGGTGTCTCGCCAAAACCAAGTCAAGAAAGTGACCGTGATGACTTGTAACGAGTCGCTTTCTTGTTATGACATCATGACGTGGCTTGGCCGGTATGGAGAGGTGGTAGAAATGCCAAAGAAAAACCGTGACGAGTTTGGTATCTGGTCAGGGGCCTGGACGTTTATGGTAAAACTTAAGCGTTCAGGGGGTACGGTTGCCCACATACCATCATCTGCCTTCCTGGGTAGGGATCGTATCCTGGTCTTCTACCAGGGGCAACCGAAGCTCTGTCACAGGTGCGGCGATCCCACACACTTCAGTGCAAACTGCACTGTGCAGAAGTGTGCATTGTGTGGGGATATTGGCCATCTTGCTGCATCTTGTGTGGAGATTAGGTGCCACCTGTGTGGTGAGTTAGGTCACCCATTCAGCCGTTGTCCTCGCTCCTTCGCTAACGCAGTCGTGACCCCGGTGGGAGAAAGCCGTGAGGCTGATTCTGCTGGGGAAGGGACTAGCAGGGGTGAGGGAGCTGAGGGGCCAAGGAAGAAAAGCAATAAAAAGACGCCTGCCCAGCTAAGGCGTCTAGACAAGCGCAGACAGGATAGGGAGCTGGGCGAGCCTCGGGCTACTGGGGCGGCTCCTGTCCTGGACGCCAGTCTTGCTGCTGAGGCCCCGAGGGATGATGAGTTGGATGAGGAGGTCAGGAGGATCCACAGGGAGGAAAGTGCCACTGCCTCAGAGTCCTCCCATTATGAAAGTATGGATGAGGATAATAGGCAGTGGCTAGAGAACAAGCATAAGCTCGGTACCAAAAAGAAGAGAAAGAAGGGAGATAAAAAAAATCTTCTCCCGCTCTGACCAAGGTACCTAAGGAAGGAAAAACCGACTCCCCTCTGGTTGGTCTTTCTAACCGGTTCCAAGCCCTTGAAAACATCTCTTCCTCTGAGGAGGAAGCAGAGGGTGAGGTTCTGGCTTCGGCGGGGCTCACAGGGGATGCCGAGTCTCCTTCTTCGGGGAATGTAAGTTCTATGGAGGGAGGGACTGGCCCAGAGTCCGGAGACGAGGACAATAAAAATAAAAAACACATGGGAATGGATACCTCATTGTCATTAAAGAGGGGGAAGGATTCCTCCTCTGAGGCAGAGGATAAGGGTAGTGGGAAAAAGAAAGCCATCTAACTCAATCACCAATGATGGCGGAACCCACTCCGTTGACGCTGGCGTCCATTAATGTCGCCAGCATAAAGTCAAATACAGCTAGATTTGCGGCCTTTGATTTTCTCAGCCGGGTTGAAGCTGACATTTTATTTTTGCAGGAGACCAGGCTGCCAAACATGGCAGATGTGTTTAAAGCTAAGAGGGAGTGGAGACTCGGGCCCTCCTATTGGTCTCTTGCGGCCGAGCCGTATAGCGGAGTGGCGGTCCTTTTTACCGCACCGGTGGAATGCCGACGGGTTATTGAGTTAGAAATGGGGAGGTGCCTGATCTTAGATGTCCTCATGAAGGGACAAGAGCTCCAGCTCATCAACATCTATGGTCCCCAATCTAAGTGGGACCGGAAGTGTCTCTTTATGAGGATCAAGCCCTACCTTTTTACAAGTCGGCAGGTTGTCTTTGGAGGGGACTTCAATGCTGTCACGAGGCCCCGAGATAGAGGAGGTTCCAGAGACAAGCTGACTTATGATAGCATCGCCCTTAATAGTATAGCTAGTGAGGCTCGCCTGGTGGATGTCCACATTTGGCACACCCCAGGCCACGAGGGGTTCACCTATCATAGAGGTAACTGTAGGTCCAGAATAGATAGGTTTTATTTAAAGGAGGAAGCTGTCTCTTCAGCAGTGTCTGTTGTTGAGGTGGAGTTCTCCGACCACTGTTTAATTTTGTTTTCTCTGAATGTTACAGAGACCTTCCGGATGGGAAGAGGCTTTTGGAGGCTCAATTCCTCTCTCTTGGAAGAAGCGGAGATAAGACAGTCCTTTGAGGATTTTCTTCAGAGCCAGGTACCCTTACTGGATCTTTGTAGTAGTAAGTCAGAGTGGTGGGAGATGTTCAAGGAAAGGGTGGCGAGATTCTTCCGCCAGCTCTCGAGCCTCAGGAATCTGAGCAGGTACCGCCTGTATCAGGGTCTGAGGAGGAAACTCGAACATCTTGTCTCAACTGGAGGTAGCCGCGAGGAGATCTCCAGAGTGAAATCTTTGCTTATGAGGTGTCAGTACGATAGACACGCATCTTTGGTTTTTGAGAGGGATTACGGGAAGTACTGCTCGCCCGACCCTTACAGAAACTGCAAGATGTCAGTGAATAGTAAAGTAGATACAGGACTGGTCGACACTACGGGGTCCCTGAGGCGATCCAGATCAGGGATCCTGGAGGTTGTCAAATCCTTCTACTCGCACCTCTTGGGGAAGAGGGATCTTGATTGGGATGAGATGTCGGCTTTCCTGGCTGACGCTGTCCCCGAACCAGGGGTAGACCCCTCTCTTGACAGTTTGACAGAAATGATCAGGGAAGAGGAAGTTCAGTTGGCGATTGAAGGGCTTGCCCAAAAAAAAAAAATCGCCTGGTCCAGATGGCTTAACATCTGAATTCTATAAGACCTTTAAGGACGTTTTGGTTCCCCTCTTGACTGAGGTATTCAATGAGTGTCTTTCCTCGGGCACTCTGCCGAAGTCAATGAGGAGGTCTGCTCTGATCATCTTGTCAAAGGGTAAGGACCCATCTTGCATTGAGAATTGGCGTCCCATATCGCTTCTCAATGCAGACAGGAAGGTTCTGGCAAAGGTGCTGTTTAATCGGCTGGTGAAATTTGCACCCCGACTCCTTTCGGAGGCCCAGCATTGCTCTGTTCCAGGCCGCAGCACATTTAGTGCTGTGCTCTGTGTCCGGGAGGCAGTGGAGCAGGGTAGGGCTGGTCACTGGAAGGGGTATATGCTGTCACTGGACCAGGCAAAAGCGTTTGATCGGGTTAATCACGAGTACCTCTGGTCCGTCCTTCTGAGATATGGCCTGCCGGGGGGGTTTGTTGATTGGCTTAAGACCTTGTACAGTGGGGCAGAGAGTTTCCCGCTTGTGAATGGTTGGATTGGCAGCTCTTTTGAGGTTGGGTCCGGTGTTCGCCAGGGTTGTCCCTTGAGCCCGCTGCTGTACGTGTTTGCGATTGACCCTCTTGTTAGGAGGGTGGAGCGTGGACCGTTGGCCGGGATCGGGATGGACCACGCAGCACCGGAGGCCACTCTGAGGGTGGTGGCGTATGCCGATGATGTCACCGTGTTTGTTTCCTCTCACGAGGAGGCAGGGTGGCTGATGTCAGAGGTAGATCGCTACTCGGAGGCATCCGGGTCCAAGATCAACCGGGATAAGTGTGAGAGTCTCTGGCTGGGAGGAGGAGATCCTGGTTTTGATCTCCGGGACACCCTTCCAGGACCCAAAATCTCTGCAAAAATCCTTGGCATCGAATTTGGCCAGGGGGATTACCCCAAACAAAATTGGGACAGCAGGCTAGAGATCGCCACTCAGAAGGTGAACCAATGGAAGGGTTGGTCTTTGACCCTAAGGGAAAGGGTAAACCTGATCAAAACTTACCTGCTCCCTTTACTGATTTATCTGGGCAGTGTGTGCATCTTGCCGGAATCTCTCTGGACTCGGGTCTACAGTTTGTTCTTCCAACTGTTATGGGGGAATAGACTGAACCTGGTCAAGAGGGAGGTTACTTACCGTACGAGGAGACTAGGAGGGTTGGGTATGGTCAACCCTGTGGTATTCCTTGTGGATACCTTCATTAAGATCAATATTGCAAACCTCTGGAAAGAGAGGGCTCCTCTGTGGGTATTCTCCTGTAGGGGATGGTTTCAGCCTTTCTTCCAGGAATGGGAGACAGGAGGGCAAGTGAAGGATCTTCGCACACCGCATGGACATCTTCCGGCTTACGCTACCTTGGTTCTGAAGGTAATTCGTCGGTGGGGTCTGGGAGTGTGGGGGATCAGGACTCTGCCAAGGAAACTCCTTGACAATAGGGTTCTGTTGACCCATTTCCAGAGGCCTCTGGTGCTCAGGGACTGCCCAAGTCGGGATCTTGGGGTGGGTTTACATCTTTTGAATTCTATCCGGATCCCCTCGAAGTTTTGGGACTTGGCTTGGCGCTGCTTCCATGGGAAACTGTGTGTGAGGGACAATCTGAAGTGTAGGAGCTCTGAGGACAGGAATTGTCCTCGGGAGCATTCTGGTACCTTGCTGGAAAGCATGGACCACTTCCTGCTTCATTGTCCCTTCAACACAGAGGTGTGCAACAGGGTGGGCGCCTTCATTGGCTGGTCTCGGCTGGCCGGTCTCTCCTATGCGGAATGGGCCTATGGAGCATTCGGAGACCTTGGTGGTCGGGACCGTTGCACCTTATTTCTAGTTAGCGCAGTGGTTAGGTATCACACGTGGAACGCACGGTGCTTAGTATCGACGCAACGAAAAATCCTCCCCGTGGATGATGTGTTTAGGACCATACTCGGTGACCTGGTGAAGGTGCGCTCTCTGGAGTATGGGAGACTGGGCGCACGGAGGGCCGCTCTCCTCTGGAGGGGCTTTTCTTTTAGTGTGCCCTAGTCTGGTCATCTCCTTTCATGGTGGTGGGCTGCTGCTGACACTGTAGATTTTTGTTTTGTTTGATCACTGTACAGTGATGTAGGGCTGCAGGCGCCGAACTTGGGCTTCGTGAGTTGTGATTATTGTGGTGTGATGCTGTATATCTATAATATAATGCTGGGAGCGTCACTCTGTCCGAAGCCTTTATAGACTGCGCAAGCGCCGGCGCAGTCTGGACCCCACAGAGTGACGCTCCCAGGAGATCGCGGTATGCGTAAGCGCTGAACGCACACCGCCATCTCCAACGGAGAAGCAGGGACGAGCCAGGAGGGTGAGTATGCAATACTTACCTGTCCCGTTCCACCGACGCGATTCCGGGCCATGAATGTCCCCCTGCTCCCGGAATCGGCGCCTGCGCAGTCCGCGCTTTCCGGTGCCATTTTCTTGAAGACACACTGCGTGTCTTCAAGAAAATGGCGCCAGGAAAGCGCGGACGCCTGTGACGTTCAGTTCAGAGGGCGCGATGACGCGCTTAATGCGCGCCGCCCTCTGACTGAACAGTCACAGACAGAGGACCCGGAAGACGGAGCGGTGGAACAGGGGACAGGTAAATATAGCAAGTGCCGGGGGCCTGAGCTAGCGGCGACTCCGGCACCTGACCCCCACAGCGTGCCGGTGTCCCCGCCTGCTCAGGCCCCCAGCACAGCCGCCCGCACTCCCCAGCACCACCACCGCCACGCACAGCCGCCCGCAGTCACCACCGCCACGCACAGCCGCCCGCACTCAGCACAGCCGCCCGCACTCAGCACAGCCGCCCGCACTCAGCACAGCCGCCCGCACTCAGCACAGCCGCCCGCACTCAGCACAGCCGCCCGCACTCAGCACAGCCGCCCGCACTCAGCACAGCCGCCCGCACTCAACACAGCCGCCCGCACTCAACACAGCCGCCCGCACTCAACACAGCCGCCCGCACTCAACACAGCCGCCCGCACTCAACACAGCCGCCCGCACTCAACACAGCCGCCCGCACTCAACACAGCCGCCCGCACTCAACACAGCCGCCCGCACTCAACACAGCCGCCCGCACTCAACACAGCCGCCCGCACTCAACACAGCCGCCCGCACTCAACACAGCCGCCCGCACTCAACACAGCCGCCCGCACTCAACACAGCCGCCCGCACTCAACACAGCCGCCCGCACTCAACACAGCCGCCCGCACTCAACACAGCCGCCCGCACTCAACACAGCCGCCCGCACTCAACACAGCCGCCCGCACTCAACACAGCCGCCCGCACTCAACACAGCCGCCCGCACTCAACACAGCCGCCCGCACTCAACACAGCCGCCCGCACTCAACACAGCCGCCCGCACTCAACACAGCCGCCCGCACTCAACACAGCCGCCCGCACTCAACACAGCCGCCCGCACTCACCACCGCCACGCACAGCCGCCCAAACTCACCACAGCCACGCACAGCCGCCCGCACTCACCACAGCCGCCCGCACTCAGCACAGCCGCACTCGGGCAGTAGAGCCGGAGAGAGAAAGATGGGAGCAACATATGGCAGAATGGAAACAGGAACAGGCAGAATGGGTGCAGCACATTACAACAGAATGGGGGCACAGGATGGGAGCAGCACATGACAGAATGGGGGCACAGGATGCGAGCAGCACATGACAGAATGATTGCGCACGATGGGAGCAGCACATGACAGGATGGGGGTGCAGGATGGGAGCACATGACAGGATGGGGCGCAGGATGGGGCGCAGGATGGGAGCAGCACATGACAGGATGGGGGCACACACATGACAGGATGGGGGTGTAGGATGGAGCAGCATATGACAGGATGGGGGCGCAGGATGGGAGCACATGACAGGATGGGGATGCAGGATGGAGCAGCACATGACAGGATGGGGATGCAGGATGGAGCAGCACATGACAGGATGGGGATGCAGGATGGAGCAGCACATGACAGGATGGGGATGCAGGATGGAGCAGCACATGACAGGATGGGGGCGCAGGATGGAGCAGCACATGAAAGGATGGGGGCGCAGGATGGAGCAGCACATGACAGGATGGGAGAGCAAGATGAGAGCAGCACATACCAGGATGGAGGCGATATACCAATATAAATGCTCGCCACCCGGGCGTAGAACGGGTTCAGTAGCTAGTATTGTATATGGGGTTTAGATTTGGGTGTAGGTGTTAGGTTGGGTGGTGGGAAAGGGGGGGAGGTGGGTTTATCTTGTGTGACTATGGGACACTGGGTTGTTTGGGGGAAAACTGGCACTGCCTGATCTGGCCTATGGACGTTGGACATGGACTGAGGCATGAGACGCAGGACCAGCTCTCAGGTCAGTGCGGGGGGTTGGGAATGGAGGATAGCTTAGTATTGTATATATTTGTTTAAATTTGTGGCTATTTTATTTAAAACTAAAAAAAAAAAAATAATAATAATAATAATAATAAATTAAAAAAAAAAAAAAAAAAAGAGAAAAAAGTTCATGTATATAGTTTTTGTTTGCCATTGTTTATTTTATTTGTTATTATTATTTTGTTTGGTGACCGGACCAGAAGGTCAAAGTAGTTATTCTGTATATACTGTATAATATGTGTGAGAGGAGAGAATGAGCGGCTGGACCAGTGTTCAGTATACTGATTATTTTTTTCTGGCTGATATTTCTGTTTTGTTTCTGTTATTATTATTGTTATGTTTTTCATTTTTATAATAAAAGATCTACAGGATGTAACTCAGGATCAGTAATGTAATGTATGTACACAGTGACTGCACCAGCAGAATAGTGAGTGCTGCTCTGGGGTATAATACAGGATGTAACTCAGGATCAGTAATGTAATGTATGCACACAGTGACTGCACCAGCAGAATAGTGAGTGCAGCTCTGGAGTATAATACAGGATGTAACTCAGGATCAGTAATGTAATGTATGTACACAGTGACTGCACCAGCAGAATAGTGAGTGCAGCTCTGGAGTATAATACAGGATGTAACTCAGGATCAGTAATGTAATGTATGTACACAGTGACTGCACCAGCAGAATAGTGAGTGCAGCTCTGGAGTATAATACTGGATGTAAGTCAGGATCAGTAATGTGATGTATGCACACAGTGACTGCACCAGCAGAATAGTGAGTGCAGCTCTGGAGTATAATACAGGATGTAACTCAGGATCAGTAATGTAATGTATGTACACAGTGACTGCACCAGCAGAATAGTGAGTGCAGCTCTGGGGTATAATACAGGAGGTAACTCAGGATCAGTAATGTAATGTATGTACACAATGACTGCACCAGCAGAATAGTGAGTGCAGCTCTGGGGTATAATACAGGAGGTAACTCCGGATCAGTAATGTATGTACACAGTGACTGCACCAGCAGAATAGTGAGTGCAGCTCTGGGGTATAATACAGGAGGTAACAAGTCATTCTCGCAGGCCAGACTGTATGATAAAATGTGCTTGTCTCTTTAACAAATCAACGGGAGGGGTTGTAATCTCAGCCATAATTTACGTAACCCCTGATGTATTTGTGCCGCCTTCTCTTACATGACACATCTGCAGTATGATAGGTGCCAGGGCTGCGGGCTCAGGTAACATGCCAGGACCTGGTGCAGTCTGATGACATATAAACACTCCCGGGAGTCACATTCCTATTTTAGATTCAGGGGTAAGATGACAATAAAGGACGTCTGGTGCTCAACGCAAAAGCAGCAGCTCTCCCACATTCCCTCCATCTATGTGGCGGGGTAGATCCCTCTGATATTGTCCCATCTCCCGAGTTGGCAAATTCTATTATCAGGTCCTAAGGTCTGAAGGTCAGAGACATCTGAATCAAAGGAGGAAAAACATTGTTTTATGTCACTGGAAGACTATTATGTGACATTGCCCATAGCGACAGACCCCGCGCTACCCGCGGAGGGCAGGGAGAGAGCGACAGACCCAGCGCTACCCACAGAGGGCAGGGAGAGAGCGACAGACCCCGCGCTACCCACAGAGGGCAGGGAGAGAGCGACAGACCCCGCGCTACCCGCGGAGGGCAGGGAGAGAGCGACAGAACCCGCGCTACCCACAGAGGGCAGGGAGAGAGCGACAGACCCCGCGCTACCCACAGAGGGCAGGGAGAGAGCGACAGACCCCGCGCTACCCGCGGAGGGCAGGGAGAGAGCGACAGAACCCGCGCTACCCGCGGAGGGCAGGGAGAGAGCGACAGACCCAGCGCTACCCGCGGAGGGCAGGGAGAGAGCGCGACAGACCCAGCGCTACCCGCGGAGGGCAGGGAGAGACCGACAGACCCCGCGCTACCCGCGGAGGGCAGAGAGAGAGCGACAGACCCCGCGCTACCCGCGGAGGGCAGGGAGAGAGCGACAGAACCCGCGCTACACGTGGAGGGCAGGGAGAGAGCGACAGACCCCACGGAGGGCAGGGAGAGAGCGACAGACCCCGCGCTACCCGCGGAGGGCAGGGAGAGAGCGACAGACCCCGCGCTACCCGCGGAGGGCAGGGAGAGAGCGACAGACCCCGCGCTACCCGCGGAGGGCAGGGAGAGAGCGACAGACCCCGCGCTACCCGCGGAGGGCAGGGAGAGAGCGACAGACCACCCGCTACCCGTGGAGGGCAGGGAGAGAGCGACAGACCCCGCGCTACAAGTGGAGGGCAGGGAGAGAGTGACAGACCCCGCGCTACCCGCGGGAGGGCAGGAAGAGAGCGTCAGACCCCATGCTACCCGCGGAGGGCAGGGAGAGAGCGACAGACCCCGCGCTACCCGCGGAGGGCAGGGAGAGAGCGACAGACCCCATGCTACCCGCGGAGGGCAGGGAGAGAGCGACAGACCCCGCGCTACCCACGGAGCGATGTATAAAGTGACAGACCCTACCACCACCACACTTGAGGAGGGGCATGTAGAGAGTGACAGACCCCTCACTACTGTGCCCCATGTTAGATGGGCCGCTGCCTATCACTTTTGCCCAGTTTGTGTCTGGTGTCATTTCCTACCTACAGTCCGTGTCTCCGCTGCCCCCCTGTGGCAGTTATGGGGCGCAGCTGTCACCCACCACACGGACCCTCCATGATGGCACCCACCACCTGTTACCCCCTACCCTCCTGTGTTGGGGGCGCTCCCCCCCCTACAGCCATCAATCACCCAGCAGCAGAATTAACCCCTCACGCTCCGCAGCCCCCGATGTGTCCGGGGACACGAGGCCCGGAGCCGCCGCCTACCTCCCCCTCCAGCTTGCGGTGCAGGCTCGGCCAGTACACCCGGGGCACGCCTGAGGCCAGCAGCGCCGCCTGGTGCAGAGCCACGAACTCCGAGAAGCCGCCGTCCTGCTGCTGCTGGGCTCCGGGCTCCGCCATGCTGTCTGCGGCTGCAGCTCTGAGCATGCGGGAGGGAAGCGGCTTATGGGAGGCGGCTCCAGACTCTGCCCTCCCTATACAGCCCGTGCCCGGCTCTGCCCTTCCTATACGGCCAGTGCCCATCTCTGCCCTCCCTATACAGCCTGTGCCCGGCTCTGCTCTTCCTATACGGCCAGTGCCCATCTCTGCCCTCCCTATACAGCCTGTGCCCGGCTCTGCTCTTCCTATACGGCCAGTGCCCATCTCTGCCCTCCCTATACAGCCTGTGCCCGGCTCTGCCCTCCCCATATAATCAGTGCTCAGCTCTGCCCTCCCCGGTAAATGTGCCAAGCCTGTGCACACCTGGGTAAACAGTAACTGTGCCCAGGGGATGTGCGGCTTCTCAGTGTCTGCCCTGCCCTATTATACTGCCCTAACAACAGTGTGCAACGTATTTCATGCCCTCAGTACTGCTGTGTGTGATATATATATATATATATATATATATATATATATACAACAAGACCCCAGTATAAAAGTCCTCCAGTCATTCTGCAGCATCTGATATAGCAGTATATTATATTACTGCAGCACCATCTGGTGGAAATAAGGCAGCACTACAGGCTGCAGGAACAACAGCCTTGTGCGTTCTGGTTCTCATCATGGTGTCCTCCACTCTTGTCATCAGGTATCTAGGAATCCCTCTGATCTCACAGATTGTCTGCAGCGCCTGTGATCTCACTGATTGCCTGTGTCATCAACACTGCAAACAATAATAGACATCGGGATCAGTAGTGGATACTTAGGGTACCGTCACACAGTGGCATTTTTATCGCTACGACGGCACAATTCATGACGTTCTAGCGATATCGTTACGATCTCGCAGTGTCTGACACGCTACTGCGATCAGACACCCTGCTGAGAATCGTACGTCGTAGCACATCGTTTGAAACTTTCTTTCGTCGCTGGATCTCCCGCTGTCATCGCTGGATCGTTGTGTGTGACAGCGATCCAGCGATGCGTTCGCTGGTAACCAGGGTAAACATCGGGTTACTAAGTGCAGGGCCGCGCTTAGTAACCCGATGTTTACCCTGGTTACCAGCGTAAAAAAAAAAAAACCGTACATACTCACCATCTGATGTCCGTCAGGTCCCTTGCCGTCTGCTTCCTGCTCTGACTGTGAGCGCCGGCCGGAAAGTGAGAGCAGATCACAGCGGTGACGTCACTGCTGCGCTCTGCTCTCACTGTACGGCTGCACTCAGTCAGAGCAGGAAGCAGACGGCAAGGGACCTGACGGACATCAGATGGTCAGTATGTACTGTTCGTTTTTTTTTTACTTTTACGCTGGTAACCACGGTAAACATCGGGTTACTAAGCGCGGCCCTGCGCTTAGTAACCCGATGTTTACCCTGGTTACCAGCGAACCTCAGCATCGTTGGTCGCTGGAGAGCGGTCTGTGTGACAGCTCCCCAGCGACCACACAACGACTTACCAACGATCACGGCCAGGTCGTATCGCAGGTCGTGATCGTTGGTAAATCGTATAGTGAGACGGTACCCTTAGTAGTGTATCTGGGGTTGGGTGAGAAAACCGTGATTTTCCAAAAAAGGAACAACCCCTTTACGGACCACTAGGGATTTTTTTTATTAAAAAGTTTGTACCATAAACAACATTTATCCTCTATCCACAGGGTGTATGATCACTGGAGATCTGGCTGCTGAAACCCTCACTGATCCTGAGAGCCGAGGTCCCAGTTGAGTAAAGTTGTAGTGAGCATGTGCGACCACCGCTCCTGTAGATAGTTCATGTGGTCGCACATGCTCAGTAACACAAGCTCTCTTTTCCCACAGCAGACTTAGGGATTCCCATTTTTGTGACCGGTGGGATGATCTATATTATTTATAGTACAACCCCTTTAAACCATTTTCCTAATTTTTGTTGACCAGCTGCAGCGATTACATCAGAACCCTATCTCATGTGACCGCTGCAACCAATCAATAAAGACAAGAGGCAGCGCTGGACCTGTGGAGGGTGTGTATTGCTCCATTTGTTATCTTCTACATCTACAAGTCTTTCGGAGGGCTTGGCTACCAGTTTTCCCACATGAATAATTTCTGGGAGCATCCTTGACTGAAGAAGGGCAGACGTGGCCCTATCCAGGCAGCAGAATTGAAGGGGTTGAGAGTTCTTCACCCTTAACCCGAGTGATGAGATGTGGATCTTCCCACAGGGAATCCCCAGGTCACTTTCCCGGAGAAGTCTTCATTGGCAAAAATTGAGGCATGGATGGACAGATGCCACATTTTGCCGTCTCAAGAAATGAGGCAGAATTCATGGTCAAGTAGGCAGCAGTGATCATACAGTACGTCAGTCCGACTTCCCAGATTTGGGAAAACTCATGTTCCTTCAAAATTAGAGTGCCCCTCACAAGTATTGAAGGCTTTGTTCTCTTTTTGTTATGATCATGAACAGGGCAGTTTCTAGCCCAAAAATGACACAGGGCGAGAGTAGGAAATTTCTCCCCCCCCCCCCCCGGCACCGAAAATAATAAACATTATTTTTGTGGGCTTGAGTAATAAATAGAGAGCAGGCTTGTATCTTCCCTTTTTTTAATAAATTATAATTTGCCTTTAACTTATATAGAACTTGGGGAAAAGGGACAAGTATGCTAATTATTAACGGTGAGAACAAAGTTGTAGGTAAATAATATCTATTAATTATTTTGGAAACAGATCCTAAAAATTGTAGGTTGCAGATTTATGAGAAACTGACTCTTCTAGATTTAGCCGCTGCAAAAGCATTAATAGCTTCCGAATAATTCAGCTTTTCTGCCAGTTCATTTTCTAATTCCAGGTCACATTTACTAATCTCTTCTAAAAGGAGATTGGCGAGACTTTCCCCAGATGTATCAGTAGCAGGACGATAGCCAATAAAATGTTCCTTTATTGCTACGTGATCATCATCTATATCAACAAATCTTAAGGTGTATGACAACTGTTCAGTGTGACCTGCATCTTGTGTGCAGTCCAACATTATTGAAAAATACTTAGATCTTTTGGCTTTTTCTAGAATACATTTCTTCACCTGAGAGGCCATCAAGCAGATAATTTCATTTTGAATTAAATTTCCACAGTAATGTGTATGGATTTCCTGGGAAGTAATTCGTTTTAAATGATCTCTCATTACTGGTTCAAATTTTCCAAGAAGCTCTATAAGCCCAAGGAAATGTCCATTATTTGGTGTAAACAATGTATTTGACGATCCTCGAAAAGCTAAATTATTGGTTGCCAGGTATACAGTTACTGCCATAACTCTTTCCAACACTTCTCGCCTGGGTGAGGATGCCACCAGACTGCCAAAGATGAGGTAAGTCAGCTGGGCCCCCTCCCGGGTTTCATGCTGTGGGGCATGCCAAATCAGCATGCCCCAAGGGTGGTTGGGGGGGGGGCAGGTGTGGGGGTCCCCATCCAAAAAAAAAGGCTAGCCCAACCCATCCCATCCCTCAGACCCCCTCACCTGTTCAGTGTGTCAGTGCCCTCTGCCCTCTGAGTCTGAGCGCGCTCAGACTGCTAAATGGGGCTGCTGGGAAGGGAAGGACTAATCCATAGGCAGGGGGTGGGCATTTTTGCTATACTGCTACCACTGTCAGACTAGACTGCAGCCTGTCCTGTCCAGCATTGAAATTGGCAACAGCCAGGCAGCCTAGTCTGACAGTGATAGTGTGTGTGCTTAGCTCTTTGATCACTGTCTCAGGGAGCGCCCGTGCTCAGCCGAGAGCGCGGCGCCCCTGCTATCAGTGTGGGAGTGGCCGAGCTGCCTCATCCTGGCTGTTCATTCTCGCTGTTCATCCAGCGCGGAGCGGAGGTGAGACTGTGGCGGCGCCGAGGTGGCCGCAACCATTATGTGCGGTGCGGGGGGGGGGGCGCGGCGACGCGAGGCGATGATCTGACCGCTCAGCTGTCAGATTTGCAGCTGAGTTCGGGCAGGGCGCGCCCGCGCTCAGCACTGAGCGCGGCATCCGCGCCCCTGACAGCCCTTAAACAGCAGCAGCAGCGGGCAGGGGACCACCGGGGCCCGAGGCCTCTCCTGCGCCCCCCGGCCCCACGGCGCCCCGTGTGGCCGCCCTGCCCGCCCTGTTGAAGAAACGGCCCTGATCATGAACTTGGAGCGCCTTGTAGGTCCCTCTCAGCTCAAGCTTGTTGAAGACCTTCTGACTTCCATCGAAGAGTTCCAAAATCAATGGAAGAGGCTACTCATTAGTGATTGAAACTTTTTTTTTTTAAGCCCCTATTAATTGATACATGGTCACAGGAATTAATGTTTTTCCTACAAAGAAGGTCCCAAATACAGCAGGAAATTCTTCAAATTTTATTTAATGTTGCAAGATATATAATCGCTAGGGATAGTGGATGTGACCTTCACCATGGAGGTGTGGCACTAACTCAATTGGACCAGTCACAGAGTCTACACCTGATGCCTAAAGAAGATGTCAGCAAAATTTTAGGGGTAAGCCACTAACGTCTTGACCCTTTCGTTAGGGTGAAGACAGTCACAAGACAGAGGAACTATCAAAGTTCTCAAGAAGAAATCTGGCTGGTGTTCCAGTCTAAGGTTGATGTTTATCTTTGAAACCAACATAGTCTTCAAAAGCAAAAGGCTAGTGGATGTTTGCAACACAGAAAAACAAGATCTGTTCTTGTGGAGTTCACCAATTGTGCAACGTCAACAAGACGTTAACGAGGAGTATGACTTCGGGGAGAACTCCACTAACAGAAGCAATAGATTATGGTTTCTCATGGAATAAACCAAAGGATTGGTGAAAGAACATCCCAAAATGCAGAAAAACTTTCACAATAGATTAGATTCCAGTGATAAAAGATTTCCAGACGGGACAAGACAATTTTGTAATATCTGGAGTGGCTCATCTTGGTGGCTTTTTGAGTCAAGTTGAGGACTTCTGGTAAGTGATCCATGGCCTTAGCAATCGAACATGAAGTCTACCTGGAGTTGTGGATCTACTTGGCTACTACAGATTTGGATAAAGGTGAAAAATAAATCTGATTGAGTGTTCTTGATCCTTCAAAATCCAGAAGACTATAAATATATGTCCTCGGCTTCTCCAACCAAGCCACAGCAGTTGAGGAATCTAGCTGTTGGAAGCAGCCTGCTACCATGACCAAAGGTGTTCACACTATAGGAGCAGATCATTACAAGTCACTGTCATCTCCATCTAAAGTGATCGTGACAACCAGCATGAGGATGTGGTCTCCACAACTGCAATATGAGCAAACAAGTTCTCAGAAACTTGTGATGGGGCTTTAGTACTTTCTGCCCCAGAGGTTTGGACTGTGATTTTGTCAAGTAATACCTAAAAAGGCTCACTTTATCTTTGCTATGGCACTCATGTCCCCAAGAATTTCACAAATTAAGTCTATGTTCATGGTGAAGTTACCCAAAGAAAATTTTCTATGAGTCCTCGTGAGCATGATGGTATAATGGTTGTCCTTTGTATGGAGCTGTGGATGGGATGGCAGCACATGGAGTCCAGGAGCTCTATAGTATGAACATAGCCCTACTATATCCCGTAGAGGTTACTCCAAAAATATACACACCATAGAGGCCGACCAGCCGAGCACATGCAGAGATGGTGGCTAGATTTGCTTGGTCCCATCCCTTATTGGTCTGAAAGAACCTATGAAGGACTTCTCTGTCCAAAAGGCATTTAGTTAAGCAAAAAAATGAGAAAAACTTTAGAATAGACTTTGAAGTATCATGATTACAATCAGCTGAAATTAAAGTGGACTTACCACCTACTGGAAAACTTATTGATGTAAAAGGAGACCAAAATATAATACCTTTCTCAAATATTTGTAATTAGCAGATCTGAAAAACTCAAATTTTAGTGATAATAGTTCTGATCCTTTAGGAAAGTGAGAATGAAGTTGGGCTCTCCGCTGTCTCACTGTTTTGACAACTGTGTGAGGCTTTCTGCTTCTGAGCTGGGAGATAGCAATGTGGGGGTCTGGTGTCTGAATGGAAGTATGCAGCATGGAAACACAGGTGAGATCTGTGCTGCTTTCTCATGCTGAATAAATGATTAAGCTCCAGAAGCTGATCATTGCATGAAATGTCTCACAGTAACAAAACATGTGTTATGCACGTGATTGCGGAACCACTGTGCCATGGTCTGGGAAAAGCCTGGAGGGGCATAACTAAGCGAACATCTGGTTCTTCACTGGAGCCCCTGATGGTTTGGTTAAACTTGAACCTAGGTGGATGCCAGGTGCTATGCCAGTACAGACCCAGAGCCGCAGCAGCTGACCCCCAAAGGGCAAGAAAGCAGGACTGACCAGAAACTGAATAACGGGGACGTGCGGCGTGTAGACAGAACAGGTCCCGACCGCATCAGAAAAGGATAGGATAAGTTCAGGAGCACAGGATGGACTTGGATAAAAGGTTACAGGTGCCGGTTCAAACTGGACAGGTGAGGGTAGCGGTACAGGTGTGGACATGACGGATCAGGCTCTGGACTTGGTATCGTCAGGACGGCCTAAGGAACAGGTTACAACAGGACGGAGAGGATTACGTTCAGACAGGGCAGGCAGGATCAGGTGCAGGTAGGACGGACAGGATCGGGTTCAGATAGGGCAGAAAGGATCAGGTTCAGGGAGAACAGGTACAGGAACTTTAAAACTAGGTAGCAGCTAACGCACTGATTACTAGATGTAATAATTATAGGGGATAACTCAGGAGACTCTTTGCGTGGAACAAGACAACTACAGGACACAGTTTCATAAGTGGTAAAGTCTATATTATCACACGGTGATTCAAACAGGTGCAGAGAGAAACTCAAGTCCACAACACTTGGTGCAAATAATAAACGCAGCTTAGCAGTCTACAGGAAACTTCAGAGGAAAATGCAATCACGCAGAAAGTCTATGAAGCACAATTATTCTTGAGGATACTTGACACGAATAAGTCCTTGCTTAGTCCAAAACACAGATAGATATGCTTATAAGGCAGTTCAAATAATATCTTAGCTCAACCAGGGAGGTCTGGGTAATAGTCTCAGGTTCTTGCAGAGCAGCAACAGCTTACATGTCCAGCAAATGCAGATGGAAGTAAACAGGAGCAGCAGATGAAGGAGGATTACTGGAACTGGTGTATGCAGCAGGAATTCAGAGCAGAGTAGCAGGATAACCCCACAGGTTCACAGGAGCAGGTATATAGCCAGGGAGTCACCAGAGGTCAGGAGCTGGATGGAAGGCAGAATACTCTAGCACAGACTGAAGGCTGGGGTGGAGTTTTATAGCAGGAAGACACAGTGCACATGAGACCAAAGACGCCATCTTGGAAAAGGGCAGTAATGCACAAAAGGTAATAAAAAATGTTCAGAGTCCTGACATTACTCCCTCCTTAGAAGCGGCCTCAGGACGATCCTGGACCTGGTTTCTCAGGGAATCTCTGATGAAAACGAGAAATCTTCTGTTGGACATTGATGTTTTCCACAGGATCCCAAGAGTCTTCCTCAGGGGGATATCCCTGCCATCTTATCAGATATTGGAGCCGATTCCTGCGAATCCTGGAATCAATAACTTCCTCCACCACGAATTGTTCTTGCCCATCAATCACCACAGGCTGCGGAGGTGGCACAACACGTCCCTGGAAGGTATTAGGACATACAGGCTTTAGTAAAGATACATGAAAAACTGGGTGTACCTTCATAGTCCTAGGCAGCTTCAGATGGCAGGCCACAGAGCTCACAATACCGTTGATCTTGAAAGGGCCAATGAATTTCTGTCCAAGTTTTTGTGAAGGAACATTTAACTTCAGATTCTTAGTTGATAACCACATGGAATCTCCTACCTTGAACATGGGTGCAGGTTTACGGAATCTATCAGCCGATCTCTTATAACGTTCTTGAGCTGTGGTCAGGGATTCCTTCAGAACCTCCAGATTCTGTCTCATCGCAGTCAGCCTTTCCTCCACTGCCGGAACCGGAGAATTAATTGGAGACCTAGGTAAGATACACGGATGATAACCCAGATTGGCAAAGAAAGGTGTAAATTTAGTGGAGGCGCTCTGAGAATTGTTATATGAAAATTCGGCTAACGGCAGCAACTCCAACCAATCATCCTGGAGATGGCTGACATAGCATCTTAGATATTGTTCCAGCGTCTGGTTGGTACGCTCAGTCTGACCATTTGTCTGGGGATGGTAAGCGGAAGAGAGACAGACATTAATATTGAGTGCAGAGCAAAACCCCTTCCAGAATCTTGAAGTGAACTGCACTCCACGGTCAGAGATGATCTCATCCGGGACCCCATGCAACCGAAAGACATTCTGTATAACCAAGTTCACTGTATCTTTAGCTGAGGGGAGGCCGGTGCATGGAACAAAATGAGCAGCTTTAGTCAGGCGATCAACTACCACCATGATTGTATTCATGCCCCCCGATGTAGGCAGCTCCACAATAAAGTCCATTGATATAGACCCCCAAGGGCAGGACGGAACAGGTAATGGTTGTAGAAGACCCGTAGGTGCCACATGAGGAGTCTTGTAACGAGCACATACCTCGCAAGAGAGAACATAGTCCTTGGTATCCTTCAGGCAAGTTGGCCACCAGAAGAATCGGCTCAGGAACTCTTGTGCCTTCTATACCCCCCTGTGACCAGCCAACTTGGAGTCATGTACCAACTTGAGGATCTGCAGACGGACGACCTCAGGGACGTAGATACGTCGATCTCTGAACCACATGCCACCCTTAAAGACAAGATTAATATCCACAGGTGGGTTGGCCAGAAATACATCACCGTCATAGGCCTCCCTGCACTCCTTCCACAAGTCCTGATCGTGGATAACTCCGATGAAATTGGCATCAGATAGAATGGTCTTGGACGGGGCTCCAGGTACAGAATCCGCAGCATGGATTTGGGATAAAGCATCAGCCTTCCCATTACGAGAACCTGGACGGTACGAGATAACAAAGTTAAATTGATTTAAAAATAAGTTCCAACAAGCCTGACGAGGAGAAAGACAACTAGCGGATCTAAGGAACTCTAAATTGCGATGGTCAGTTAGCACTATGATCTGTTGTGCAGCTCCTTGCAGATGATGCCTCCAGTCTTTGAAAGCCGCAATAATAGCCAGCAATTCCTTGTCTCCCACGTCGTAATTCTTCTCTGCTGAGGTTAGTCTACAGGAAAAGAAAGCACAAGGATGTAGCAGACCCTTCTCTCCAGTTCTTTGGGAGAGAATAGCCCCCAAAGCATTATCAGAAGCGTCCACCTCCACAATGAAAGAAAGTGTTGGATCTGGGTGTATCAACAGCGGTGCTGATGTGAAACAGATCTTAAGCTGATCAAAAGCTTCTTGAGCCTGTGATGACCACTTAATGGGCTTTTCCTTCTTTGTCAAGGAAGTAATGGGACGGACAATATCAGAAAAATTTCGAATGAAGCGTCTGTAGAAATTTGCAAAAGCAATAAAACGTTGGACCTCCTTAACGTTCTTGGGTACCAGCCAGTCAAGGATAGCCTGAATCTTACCAGATTCCATGTTCAGCCCCTGGGGAGAGATGATATAACCTAAGAACTGTATCTCAGAACGATGGAACTCGCATTTCTCCGGTTCTCTTTCAGACGTCTTAAAACAGTTTTGACATGTTCTTCATGTTCCTGTAGAGATTCAGAAAAGATTAGTATATCGTCCAAATAGATCACTACAAACTGGTCCAACAAATCTCTGAAAATGTCATTAGCAAGGTGTTGAAACATTGCAGGGGTGTTACAAAGCCAGAAGGGCATCACAGGAGATTCAAAGTGTCCATACCGGCATCTGAATGCTGTCTTCCACTCATCCCCTGGACGAATACGCACCAAATTATAAGCCCCACGAAGATCCAGTTTAGAGAACACCTTAGCATGGCGGACTCTTTCCAGTAATTTGGGAATCAGAGGCAAAGGGTAACGGTTTCGTACGGTTACCTTATTGATTTCCCGATAGTCAACACAGGGTCTCAGGGTCCCATCCTTCTTTACAAAAAAAGATAGGTGCCCCTGCTGGTGAGGAAGAAGGACGTATGAAGCCTTTGGCCAGATTTTCATCAATATACTCCTTTAATGCTTGAAGCTCAGGTGCCGCCAAAGGGTATACGTTACCAAATGGAATAGCTGCCCCAGGAAGCAACTCAATGGGACAGTCATAATGCCTGTGTGGAGGAAGCTGATCTGCATTCTTCTTGTCACAGATGTCAGAGAACTCTTTATATGCTGGAGGTAAAGAAAATACCTGTACATGTGGTTCCGTAGCCGTGGACTCAGGGACAGCTTCTGTTAACGCTGAGTTGCTCCTTGTTGGAAAGATAATCTCCTTGGTCTCCCAGTTGATAATTGGGTTCTGAGAACACAACCAAGGAATGCCTAAAATCACAGGAACATGAGGAGAAGAAATTAGCAAGAAAGAAAGTTGCTCCTGATGATTAGGCTCCAACAAAATTTCAAGGGGTACGGTCTCCTGATCCACAGGCCCAGAGATTAAAGGTGACCCATCCACTGTTTCCATGGTAATTGGAGAGGCTCTTTGCTGAATTTCAATACCATGTTCCTTGGCAAATGCGATATCCATGAAATTGCCACCTGCACCAGAGTCAATCATAGCTGCACTGGAAATCCACTGTCCCGAACACAGGATCTTAATAGGGAGAGTGAAGTGTCCGAGGGCAAGGCCGCCCATGCATATCCATGATCTGGCCCAGCAAAACCTCCACACTCAGATTCCATTTTAACAAACGTATCTTTACTGTTATACATTTTTCTTAACACAGCAGAACACAATAATAGACAGTACAAAGTATGCTTATTCACAGAAATAACGTGTAATAACAAACTATCCCTCACTGTCCCTATCCACACGTTACCAGTTCCTTTGCTCCAGGAGGTTATCTTCCCACGTCGCAGGCCTGTCTGTCACTGCAGGGAGACGCTCCGTCCGAAGAGAAAAACAACAGGGATTGAGCAAACTCTGTCTCTCAGGTCCAGACTGTAGTCCTTGGGGTTCAGCAGGTAAGGGTGGAATGTTCGGCCTCTCAACAGAGGACCCGCTTACAGTTCATGGGCTCCAGGATCTGTGAAGATGTCACCGCTGAGTGCTACAGGAGGACGCCAGCACACACAGACTTCTCTCTGCACCCAAAAGTTTCCCGGGCTCTCTCTTTTCCTCCCCTTCCTGTTCACATGACACAACAGGGGGGAGTTTAGCCAATACAGTTTGTTTCTCTGTAATCACATTCGGCATAGATATAACTTCTGGCCACACGGGGGCAGTGTCTGTCACAGATTCTATGTCAATGATAACAGAACAGCCACAGCCGGCCAGCTCACTACACGCCCCCCCGCTTAAAGGTTGGCAGTCCCTGTCAACGACTGTCTCCAGGGCGGCGATGGCTGTGGAGGTTGTAGGACCCGGCTGTGAAAAGGGCCACACATATTGGTCTCTGTAGGACTGTCCTGGGGGCACTCCTGCGGTGGTCCTCGCTGTCCGCCTAACGGGTGCAAGTCTCTCTCCCCGATCAGTCACCCCACTCTCCGTCCCAGTCGGTAAGTCAGTCGAGGAGGTAAGGGGTTCAGACGCGTCAGTCAGGCGAGCAGGGGTAGGGATGTCTTCCACCTCTACATCCCCGGTATCGGTGTCTCCCACAGTATTAGTGATATCCGTCTCTCTAGGCATTATAGGAGGGGAGTCAGGCTGAGAACGACAGGGGCGCAACATGTTACGGTGCAGGGTGCGGAGGCTGCCGCTGTCTTCGCCTTGTACTTGGTAGACGGGGCCACCAGGGTATGGGTGTCCAATTATTCGATAGACTTCGGTCTCCCACTTGGGCCGGAGTTTTCCTTGCGGTTTCTTTATACGAACTAGGACTAGTTGACCCACAGTCAGTAGGTCCTCTTGTACTGGAAGTGGATCAGCGTGGACCTGGTCCTGGATCTGCTGCTCCACCAGCCGGTAGACAGTTTCCATCCTTTGACGGTGTGCTTGTAGCCAGGAAGGATAGGTACCACAGGTGTCTTCATCAGAGTTAGACAGGTGTAGCTCATGGATGCCTTTGCCTGGGCGGCCAAAAAGGAGGGTGTAAGGCGTGTATACAGAGACAGAATGGACTTGATTGTTATAGGCCCACAGCAGTTCTGGGAGGAATCGAGGCCAGTCGGGCTTTTTGTCTTCTGCTAAGGTTCGGATCAGTTGGAAGAGGGTCCGGTTGAAACGTTCACACGCGCCATTCCCTTGTGGATGATACGGGGTGGTCCTGGACTTCTTGATTCCATACATCTGCTGAAGTTCTTCAATGACTCGCCCTTCGAAACACGCCCCCTGATCAGAGTGCAGCCGCTCCGGACACCCGTAGACCCGAACGAAGTGTTGACAGATGGCCTGTGCAGCTGATTCGGCAGTCTGATCTTTGGTAGCAACAGCGACGGCGAATTTCGTGAAGTGGTCCACCATCACCAGACAGTACTGGTAGCCACTATTTGCCGTTCCGATCAACAGATAGTCCACCATCAACAACTCGAGGGGCCTGGATGTGCTAATAGTCTGGATGGGTGCACGCTGCTCAGTAGACTTGTGGAGTTCACATGTACGACATCTTAGGCAGATGTTTTCAACCAGCTTACGGAGTCCTGGACAAAAAATGAATTGCTGGGTCCACCGGAGGGTCTTGTCTATGCCGAAATGGCCGTTCCTTCTGTGGGCTTCAGCCACCATCTCATGGGCTAGCTGCACCGGGACGACAATCTGCAAACATTCTTCCAGCATATGGGATAAAAGGGCCCTGCGATACAAGACTCCATCCTTCACGATCAGCCGATCCCATTGGGCAAGTAGGGCAGAGGCCCTGGTTGATAGTCGGGCTCTTACTTCGGAGGGTGGTTTCTCTTGTGTCTTCACGTACTGTTTCAGTAAGACGTGTTCAGGGTCTCGATCTTGAAGCTTGGCCCATTCTTGTTGGGACAGGGGGGACCCCACTACGGCTTCGATCCCACCTACAGCATACTGGCGGCTATCTTCTATTTGTTTAGCTAGCCGGGCAAAGTCGGGCAGTTCATCTTCCTCCAACTCTTCATCCCGGTCCCCTACCGGCGGGGATGATGTCACTCTGGAAAGGCTGTCAGCATTCTGATTCTCCGTCCCCGCTCTGTATTTAATTTTGTATTGGAATCTAGAGAGCCTTGCCATCCAGCGCTGTTCCATTGCCCCTAGCTTGGCATTTTCTAGGTGGGAAAGAGGATTGTTGTCTGTCACGACCAGTACCTCCGCCCCTGTCAGGTAGCCAGCAAATTTCTCTGTCATAGCCCAGGTCAGGGCCAGGAGTTCCAGGCAGAAAGAGCTGTAGTTGACGGGGTTTCTTTTCGGTGTCACGGAGGGATCTACTGGCATAGGCTATCACGCGTTCCTTGTTATCTTGGACTTGGGAGAGGACCGCCCCGAGACCTTGAAGGCTGGCGTCGGTGTATAACTGGAACGGCAAGGTGTAGTCTGCATATGCCAGAATAGGGGGTGATGTCAGAGCAGCTTGAAGCGCCCGGAAGGATTTTTCTTGGTCGGGCCCCCAGTTGATGCGTCGTCCTCTGGGACTGTTCGCGGTCCCTCGGAGGGTCTCATGCAGTGGTTCCGCAAGCCGGGCAAAGTCCTTGACAAATCGGCAGTAATAGCCCGCTAGCCCCAGGAAAGCCTGGACTTCTTTGATGGTAGTTGGCTGTGGCCACTCTTGGACAGCTGCTATCTTCTCTGGAGAGGGTTGGACACCTTCAGCCGAGATCCGGTGTCCCAGGTAATCGATCTCCTGCTGGAATAGACGGCACTTGCTGGGCTTCAACTTCAAGCCGTGTTTCTTCAAGCGCTGGAACACTTTGCCAAGCTTGTGAAGATGATCCTCGAAGGTGGCGGAGTATACCACGATGTCATCAAGGTATATCAGCGTGAATTCGAAGTTGAAATCTCCCAGACAGCGTTCCATCAGTCTCTGAAAGGTCCCTGGTGCGTTATTCAAGCCGAATGGCATCCGGTCAAACTCGTACAGGCCCATGGGAAGGATGAAGGCGGTCTTTTCTCTGTCCTTCTCACTCATGGGGACCTGCCAATATCCACTGGCCAAGTCTAGAAGAAAAATATTTGGCCTTTTTCAGGGCGGTCAGTGACTCTTCGATCCGGGGGAGTGGATAGGAGTCCCAGATCGTGCAAGCGTTCAACCGACGGTAGTCAACGCAAAATCTCAAGGATCCATCTTTCTTTTTGACTATAACCACGGGTGCAGCCCATGGGCTCTGGCTTTCCCGCACCACTCCGGCGTGTAGCATAGATTCTAAGAGGCTTTTCACCTCCTGGTATTGTTGAGGTGGTATTTGTCGGTACCTCTCGCGAATAGGGGCAGCATCGCCCGTGGGAATCTCGTGTTGGATACTGGTGGTGTACCCGAAGTCGGCATCATGCTTTGCAAAGGAGTCTTGGTGTTCTCGCAGTAGTTTCTCCATTTGAGACACTTCCTGTTTGGTGTACTGGGACGGGTCCAGTTGCACTTTTTCCAGTAGTTTTCGCCCAATGTCTTCATCATCTGCTTGAGCATTTATGGCTGAGACAGTTACCGTCCAGCCATCTTCTGTAGACGGGGTGAATTGTAAGGGTCCCATGGGGTTCACTTCTGTGGGTAGAGCATATACTCTGGCAAGTTGCATGCCAGCCTCAAGAGCTACACCTACGTCTGCGGTGTTGTTTAGCCTGACAGGGACTCTTCCGTTCTTCACGACGGCTAGGGTGCGGGCGACTAGTGGGTTTAGCTTACTCCCACTTGGAGCCCTCGGCTCGATTAACACTTCAACTCCTTCAAGTTGTCGGTTGGTGTTAAGAGGCAGGGAAATGACTGTCTCTTTTTCAGCGGGCAAAGTAATCCGGGTACAGCGGGGCACTTTAATGGCTGCTAGGGGTAGTTGTTCCTTTGCCATCTGTTGAAGTCCAACAGTAAGGATTACGCGTTGGAACGCCAGATGAGTCGGTTTATGTTTGGTAACTTTCTGCCAGTACTTGGGCCCTTTTCTTGTCGACAGCATAAGGTCCAGGTCTTTCAAGATATTCATTCCGATTATCACTGGGGTCTCGGAGCCGAAGCCTTCCTTGACAATGACGATTCCTCGTTTCCCTAGGTCTTGTCCGCAGGCCTTCGTATCCATCCAGGCGACTCCGGTTAGTGGAATAGGTAGGTTATTAGCCGCAATAATCTTAATGGTGGTATCTGGACCACAAGCAGTTCTTGGTTTGAGGTACTTTTCATAAAACTGTTCAGAGATCGTGGTCACTTGCGACCCAGTGTCCATCAATCCTTGCACTGCAACTCCCTCCAGAATAACTTCAAGTGTAGGACTACTCGAGGCGAGAATACTCCGTTGCTGGCTCTGTTTTTCTACACCCCATTCTCTGTCCCCCCCTGCTGCTCGAACCTCAGCTGCAGGGGTGTCTAGTTTTAACGGCGGCCATTGTGGTGAGACCTGGCGTGGTGGCTCTGCGTGTGGATGTAGCTGATATTCTGTTCGTCGTGGTAACTGATGGTTTGTTCGTTGAGGACAACGATTCGCCCTGTGGCGAGGGTCACCACAAGACCAACACGGTCCCGCGGGACGGCTAGGTCGTATCCGCTGGTCTCTCTGTCGTTCTAGTGTTAACTGTGACACCTGTTGCTGTAAATCTGCTACCATCTGTTTCAGCTCCTCGGTGTCACTGTTGGGCTGTTTACTGTCTAATATGGATCTGCACGCAGCGCTTTGAGTCCCCACATCCATGACGGGTCCCCTAGAACGTTCTATGGCTTCCTGCTTGACTTCAGCGAAGGTGAGAGTCGGCGTCATCCGAATCAAGTCCTGTAGCGTACGGTTAAGATACTGGTCTCTCAGCCCTATAACGAATTGGTCTCTCAGTACCAGGTCACGAGGAGCTATAGTAGTCTGTTGTTCCCCTTTTGCACAGACTTGTTCAAGGAGTACCTGAAGGGCATTTGCATATTGGGGAATGTCCTCCCATTCAAGCTGTGTCCGTCTGAAGAACAGGTATCGCAGTGTTCCCTGGTACGTAGTAGGTCCATAGGTCTTTTCCAGCACCTGCACCAAATCCTCCAACGCACGCTGCCCCCTGACCGTCTCCAGTCTGACTGTCGTCCATGCCTCCCCCTCTAGCGTCAGTACCGCCATTTCTGCCAAGGTCTTAGGGTCAATATTATACATTTCTCCCAGTATCCGCACTTGTTCCGCCCACTCTGGTACGGGGTAGTTTCGCCCGCCAAACTTCCTGACCTGGTTTACAATGGACACCGGCGGCGGTTTCTGACTGTACACTGGGCCTGGGTGGGAATCTTGCTGGGCACAGATCCTGCCGACTACGCCAGATGAAGTGTCCGAGGGCAAGGCCGCCCATGCATATCCATGATCTGGCCCAGCAAAACCTCCACACTCAGATTCCATTTTAACAAACGTATCTTTACTGTTATACATTTTTCTTAACACAGCAGAACACAATAATAGACAGTACAAAGTATGCTTATTCACAGAAATAACGTGTAATAACAAACTATCCCTCACTGTCCCTATCCACACGTTACCAGTTCCTTTGCTCCAGGAGGTTATCTTCCCACGTCGCAGGCCTGTCTGTCACTGCAGGGAGACGCTCCGTCCGAAGAGAAAAACAACAGGGATTGAACAAACTCTGTCTCTCAGGTCCAGACTGTAGTCCTTGGGGTTCAGCAGGTAAGGGTGGAATGTTCGGCCTCTCAACAGAGGACCCGCTTACAGTTCATGGGCTCCAGGATCTGTGAAGATGTCACCGCTGAGTGCTACAGGAGGACGCCAGCACACACAGACTTCTCTCTGCACTCAAAAGTTTCCCGGGCTCTCTCTTTTCCTCCCCTTCCTGTTCACATGACACAACAGGGGGGAGTTTAGCCAATACAGTTTGTTTCTCTGTAATCACATTCGGTATAGGTATAACTTCTGGCCACACGGGGGCAGTGTCTGTCACAGATTCTATGTCAATGATAACGGAACAGCCACAGCCGGCCAGCTCACTACACGAGAACAGTGAGAGTTCTTTTCCTTAAGCTCCTTGGGGGGTGAAGTCATAGAAAGTGAATGGAATACAGCGTTTAAAGGCAGGCTACATTCAGAGATGTCAGATTCATCATCACAGTTGTCATACTCCCCTACTGCTGCTAGCACCTTGTTAGGCCATCTAGGACGCTTAGGACAATTGATCAAGAAGTGGTCAGACTGGCCGCAGTAGAAACATAGACTTTCATGAAGGCAATGCTCCCGGCGCTCATTGATCTCGCACCTCTGAACGGAATCAATTTGCATGGGCACCTCCTCCACCTCCCGAGATGTTTTACCTGCAGGCTCTTTGGAAGGAAGGGAAAAGTTAGAAATACGGTTATATGCAGCAAACTTCTCCTGCCTACGCTCAGTAAGGCGAATGTCAATGCGCACACAATGCTGTATAAATGTCTCTAGCTCTTGTGGTGACTCAGAGCGGGCTAGTTCATCTTTTACAATACTAGACAGACCCCTTTTAAAAATAGGCAATTGTGCATAACTGTCCCAATTGGTATCTACCGCTAATCTCCTGAATTCAGTAGCATACTCAATAACAGAACGTTTTGCCTGGCGTAAAGACAATAAAGCAGATTCAGCATTTGCACGGCGATTAGGATCATCAAACATTAATGCCATAGCGGACAAGAAATCATCCAAGTTATTTAACCGTGGGTCACGAGACTCAATCATCGGATTCGCCCAGGCGAGCGCTCGTGCGGTCAGCAGCATTATTAAACACAATACTTTGGATCTATCAGTAGGAAACCGGTCAGCATGCACATCAAAATATAGCATACATTGATTCACAAAGCCACAAAATTTGTCGCGATCACCATTAAATCTGAATGGGGGCAACTTAGGTGGGCTAGCTGGTGGCGGTTGCTCAGAGGGAAAAGTTGCTTGTGCAGCTATTTGCGTGCTTATGTCCTGAAAAGCCCGTCCATACTGGAACTCTATGCCAGCAAGTTTGTTTTCCTGGCCTGCCATGCGGGTGCTTAAGTCCTGCAAAGTCTGTCCAAACACTTGTTGATTGTGTTTAAAGCTTCCAAACTTCTTTTGCAGACCTTCCACATCTTTCTGCAGTGATCTAATTCTGGAAAACACCTGCTCTGGTCTGCTTTCTGCAGTCATTGTTCCAGCAGTCGCCTTTTTTTTTTTGGCTAGAGTATCCTGTAATAATTATAGGGGATAACTCAGGAGACTCTGTGCGTGGAACAAGACAACTACAGGACACAGTTTTATAAGTGGTAAAGTCTATATTATCACATGGTGATTCAAACAGGTGCAGAGAGAAACTCAAGTCCACAACACTTGGTGCAAATATCAAATGCAGCTCAGCAGTCTATATGAAACTTCAGAGGAAAATGCAATCACACAGAAAGTCTATGAAGCACAATTATTCTTGAGGATACTTGACACGAATAAGTCCTTGCTTAGTCCAAAACACAGATAGATATTCTTATAGGCAGTTCAAATAATATCTTAGCTCAACCAGGGAGGTCTGGGTAATAGTCTCAGGTTCTTGCAGAGCAGCAACAGCTTACATGTCCAGCAAATGCAGATGGAAGTAAACACGAGCAGCAGATGGAGGATTACTGGAACTGGTGTATGCAGCAGGAACTCAGAGCAGAGTAGCAGGATAACCCCACAGGTTCACAGGAGCAGGTGTATAGCCAGGAAGTTACCAGAGGTCAGGAGCTGGATGCAAGGCAGAATACTCTAGCACAGACTGAAGGCTGGGGTGGAGTTTTATAGCAGGAAGACACAGTGCACATTAGACCAAAGACGCCATCTTGGAAAAGGGCAGTAATGCACAAAAAGGTAATAAAAAATGTTCAGAGTCCTGACACTAGAGTTGCTAAGGCACCTCCCAATAGAGAGGTGTCTCCCTATTCATCAGGCGTCTCCCAGCTATTGGCTTGGGACATTTTTGGAAGCGAATGCTGCCTCTTTAAGCACACTCTCAGGAGACCTACGTGCCATGCGCAGGTCCTGGGAGGTAGCAGACACCGCAGGAGCATGGGCGAGTAAGTTGTTCTAAGAATGCAGTTCCTTTTTGGGCCTAACAATGACCACTGAGGCCTGAGCCTCCTCCTCAGAAGAGAGGCAGTTCTGAGTAACAGGGCTGAGGCATCGCTGTCTGTAAGATGCTAGAGTGCGCTGCTGAAGGGAATAGTTGCCAGCTCCTGATGATAAATAGTAATGATGACCAGCTCCTCACTCAAAAGAAAAAGAAGGGGTAAATATTCAAGAACCAGAGGTGGTGCCTTTACAGACAGTTTAGGCATTTTAATGGATACTCCTGAAGAAAAGGGTGTTGTGGTGACCTTTCAAAGGAAGAGCATAGCCAAAGCCTACAGGAAAGCAGAAGTCCAGTAGGTAGGAGTTGGAGGCTCCCCTCCTGTTGCCAGGAAAGTTGGATGGATAGTAGGTACCTGGTGTCAGCTGGGTATGAGGATTGGGTTCTCTGTACCATACCAGTCAAACCAGTTGAAAGCCGAGTAGAACACCTCTGAGAACTTTAAAGTGGAGGAAAGCTCCCTAGTTTATGTCACAGTGTTGGCCTGCAGAGAAAAGATGGCCTGCAAAACCGCAACGATCTACAGATGTCAATCGACACTGCAGAGAGAGGACTAGAAAGTGGGAGAGGCCCGCTGAGGCAGGCAATCTGGCGCCTGATCGAAATGCATTTACCCTGCAGAAGTAAGCTGAGTGATGGCCACAGAGCTGCAGAGAGGATATGTACCATGGGCATAGCAACCTAGGCGCTGTGCAAGAGACTAAGAACTGCGCGATAGACTCTGGCTATGAGTGTATAAGTCTAATAAGGTCAATAACATAGTGCTCAGGTGAAGTGGCCTCAAGTAGAGATTCTCAAATATGTTTTGTTGACATGCTTATTCATACTTTATTTGACGTTCGTCGATTCCTGCCTTTATTCTTGCGCCATCAGAACAACCTTGCTGAGAACCCGAGTTGAACTTCGCTGTTACACACTTGCCTCGGCTCGGCAGGGCTTCACCACCTTCACCTTTTGCCACTGCCCTTTGCTGTGCTCCACGTTGGGTTTTACAGGTGGCTTGGTGTGCCTCCATGGCATTATCTGCCAAGGCCTATTTAAGAACCAAGACACACAAGAGTGTCTTTGTATTAAGACTCATAGTGTTGCGTTCTGCCTGTGTGCCATGCTTCTTTATCAGGTCTTGGTCCGCATATGCCTTATGACCTGGCATACCTGCTACCTTCATTTCTTTGGACTTGCCTGCGTTCTCTCTGCACCTGTGCTCCTGTGGTCTCCAGTGTCCCAAGTCATTGCTCCACACTTGCCTTCCTGCCTGCTACACCAATTCCTGGGGTCCTTGTGCCCACCTGGATCTGAGGGTTAGTGGATCCTACTCACTAGGTGAGCCTAGCATTCTCTTCTTGCGTCTTAGGCCTTAGGCACTTACCTTACATATCAGCTAGTTTCCAAAAGTTAGAGAAAACAGATAATATAGCAGTGCTCCACTATGGTAGTAAGTTCAGTCAAAAGTGTTGTGGATCTATCCATGGCTATGGGGCTCACCTTGAGCAGTAGTGCTACCTATTAGGCACACGATTCCCTGTGGACCTTAGTAGATCAAGAGCCACCCTGTCTAAGAGCGCCACCCGCTCCTATCGATATGGCAGTGGAAAAACTGTATTTTTATCCAAAATGAAACAAGTTAATTTAAAAGAATACAGATTTTGCGTTCCGAAAGTTTCTGATGGTGCAGAATATAACTAAGCACAAAGCACTCAAGTAGGCTCTCTAATGGTGGCCATATTGATTGTCACCTAAATGTCCAGAAAAAGACTAGGAATACGGTGGTTTAAGGTCTTCACTTTTTTTTCTTATGGAAGAAATGCATTTTGTAGGCCTAGCCAGCAGGAATAGATTGTACTTTATTTTCTCTTTGGCTCCATATCCATTAGGTAGAGCATTAGTACATTCTCCAAAAGCGTAGGAGCTGCTCCTCTTCGACACACCTGGGAAGGAAGATACTTCATCGGCAGTAGTAGATCAAGCAAAACCCAGTCTGAGGCTGCCATCCGGTCCTATCGATATGGCAGTGGCCAAACTTTTTTTATAGCCACAATAAAATAATTTATAAAGAATACAGACTGCGCGTTTCGAATCTTTCCAAAGGCAGAACATATAACTAAGCGCAAAGCACTCAAGTCAACCAGATGTCTCGAAAAACCAAGACTAGTCATAGGGTGATTTAGGATCTCATTTTTTTACAACAGAAACGCATTTTAGAGACTCAGATGGCAGGAATTAATTGTATTTTATTTTCTCTTTAGCTCCATATCCACTGTGCCCAACATTAGTAAGAGTAGGAGCTCCTCCTCTTCAGCACCCCAGGAAAGGAAGATCCTCCATCTGCAATAGAAGATCAAGCTCCACCCGATCTAAAGGCCCCACCTGGTGCTATCGATATGGCAGTGGAGAATTTTTTCTTTGTAATCCAAAATGAATACTGTATTTTGAAAGAATAAAGACAGCGCATTTCTGATCTTTTAGAAGGCACAATGTAAGCACAAAGCACTCAAGAAGGGACTCTACTGGCAGCCACATTAATCATCACCTAGATGTCTCGAAAAACTAAGACTAGTATTAGGGTGATCTAGGGTCTTCACTTTTTTTTAATGTCAGAAACGCATTTCATAGACCCGGCTGTCAGGAATACATTATATTTTATTTTCCCTTTGGCTCCATATCCATTAGGCACAACATTAGTATGCGCAGTATCTGCCCGTCTTCGGCACATTCGGGAAGGAAGATACTCCATCAACAGTAGAAGTAGATCAAGCACCACTCCATCTAAGAGCACCACCCTGTACTATCGATATGGCAGTGTCCAAACTTTTTTTTCATCCAAAATAAAATAATTTTAAAAGAACACAGATGGCGCGTTTCGAATCTTTACGATGGCGCAACCTATAACTAAGCGCAAAGCACTCAAGAAGGGACTCTTAATGGTGGCCACGTTGATTGTCAACCAGATGTCTTGAAAAACCAAGACTAGTCATAATTTTATTTAGGTTCTACACTTTTTTTTTACAACAGAAACTCAATTCATAGACCCACTCGTCAGGAGTAAATTGTATTTTATTTTCTCTTTAGCCCCATATGCATTAGGCACAACATTACGGGTAGGAGCTGCTCCTCTTTGGCACACCGGAGAAGAAAGATACTCCATCGGCAGTAGATCAAGCTCCAACTGATCAAAGGGCCCCACCTGGTCCTATCGATATGGCAGTGAACAAACATATATTCTCTTTAGCCCCATATCCATTAGGCACAACATTAGTATGCGTAGTAGCTGCCCCTCTTTAGGGCGAGGAAGATCCTCTTTCGACAGTAGTGGATCAAGCGCCACCCGATCTAGGGGCACCACGATATGGCAGTGTCCAAACTTTTTTTTTTTAATCCAAAATAAAATAATTTGAAAAGAATACAGACGACGCATTTCAAATGTTTCCGAAGACACAACGTAAGCGCAAATCACTCAAGAAGGAACTCTAACGGCGGCCACAATGATTGTCACCTAGATGTCCCGAAAAACTGAGACCAGTAGTAGGGCGATTCAGGTTCTTCCCTTTTTTTTGTTTTACGCAATGCATTTTATAGACCCAGCCGGCAGGAATAAATTGTATTTTATTTTGTCTTTGGCTCTATTCCTAGCCATATTTAACAGGATAATTATGGATTAAGCCGTCCAGGAGGCCTGGACCTAGAGAATCAAAGATGGGATCTCATAATGCGGGAGAGAGGACATAGTGTCAAAAGGGTCAGCGGCCGAGAGGGGATGGGAGGAAGCCACAATAGGCGTGCGGGGATGAAATAGCCACAGAGCAGAATAGCTATTTTCTTGTTTAAAAAGCTTAAATGGCCATTAAGTTGGGGAAATTGCTGGTAAAACAGCTGGAAATGTAAATAGCAATTTAACCAGTCCATTGCCCCTCAATTCACATGTGGTATGTGCCAAGCGACATCAAAAGCGTTTCCTCTGATTTTATTATATGGTCAACAGTAGGAGGATTGAGAGGGGCTTTTCTCTCCAGGCTGAATGGAGTCTGGCCTTTAGTTGGGAGCATTTACACGGTTTTTCATGTTTTTTTTTCTTCTTTTCTTGGATGTAAGCAGACAGCACAGTTCTTTTTTTTTTTATTTCATTTTTTTTTTTCCAGGCTACTTTCATGGAGACCCTTAACTTGCCTAAGGCCTTTCTTTTTATGATGTGGCACTAATGAGCTGTTTGATGAATGTTGTTCTTTTTCAAAGACTTCTACCTTCACGTTGTTGGTCAAACTTTTAGAAGAGAAGGGGGGAAGGGGACGGGGAATTCTGGGCACCAAGTATAACATTTGGGCCTGAAAAAAATGTGAGATGCTTTGTTCGGTCGATCTGAGGGTGTAAAAGGGGCAGAAAAACTGAATTGTGTTTGTTTTATGTTATAGGACATGGGGAACATTAGAAAACATAAAATAGAGTACAGCTCTGGGGTATAATATAGGATCAGTAATGTAATGTATGTACACAGTGACTGCACCAGCAGAATAGTGAGTGCAGCTCTGGGGTATAATACAGGATGTAACTCAGGATCAGTAATGTAATGTATGTACACCATGACTGCACCAGCAGAATAGTGAGTGCAGCTCTGGAGTATAATACAGGATGTAACTCAGGATCAGTAATGTAATGTATGTACACAGTGACTGCACCAGCAGAATAGTGAGTGCAGCTCTGGAGTATAATACAGGATGTAACTCAGGATCAGTAATGTAATGTATGTAAACAGTGACTGCACCAGCAGAATAGTGAGTGCAGCTCTGGGGTATAAGGGTGGTTTCACACGTCCAGATTTTTCCGGTACTGGAAAAATCGGTGCCGGAGATGTCCGTGTGCTCACGTAGTACATCCGTGTGGCACATGTGCGAGAACCGTGTGCCGCCCATGTACCGCATCAGGACCACACGGACGGCCGCCTGGAAGTATCAGGACCACATGTACAGCGCCGGGAAGCAGCGCTACTGTAAGCGCTGTTCCCCTGCGTGTGGTGCTGAAGCCGGCTGTCATCCCTTCTCCCCTGCTCGGCCGAAAGCAGTGCGAGCAGGGGAGAAGGGATGAAAGAAAGCCCGACGTGCGGTCCCCCCCTATATTTTCCAACCAACCCGGAAAAACTCACAGGTACGGGCTGCTATTCTCAGGCTGATAAGTGGCCTTGGCTATGGCCCCCCCCCCCCCCCAGCCTTAAAACAGCAGCCCGCAGCTGCCCAGAAAAGGCACATCTATTAGATACGCCAATTCCAGCACTTAGCCTCTCTCTTCCCACTGCCCTGTAGTGGTGGCATATGGGGTAATAAGGGGTTAATGTCACCTTGCTATTGTAAGGTGACATTAAGCCTGGTTAATAATGGACGTGCCTTTTCTGGGCAGCTGCGGGCTGCTCTTTTATGGCTGGGGGGGACCCATAGCCATGGCCCCTTACCAGCCTGAGAATAGCAGCTCGCACCTGTGAGTTTTGCTGGGTTGGTTGGAAAATATAGGGGGGGGACCGCACGTCGGGTTTTCTTACATCCCTGCTCCAACGCTCGTGCTGCTTTCGGCCGAGCAGGGGAGAAGGGATGACAGACGGCTTCAGCACCACACGCAGGGGAACAGCGCTTACAGTAGCGCTGTTTCTCCCGTGGCCGTCCATGCACACGGAGGACAGTTTGCAAGGTTCTCCATGTGCACGTGTACGGGACGTATTGCGGTACGTGCTGCCGGTAAAACATGGACATGTCTCTGACCCGCTGACATGTGCATAGAACCATTCATTTGAATGGGTCTACGTGTGTCAGTGTCTCTGGTTCGTGAGAAAACTGTCACTACACGTACCAGAGGCACTAACATGTGAAACCTGCCTAATACAGTATGTAACTGAGGATCAGTAATGTAATGTATCTGCACACTGACTGCACCAGCAGAATAGTGAGTGCAGCTCTGGGGTATAATACAGGATGTAACTCAGGATCAGTAATGTAATGTATGTACACAGTGACTGCACCAGCAGAATAGTGAGTGCAGCTCTGGAGTATAATACAGGATGTAACTCAGGATCAGTAATGTAATGTATGTACACAGTGACTGCACCAGCAGAATAGTGAGTGCAGCTCTGGGGTATAATACAGGATGTAACTCAGGATCAGTAATGTAATGTATGTACACAGTGACTGCACCAGCAGAATAGTGAGTGCAGCTCTGGGGTATAATACAGGATGTAACTCAGGATCAGTAATGTAATGTATGTACACAGTGACTGCACCAGCAGAACAGTGAGTGCAGCTCTGGGGTATAATACAGGATGTAATTCAGGATCAGTAATGTAATGTATGTACACAGTGACTGCACCAGCAGAATAGTGAGTGCAGCTCTGGGGTATAATACAGGATGTAACTCAGGATCAGTAATGTAATGTATGTACACAGTGACTGCACCAGCAGAATAGTGAGTGCAGCTCTGGGGTATAATACAGGATGTAACTCAGGATCAGTAATGTAATGTATGTACACAGTGACTGCACCAGCAGAACAGTGAGTGCAGCTCTGGGGTATAATACAGGATGTAACTCAGGATCAGTAATGTAATGTATGTACACAGTGACTGCACCAGCAGAATAGTGAGTGCAGCTCTGGGGTATAATACAGGATGTAACTCAGGATCAGTAATGTAATGTATGTACACAGTGACTGCACCAGCAGAATAGTGAGTGCAGCTCTGGGGTATAATACAGGATGTAACTCAGGATCAGTAATGTAATGTATGTACACAGTGACTGCACCAGCAGAATAGTGAGTGCAGCTCTGGGGTATAATACAGGATGTAACTCAGGATCAGTACAGGATCAGTAATGTAATGTAATGTATGTGCACAGTAACACATTTTTTTAGATCTATGTCAATAATATGTATCAGTGTCACTTATATTTATTGATGATGCCGTTTTCAGATTTTCAGATGCTTAAACCGATCGACACTGCTCCAAGTTGTTATCATTGACCTAAGCTTTATCTTCCTGATGTAATTCATCTGCCAGTGTATTGTGACTTTGCCTTTGTCATAATGTTCAGTTGTTCTAAACTTTTTCCGCTCAACGCCAGCAATTAAGATAATTTACAGTTTATGGTTATTGATTGATCACGTTTAATGATCCACTCGCTAATGTAGAGCGGGGAAAATGGCCAAACTTCTCCAACACTTCCTCCTGATTAATGGACGCCCTCGCTCCGTTATTGACATGACTGCCGCTCTGTGTCCTTGATGCAATGTTAATGTAGGCAGCAAGGCCTCGTTATATGACACAAACAAGTCATATCGGAAACAGAAAGTCTATGGGTGATGCCATCGTGGATGATTTAGGAGATGGAGGAGGAGTTGTGTGTCTATTTTGTCTTCCCAGTCTGCAGGGAATTATTGAATGCGATACAACACAATATCCACACCAAAATTAAGAAAAGATAATAACAATAGTTATAGACCTCCACAACCAGGAGGGGGACTGGGGATAATGGAGTCTACCTTCACTAGGACAGGTCCCAGGTACAAGTGGCCACCATTTATGCAATGAACAGCTGCCATCATTTAGTTGAGTGGCTGGCCTTCCGTGTCTGAAGGCTGCGATCCCTTGCCAGAGGAAGGAAAGCAGCCCCAGAGGATCACCAAGCCACCATGCTTTACAATAGGTATCACCGAGCCACCCCCATGCTTCACTGTAGGTACAGTACAGGCCAAAAGTTTGAACACACCTTCTCTTTTAAAGATTTTTCTGTATTTTCATGACTATGAAAATTGTACATTCACACTGAAGGCATCAAAACTATGAATTAACACATGTGGAATTATATACTTAACAAAAAAGTGTGAAACAACTGAAAATATCTCTTATATTCTAGGTTCTTCAAAGTAGCCACGTTTTGCTTTGATGACTGCTTTGCACACTCTTGGCATTCTCTTGATGAGCTTCAAGAGGTAGTCACCGGGAATGGTTTTCACTTCACAGGTGTGCCCTATCAGGTCTAATAAGTGGGATTTCTTGCCTTATAAATGGGGTTGGGGCCATCAGTTGCGTTGTGCAGAAGTCTGGTGGATACACAGCTGATAGTTCTACTGAATAGATTGTTAGAATTTGTATTATGGCAAGAAAAAAGCAGCTAAGTAAAGAAAAACGAGTGGCCATCATTACTTTAAGAAATGAAGGTCAGTCAGTCCGAAAAATTGGGAACACTTTGAAAGTGTCCCCAAGTGCAGTTGCAAAAACCATCAAGCGCTACAAAGAAACTGGCTCACATGAGGACGGCCCCAGGAAAGGAAGACCAAGAGTCACCTCTGCTTCTGAGGACAAGTTTATCCGAGTCGCCAGCCTCAGAAATCTCAGGTTAACAGCAGCTCAGATTAGAGACCAGGTCAATGCCACAGAGTTCTAGCAGCAGACACATCTCTACAACAACTGTTAAGAGGAGACTTTGTGCAGCAGGCCTTCATGGTAAAATAACTGCTAGGAAACCACTGCTAAGGACAGGCAACAAGCAGAAGAGACTTGTTTGGGCTAAAGAACACAAGGAATGGACATTAGACCAGTGGAAATCTGTGCTTTGGTCTGATTAATCCAAATTTGAGATCTTTGGTTCCAACCACCGTGTCTTTGTGCGACGCAGAAAAGGTGAACGGATGGACTCTACATGCCTGGTTCCCACCGTGAAGCATGGAGGAGGAGGTGTGATGGTGTGGGGGTGCTTTTTTGGTGACACTGTTGGGGATTTATGTGTATCAGCGAGCCACCGCCATGCTTCACTGTAGGCATCACCGAGCCACCACCATGCTTCATGCTTCACTGTAGGTATCACCGACCTACCGCCATGCTTCACTGTAGGTATCACCGAGCCACCGCCATGCTTCACTGTATGTATCACCGAGCTACAGACATTTTTCACTGTAGGTATCACCAAGCCACCGCCATGCTTCACTGTAGGTATCACTGACCCACAAACATGCTTCACTGTAGGTATCACCGAGCAACAGACATGCTTCACTGTAGGTATCACCGAGCCACCATCATGCTTCACTGTAAGTATCACTGAGCCACAGACATGCTTCACTGTAGGCATCCCTGAGCCAATGTCATGCTTCAAGTTAGGCATCACCAAGCTACCCCCATGCTTCACTGTAGGCATCACCAAGCCACTGTCATGCTTCTCTGTAGGTATCATTCAGCCACCTCCATGCTTCACTGTAAATATTACTGTAAATATCACAAAGCCACTACCATGCTTTGCTATAGATATTACTAAGCCACCACCATGCTTCACTGTAGATATCACCAAGTGTTCACCATGCTTCACTGTATATATCACCGAGTCTCTTTCATGTTTCACTGTAGATATCACCGAGTCTCTGCTATGCTTCTCTGTAGATATCACCGAATCTCCACCATGCATATCACAGGGTCTCTGCCATACTTCACTGTAGATATCACCAAGTCTCCACCATGCTTCACTATCAACAGAGTGTTCTTTTCAGCATATACTTCATTCTTCCTCCTCCAGACACACCACTGATCCATAAACCCCAAAACTTCCAGTTTTTGGTTAATTGCTCCACAGAAAAGTATTACAAAACTTCTGTGGTAACTAATATGGTTTTCAATATATTCCATGCAGTACAACTTTTCTTGAGTTAGTAGAGGTGATGTCTAGGAGTCTGGGCATGGAGATCTTCAGGGTTTTGTACACTCTGTAATGTGCAAACTGAAACCTTAGTGGCTGCTGCCACCAAATCTTGCTGAAGGTCTTTTTGCAGTGACTCCAGATTTTTTGACCACCTGCCTCATGGGGAATCTGGTGGCAGCCGGTAACAGCCTCTTCTTTCTGCCATATCCGGATAATGTAACTGGTGTTCCTGTAACTTTGAACTTGTGAAGTCTGGGAGCAGTCAATGCCTTTGTAGATTTGTGTCTCATTTTCCTTGTTTGTGTAGGTCAAAGAGCTCTTCTCTTAATCATATTGATGACCTATCCTTATCTGTAGCTGGTTACAACAGCCAGAGGTGCTCTACTAAGCAGTAAAGACTCTTATTATTAAGGGGATGAATAATTTGGAGACTGCAGTAGTCGGTAAAAGTGCCATTTTGTGCTGAATATGGAGAAACCACCACTTGTTCTAATTGTTGTGTTCACCTATTTGCAGTGTTCTTTTATTGATTTATTGCAAAGTTTCTAAATTTTGCTAACAAACCAAATTTGCACTGGGGGATGAATAATTCTGATTGCAACTGTATAAGAAAGGAAATATTGTTATTGTCCTTCAGGATTTGTAATGAATATGTTCTCGAGTTTGCTAGGCAGCGGTTATGACATCAGGTTCATGGACTCCCTGCAAATTTTAGTTTAATGTAATGACTAATAGCTGCCATAAGATGGCGCTCTATGATATATAGATCGGAACACATGATTGTGTGTGATGTTATAGGCTTAGCAGTGAAAGTATGTTCCCTGCAGTATTGTCCACTTTCAGGTGGGATTTCAGAAACCCCAAATTTACTAGGACTGTCTCTGAATATCTGGGACAGTCCTGGCAAATTTGCTATGCCCACTTTGCTACCAATGCCCTTACATTCAACCTATCCCCCAACGTTTGCACCAAATATCAGGTATTATAAAAGAAATTAATAGTGAAAGTGAAAAATGCAAAAATTTAGCGTCTGTGGTTCCAGTTCAATATAGAATTTGTGCTTTTTGGGGGTCCAGTTTTTTGTGTTTTTCACCTGTTTTTCATTTGCGTCTTATTCTTCTTTTATTTTATAACTTTTTTAAAGTCTATTTTATATGTTTTCACTTTTTTTTTAGGTTCTTCATTAAGGGTGAAGTTTTTGGGGTTCACAGATATTTTGACTGATTCATCAATTGCAACTTTCTTACAAAAAAAATCACAAATTTTTGGTGCAAACGTCTTCCAGTCCCTCCCTGGAGTGACTTTCCAAACACCTGTAATTTTCACACAAACATTTTAGAAGAAAATTATACTTTTTGCCCTAAAAAGATGCCAGAAGGTAAAAAAAAAAAAAAATTTGATTTTGCTCAAAATTCATTTAGGTTTATTTATCATAAAAAAATTTGATGAAAAATTTGTTATTGAAAATTGGAAAGTTCCCTTCCCCAATTAAAATTTTCTAAAATTCCCAATTCGAGGCTCTTTGGCTGTAGGATATGTTCTCGCACTTTCATTTCACAACCGCCTCTTTAGATGAATCGGTCAGTACAGATCTAAAGTAACCAGAAAGGAAAAGAGAAAAAAAAGGAAGGGGAAGGAGAAAGGGGGACAAAGAATAGAAAAAAGTTTTCTCATAGTTGAATAAAAAAAAACTTGGTTGGTTGCTCAGGGTGACCCGCTGCCTAGTTGGTCCTGCGCTGGATAGCGTCTCCTCAAAAGGCTTTTCTTTCCTTCAGTTTGAGAGTTACCATTTCTGTCTCGGAGGCAGCCACTGAATCAACAAGAAAGGAGCGGGCAGACAATGCCATCGTCTTAACTCCTTCTTCGCTGCAGACAGAAGAAATGCTATTGCTTCGACCCTTGTCTATGCTGTGTTTTTGTAACGCAGGAAATACAAATATTTTTTGGAAAAAAAATTAAGGATTTGATGTTTTGATGACCCCTTTTTCAAATTTTTGGGTTCCTCTGAAGATAAGTTGATGTAGGCAGTCTTCATGATCAGTTGCCAGGATTCGTGAAATGAAGGGCCATGGCCTCCAGAGCTTCAAGCCTGGATGTCCCCAATTCCAGGTGTCCATGGACCAGACCTCTGCTCAGTGTGCCCCGTTGTTGCCAGGATTCGTGAAATGAAGGGCCATGGCCTCCAGAGCTTCAAGCCCGGCTGTCCTCAATTCCAGTTGTCCATGGACCAGACCTCAACTCAGTGTGCCCCGTTAGATTTTGGAAATTCAACCCTGGGTCCTCTTGTCCTGGGAGCACCAGCATTGGTTCTTTGTTTATTTGCTGTGTTGCAGAATCTGGGGCTCTGACCACTTTTTGCTCATCTGGTCACCCTAACTGTTCCTACTTTAATACCTTATATGAAAAGGAAGGTGCCTACATCATTTACGAAGAAAGATAGAAGCAATACTGTCATCTGTACCTCTTTATTTACACCATTTACACCATTTACAAGGTGAAACAGGGAAGTACTATCTGTGCATACATTATTTACAAAAAGAGGTGGGGATACAGCACTATCTGTGTCTACTTAATTTACAAGGACAGGGAGGTAGGGAGCATTATCTGTGACTATACTAATGACAACAGTGGCGGACACTGACAGCTTTGGGCCCCTGTGCAAGAAATGTGTCTGGGCCCCCCTCCCTGCCCAACATCATACCTCCCAAGTTTTGAAGATGGGAAAGAGGGAAAAAGTGTGCGGCGCGCACCGCGCACCGCGGCAAATTTTAGGCCACGCCTCTGGCCACACCCATTCATAACTAGTCACACCCATATCCACGTCCCAACCACATCCATTTAGCACTGCTGATCACACTGTTTTATAAAGAATAATTATAAACAAAAAAATATGGCCACACAGTGCTCCATACTGTATATTGGCTGCACATGATGCTCCATACTGTATATTGACCGCACATGATGCTCCATACTGTATAATGACCGCACATGATGCTTCATACTGTATATTGACCGCACATGATGCTCCATACTGTATAATGGCCGCACATGATGCTCCATAGTGTTTAAAAGTTTAAAATGGGGCCCCAAATGCTAGCATATTGCACATCATACAGAAGCATTTCGGTTGTATTTACCTGCGCTGATCTCAGGCCGCTAAACGAGTGTGATCGACAATACTGAAGTCATGGATGCTTGTTTCCCTGCCTCTTTCCACCATCTGAGAAAGAATGAAGGGGACAGAACGATCACTAATAGATCACTACAGATCACCATACAGCATCATGTTATCAGCAGCATATCTACAGTTTACACCGGCGATGTGCTGCTGAGAACAAGGATTTTTATTCCGGCATAAACAATCCAATCACCCAATGAATATGCAGCATTTTGCTTGTTTAGTATAATAAACCCCATAGTCCTCCATATAGTATTATACACTTCCCATAGTCCTCCATATAGTATACAGCACTGACCACAGTAGTATACAGCACTGACCACAGTAGTGTACAGCAGAGCCCACAGTAGTGTGCAGCAGAGCCCACAGTAGTGTACAGCAGAGCCCACAGTAGTGTACAGCACAGGCCACAGTAGTGTACAGCAGAGCCCACAGTAGTATACAGCAGAGCCCACAGTAGTGTACAGCAGAGCCCACAGTAGTGTACAGCACAGGCCACAGTAGTGTACAGCAGAGCCCACAGTAGTATACAGCAGAGCCCACAGTAGTATACAACAGAGCCCACAGTAGTATACAGCAGAGCCCACAGTAGTATACAGCAGAGCCCACAGTAGTATACAGCAGAGACCACAGTAGTATACAGCAGAGACCACAGTAGTATACAGCAGAGACCACAGTAACAGCACAGGGCTCAGTAGTATACAGCGCTGCCTACACAGTAGTATACAGCAGAGCCCACAGTAGTATACAGCAGAGCCCACAGTAGTATACAGCAGAGCCCACAGTAACAGCACAGGGCTCAGTAGTATACAGCACTGCCCACAGTAGTATACAGCAGAGCCCACAGTAGTATACAGCAGAGCCCACAGTAGTATACAGCAGAGCCCACAGTAACAGCACAGGGCTCAGTAGTATACAGCAGAGCCCACAGTAGTATACAGCAGAGCCCACAGTAGTATACAGCAGAGCCCACAGTAACAGCACAGGGCTCAGTAGTATACAGCAGAGCCCACAGTAGTATACAGCAGAGCCCACAGTAGTATACAGCAGAGCCCACAGTAACAGCACAGGGCTCAGTAGTATACAGCAGAGCCCACAGTAGTATACAGCAGAGCCCACAGTAGTATACAGCAGAGCCCACAGTAACAGCAGAGGGCTCAGTAGTATACAGCACTGCCCACAGTAGTATACAGCAGAGCCCACAGTAGTATAAAGCACAGCCCACAGTAACAGCACAGGGCTCAGTAGTATACAGCACTGCCCACAGTAGTATACAGCAGAACCCACAATAGTATACAGCATGCTCATCCCCCCTTCCCTCCCCTCCCCACCTCTCCTCTCCTGAGAATGGCCCCACAGTCCAGTAAAAAAAAAACCAAAAACACAAGCTCCTCACCTCTCCGCACGTGCCCGCGCTGCTCCCTGCTCCTGTGTCAGTGGCTGCCGCTGCTCTGCCTGGGACACAGTGAGTGCGCGCGCACCCGCTGTGTCAGAGGCAGAGCGGGGAATGATGGGAGAGGGGGCGTCGTCAGGTGACGCTCTCTCCTCCATCATTGCATTGAACTGTACCGGCAGACGCCGGTATAGTTCAATGCGGCGGGGGAGTCGGCGCTGGCGGCAGGCGGGCCCCCCTGCCTCACAGGGGCCCCATAGCGGCTGCGTGACTTGCCGCTAGCTGGGGGCCCCTGGGGGAGTGGGGGCCCCAGGCAGCTGCCTGGTCTGCCTGCCCCTAACGCCGGCCCTGCCTGCAAGGGCCCCCCCTCCACCTCCGGGCCCCGGTGCGGCTGCACCGGTTGAACCGGCGGTAGGTCCGCCCCTGAGTGACAATGAGAGACATGGATTTAGTACTATCTGTGCCTAAATCACTTACAAGGAGAGATTGGAAGGTAGTACTCTCTGTACCTACATCATTTACAAAGAAGGAGACAGAGAGGCAGTGCTATGATTACCTACATCAATTGTAAGGAGAGATGGGGAGTCAGTACTGTCTGTGCCTACATCATTCACAATGATAGACAGTGGGGCAGCACTATCTGTGCCTACACCATTTAGAAAAAGTGACTGGAAAGCAGGATTCTCTGTGTGTACATCACTCACAAACAGACAGAGGTAATACTATCTGTACCTTTGCCATTTACAAGGAAGGAGAGATAGGCAGTACGAACTGTACATACATAATTTATAAGGAGAGATGGGATGGCAGTACTATCTGTGCCTATATGATTAACAATTAGAGATGGGGAGGCAGTACTATCTGTGTATACTTTAGTGTATAGAAATACAGTAATGTGCCTATATCATTTACAAAGAGAGAGAGAGAGAGTCGGTCCTATGTTTGTCTATGTAACGTGACATGCGCCGGTAGCCATGGACAAGGTACTCGTGTCTCACGCTCTAGCACACTACATGAAAATGGGGGTCCTGGCTGGGTGTGTGGACTTTAGCTGTGATGGCAATACTCCCTTGCAGACCGCATGGTGCTGTTCTATTTGGTAGGTAGTAGGCATTCATCTTCATAGAACTTTGTCACACACTTCTTCCTCCCTCTTCTGGAGTCACTCTCGCTCTTCACTTCACTTAGCTCTTCTGACTCAACACAGTCCAGCACTCTCTCCTGGGAGCCTGCTTGTCCCCATTAATAGCATTAAAGTACAGCAAGCAAGAGTGCTATACTTCCACCCACGGTTCCACGTCCTTCTCCCCTAAGCTTTCTGCATTATTAACACCTCTCTGGACCACCACACTGGGCATTTCTCTTCATCTCGTTTATCCTTCTTTCTCTGTTCTGTTACCCAATTGACAGACAACTCCGTTCCGTCGCGCTAGGTTTTCTGCCTGCGGTCTCGATAGTTCTTACTTTTCGTTCTCTTTCACTCTTGAGTCTTGACCCATTTGTCTATAGATTCTTACTTTCCACTTGGTGGTCTCTCTCTTGCCACAGGACACCCAGTGCACGCAGTTCTGCTTCTCAGTCAGACCTCAGGTCTGCTACTGCTGCAGACTCGTCCCTATCTGACATTCTACCCGGAAACTCTCTGTTGTGCCCTCACTTATCTCCTCGCCCCTGGGCTAGTCCCGGTTATTAACTCCCACTATCCCTTTCAACTACCTGGTACTGGGCAGAACAAAACGTCATTACTAGCAATACAAGTTACTATCCATCCAACACATCATAATGTTTTTTATCACTTTACAGATCTTCAAGGTGGACTATGCGCAACACCTCTACTTCCTAATATCTGCATGTCTTACAAGAAAAGAATGGCAGGATGTGCATACACCATTTACAAAGAGAGAAAGGGAAGCACTGTTACTACATAATTTACACAGACAGGGAGATAGGCAGTATCATCTGAACCTATATTTTTTACAAGGATTGACAGGGAGGTAAAACATCTGTGCTTACATAATTTACAAAGAGAGGCCGGAATGCAGCACTCTCTGTGCATAATTTAAGAGAGACAGAGAGGCAGCACTATCTGTGCTTTGTGTTTACAAGGAGAGAGGAAGGTAGTACTATCTGTGCCTACATCATTTACTCGGAGAGATGGGGAGGAAGTATTATCTGTGCCTACATCATTTGGTGGAGGAGCGTAAAAAAAACCAAATTCCCCCATTGCCTAAATACTACAAATGTTACGCTGAAAGAACATGGCAAAACCAGATGCACAACTTTATCCAAAGTGGACTCCGGCACAAAAATGAGATAGTTACTGGACTAACAATACTCATGTGCCCAATGGAGACCTAATTTCATGCACATCTTGGTGCTACCTGGATAATAGTCTAGATTAAAATCTTATTCTTGGGGGTCTGATTTCCAGCACCCCCTTTGATCATCTTGATGTGGGCTGCGGCACAAGCCATTTTTTCACAGACATGATGTCATACTTTTGATTTTGTGTCTGGTACTACAGCTCACTCCTATTTACTTGAGTGGGACTTAAGCATCAGTACCAGGCACAGCCACCACCAGGCAAGTGATGTGGCCCCTTCATTCAGCTGACTGGTGGGGGTGCCTTGAGTCAATCCTCCCACCGTTTAGATATTAATATGAGATAACTTGCATAGTTCATTGCAAAGTTTATCTTCTTGCTTCAAGTTGGTCCTCAAGAATAATTGTTTGTCTTTAGAAGATCTTAAATTTGTGGATCTCCTGTGATGTAGCGTCTACACAATTATCCACAAGTCTATTTTCAGTAGTGTTTCACTTTAATGATGTGGTTTAGTGTTTTACTGAGCAAAACGCCCTGTTAGACAATGCGGGCTTATTGGGTAAGGTGGATCCTTTAAGCCCAAGGTCTGGGTGGGCACACGGACCACGGCATCGGTGCAGCAAGAAGGGTGTGTTCTGGAAGCTGCAGGCGGACACTTAGCAAAAGCAAACATAAAGTCTTAATAAAGTCTTGGAATCCACAAGCGGATAGGAGATATCCTGGAAGCCGCAGGCAGACACATAGCAAAAGCAAAATAAATGTCTTAATAAAGTCCTGAAAGAAGCAAATAGAAAGGAGATGTCCTGGAAGCTGCAGATGGACACGTAGAAAAAAGGTAAACTAAAGTCGTGGAATCCGCAAGCGGACAGGAGATATCCTTGAAGATGCAGGTGGACATGAAGCAAAAACAAACCAAATGTCTTAATAAAGTCCTTGAAGAAGCAAATAGACAGGAGACTTCCTGGTAGCCACTGATGGACACATTGCAAAGACAAACTAAAAGCCTTAATAAAGTCCTGGAATCCGCAAGCGGACAAGAGACGTCCTGGAAGCCACAGGCGGACATGAAACAAGGTTAATGGAAGCCTGCAGACAAATAGGTGAAGTCCTGGAGATCAATGACAAGTAGTGGTGTTACTGGAAGCTGCAGACAAACAAGCAAAGTGCTCGAGATCACTGACAGATTGCGGGTTACTAGAAGTCGCAGACAAGTAAGGCCGGGATCACAAATGCGAGAAATACGTCGGAGTCTTGCAAGACGTGCAATACCAGGTACGGCTAATGGACAAGAGTGGCACTAGTTCTAGAATGGCAGAAAAAAATGGCAGACCGGATTTTTCAAATTGCCTATCACCAAAGTGATTCCTTCTCAGTTTGTTTTTCACCTGTTGGGCTTCCTTTCCATTACAATGATTACACAGGTGCACAAGGGTAAAATTGTTTGAAAAGAGGTGATTTTTATATACTTTTATTCGCTGAACTCAGTAAAAATATTGAAAAAATTCCACATTTTTCACAAACACTGACTCCGTAGGCTTCTCCTTGCACCGTACTTAGACCCCTTTGCTTGACCTTTGGTGGATAATTTTGGTGTCATTAGATTGGTTAGAATAATAACATAATTTTTTATTTATATAGCGCCAACATATTCCGCAGCACTTTAGAAATTAATTAGAAGAAATTAATGGACGCTGTTTCTAAACCCAGCTTCCAAAGAGTGTGGTGGTGTCCATAGCATCCACTCATAGCATATCTTTCATTTTACCTCAGCAGTATAAGAAATGAAAGCTGTGCTGTGATTGGTGGTTTTAATGGCAGTAAAGACTGTTGTTGTTTTTTTAGTCACAGTTCATAACAGTGTGGTGGTGTCTATAGCAACCAATCAGAGCACAGCTTTCAGTTTACCTCAGGAGTATAAGAACTGAAAGCTGCACTGTGATTGGTTGCTATAGGGAGCAAAGGCAGATTTTCTTTTAGTCAGAGGTAAGCAGGTGCTCGGGATGCAGTGACGGACAGGAGGCAGAGCAAGGGTTAGCAACTTTAAAAACGGGAATACTCCACGCAGGGAGGTAAAGGGTTAAATGAGGGAATAAACGGTTCGGTTTGCAAAGGATATGCAGAGTTCAAGAATAAAGAAACAGGCAACAGCAGTTTTTGTGAAATACTTATATCAGAAATTCCTCAAACTGTGACTCCTGCTGGGAAGTCAATGGCGCCGTCAACGGCTGGCGCGGTGTCTTTTCCAATAGGGTCCTGTGGGCAACAATGCCCCGTCTTCTGGCAGTAGCGGTCGGTCTCCGCTACCTTCCGCTGAGCAGCGTCGGACTGGAGCACCTTGGGCCCACCAGAGAAAATCATTCTTGGGGCCCACTATGATACAAGACCACCAATTGTGCGGTAAAAAGCGCTAATATCAGGGTATAATATAAGGTAGTTCACGTCTTAATTATGTAGCAAGTTTTGGGGAAGCCCCCTCATAAAATATAATGCGGTCCCCTCTCATAGAATATAATGCAGCACCCCACAAAATATAATGCAACCCCCTCAGGTATGACGCAGTCCCCACCATAGAATATAATGTAGCACCCCCATAGGGTATAATGCAGCCCCCCTCATATAGTATAATGCAACCCACCACAGAATATAATGTAGTCCCCTGAGAGAATGCAGTTCCACCACAGAATATAATGCAGCCCCCCCAAAGAGTATACTGTAGCCCCTCATATAGTATGATGTAGCCCCCCATAATATAATGTAGTCCCCTGAGAGAATAATGCAGCCCCACCACAGAATATAATGCAGCCCCCCATAGAGTATACAGTAACCCCTCATATAGTATGATGTAACCCCCCATAATATAATGTAGTACCCTGAGTATAATGCAGTCCCCCCACAGAATATAATGTAGCCCCCAGGGCCGTATTTAGAGTTTCTTCTGCCTAGGCACTTTTAGTGCTGCCTCAACTTTGGTGAGTATGACACTATCGGCAGTGACTTTGGCAAGAATCGCTGATGTGAAAGTCGCCTTTTGCAGCAGATCCGGCAGTTTTTCCTGCATCTGCTGCGTAACGGATCACTTATGGCAACAATGCGTTCGGCCTCATTCATTCCCTATGGGATTTGCGGCACTTGCCGTGATCTGGCAAATGCGGTACCAAACCTCCCAACTTTTGAAGAAGGGAAGGAGGCATAAAGTTTGCGGTGCACATAGTGCGCCGCGGCAAATTTTAGGCCACGCCTCTGACCACACCCATTTCACAACTAGTCACACCCATATCCACGTCCCAACCACAACCATTTAGCACTGTGTTGTGAACTCTATTTTTGGGCTCCCTCTAGTGGTCACAAGCGGTACTGTGTAGTGTTGTCTTTCTGCAGGTTGGCTGCATCAGCTGGTTCGTTATCCTTGGTTGGTTTCCTATTTAGCTCACCTGGATACTCAGTTCCTTGCCTGCTATCAATGTATTCAGTGCTCTTCAGATTCCTTGTGACTACCTTGCTCCCAGTCTCTCCAAGACAAGCTAAGTTTTTGTTTGATCATTTTTTGATTATCAGCATTTATTATGTTTTTAGTCCAGCTCGCTAAAATGTGATTTCCTCGCTTGCTGGTTGCTCTAGGGGATTGAGTTTCTCCCCCCACACCGTTAGTTGGTGCGGGGGTTCTTGAAATCTCAGTGTGGATATTTTGTAAGGGTTTTTTACTGACCGCACAGACCCCTTTTCTATTTTCTGCTATCTAGTATTAGTGGGCCTCATTTGCTGAATCTGCTTTCACCCCTGTGTATGTGCCTTCCTCTTACCTCACCGTTATTACATGTTGGGGGCTTCTATATCTTTGGGGATTATTTCTCTGGAGGCAAGAGAGGTCTTTCTTTCTCTCTAGGGGTAGTTAGTTCCTCTGGCTGGCTCGAGACGTCTAGGATTTTTAGGCACGTTCACCGGCTACCTCTAGTGTGTTTGGATAGGTTCAGTTTTGCGGTCAGTCCAGTTTACCACCTCCCTAGAGCTTGTCCTATGTTTGTTACTTAGCTGGAGTAATTTGTGATCCTCAACCACTAAGGATCATAACAGCACTGCTGATCACACTGTTTTATATACAATAATTATAAACAAAAAAAAAAATGGCCACACAGTGCTCCATACTGTATAATGGCCACACATGATGCTCAATACTGTATAACGGCCACACACAGTTCTCCATACTGTATAATGGCCACACATGATGCTCCATAGTGTATAATGGCCACCCATGATGCTCCATAATGTATAATGGCCACACATGATATTCCATACTGTATAATGACCGCACATAGTGCTCCATACTGTATAACGGCCACACACAGTTCTCCATACTGTATAATGATCCCACATGATGCTCAATACTGTATAATGGCCACAAATGATGCTCCATACTGTATAACGGTCACACATGATGCTCCATACTGTATAATGGCCACACACAGTTCTCCATACTGTATAATGATCCCAAATGATGCTCAATACTGTATAATGACCCCCCCCCCTGTATGCATGGCTCATCTCCCTCCCATCCCATATGCATGGCTTATATCCCCCCTGTATTGCATGGCTCATATTCCCCCTCCTGTATGCATGGCTCATATTCTCCCCCCCGTATGCATGGCTCATATCCGCCCTCCTGTATGCATGGCTCATATTCCCCCCCTGAATGCATGGCTTATATCCCCCATATGCATGGCTTATCTCTTCACCCCCCCGCTTCCGTTCCCATCCTGCATGGCGCGCCGGCTTATGTCCTCCTTCATCCCCCCGTCCCCCCGTCCCTCATACTCACCTGTCCCTCACCGCGCCACCTTGGCGACGTCCCTCTGGCTCTGTCCCGACTCCCAGCACAGCACCGTCTTCCTGCGTGAGCGGTCATGTGATACCGCTCATTAAGGTCATGAATATGCGCATATTCATGACCTTAATGAGCGGTACCACATGACCGCTCACTCAGGATGAGCTGCAGACACCGAGACAGGCATCGCTGGAGCAGGGTGAGTATCGTCTTCAAGGAGGGTGGGTAGGAGGCAGGCGGGCGGCCGGGGGGGGGGGCCCCTGGAGCAGTGGGGGCCCTAGGCAGCTGCTGGCCTGTATGCCAGCAGGTGTCAGTGCCTGGGTCCACCGGAGAATCCTTCGGTTCTCCGGTGGGCCAGTCTGAGCCTGCCGCTGAGCCTAGTCCATATGCTGCAGTGGCTGACAAGGGTGTGGGCCACAACACTGTAAGAGCCCAACGTGGCTCTGCAAATATACACTGGCTAAATCAGGGTCTCCCGTGAGTGGGAAAGTATATGCTGGTAAGGTGGGTTACACAAGTCTATCCAGTACTCGGTTCTCTCTTTGCGGCATGTGCGCTGTACTCATGGTCATGAAGCGGCCCCTTTGCAGTCGATGGGGACTGCTGCAGTGCCGGTGCTCGGTGGAAGAATGGGAAGCAGAGTGTGCTGCTCACCTCTCTGCACGATGCCCTGGGTTGGCGCTAAACTGCTCTGCTGCGTGCGCTTTCCAGTTTTATATCCCCGCCCCCCCCTCGGTTAGGATGAAGGTCCGGCTTGCTAATGCTTCCCCATGGAAACAGGGGATGCAGCCTCAACAGTTCCAGCCCTGGCAAGCAAGTACCCGCGGTGCTGTCGTCCCCCTTACACACAGTTCATAAGAGTGTGGCGGTGCACTTACCACCATTCCTTTCAGTATTTAGTGGCTGTGGTGGATCAAGCTTCTGTTTCTAACAACGTGATCGAAATGGCTACACATGGGTGTGGTAATTCACCTGACAACTTTTGCTATATTTGCAATTGTTTTGTAGTAAAGAAACAACGAAGGAACATTACAGACTTTGTTGGAAAAGTGTATTATGCGTACTTTGGTGTAAAACTAGGTGATCAGGACAAGTCGTAGTGTGTTCTGTTTGTGTAGAAGAACTACGACAGTAGGGCAGAAAGAGAGCTTTCGTTTTGGATCTGGAGGGAACTGCAAAATCATAGTGATGACTGCTACTTTTGTACGTGCAACGTGGAGGGATTCAACCTTAAAAATAAGAAGGAAATTATATACCCGGACCTCCTGTCAGCGATTCGCCCTGTGCCTCACGGTCCGGAATACCTGTCCCTTCACCTCAGGAGAAACTTGAAGATACACAGGATTCAGAACATGAAGAGCAGGATTCTGATGAAGACTTTCACACTAGTTCCAGAGCCAGATATTTTTTTCACAGCTGAAATTAAATAATTTAGTCAGCGAGTTGGAGCTTCCTAAACATCTGAAGAACTTTTAGGCTCTAGATTAAAGGAGAAAACCTGCTAGCTCCTGGTACTAGTTTTTCATGGTACAGGTGGTACAGAAGCAGAGAAAAGGAATTCCTTCCATACTATTCTCAAGATGGTGCTCTAGTGTATTGCAGTGATGTTCCTGGGCCGATAGAAAAATTTAACATTGAGCACAATGTGAGAGAGTGGAGACTCTTTATTGATTCATGCAAAAAAAGTCTGAAAGCTGTGCTACTGCACAATGGCAGCAAGTATGCTTCAGTGCCTGTAGGGCATTCTGTGCACTTGAAGGAAAGCTATGAGACTTTAGATTTCTCAAGAAATTTAACTACGAGGATCAAGGATGGTCAATATGTGGTGATCTGAAAGTTCTCTCTTTGCTCCTTAGGCAACAAGATACACAAATTACCGTGCGTTTTGTGTGAGTGGGACAGCTCGAATAGGACTTATCACTGGAGCCAAAAAGGTGGCCAACGAGAACATCTTTGCAACCTGGACTCAAAAACATAGTTGAAGAAAGCTTAGTTGATCCCACTAAAGTTCTCCTGCCACCACTCCACATTAAACCTGGACTGATGAAGGCGATTTTGAAAGCTCTACTCAAAGGAGAGACTTTTAAGTACCAAGTGTCAGAGACTGCCCGAAGCAAAGATGAAGGAAGGCATTTTCGGATATTTGGAAACTCGTGAAGGATGACATATTCGAAACAAAATAGAAAGCTTGGGATTTTTTTTAAAGAAGTTGTGAAGAAATTTCTAGCTAACAACAAAGATCCAAAATTTAAGTCCATCGTGGAGAACATGCTGAAACGTTTCAAAGCCTTCTGTTGGCTGATGAATTTGAAGTTATATTTTTTACATTTCCATTTGGACTACTTTCCTAAAAACCCTAAAAACCTTGGTGCTGTTAGCGAAGAGCAATGAGAAAGAATTAATTAGGATATCAAGGAGATGGGATGATGATACCAAACTATATGGATGGGGGACTACTGCTGGATGCTTCAAAGAGAAGATCAGCAGGCCTGCTATAAGAGAAAAGATATTAAAAGAAGCTTTAAAGAGAAAAGGAAAAGGCACAATAATTTATTTCAAATAAAGTGGTTTTTTTTGTTTGTTTGTTTGTTTTTTAAATCAGGGCATAAGAAAACATAAGAATCAGTCACTGGATTTGAAAATAATTTCATAAACCCAAATTTTGAAGACCTGTGTTATCTCGAAGTAGTTGTAAGGTGCACAGGGTGGTAGTCAAGGGACTGCTGTGTTCCTACACCCTGGCACCCCACAAATATACAGTGTCCTGATTCTCCTGTGCTATGCGTGTAGTTCGTATCACTCACATTTTGGTCTCAGGCCTCTGTCTTCTCCAGTTCAACGTCAGGAACCTTTGCACACACATTAGGGGACATCAAATATGTTTTATCATAAAGAAGTTTACTTAACTGTCAATTTTCATCATATTGAAACATGCAGTATTGGGCATAAAATTTTCAGTTTTCAATGTCTATAGCACAGCACGTTCTGATGTCCGTTGTTCACTGACCCTGAGCTATCCCTTTCCTCTCTGCCCCCTGGGATACTCCATCCGGCTCTGCAGCTTCCATGAGTCCCATTTCAACTCCCTTATACGATTCCGTCTGACTTCCTGTCCTATGAAGATATTGAGGCACGCTTCTAAGTGCCTCAGTTGGACCATAGGTCCTGGACTTTCCAGGAATGTCCGCTCCAGGTTTATGGTTGACCTTCTCTTGCTGCTGAACAGCCCGTGCTCCTCATGCCCTCAGACCTCCAACTACTGCTCTTTCGCCATCTAATCTCTTACTCTGACACTTTATCTCATTCCTAAACCTATATCCTAATTTCCAAACCTTTTACTGTCCCTATATTTAATACAATAACACATAACACTTTATCAAAGCACATTTTGAGTTACCTACAACATTAATATTTTATTAGGAAGGGAAGAAGAGCATGTTTGTCCCTGACACACTACTAAATACTGTTAGAGAAAACATCAACCGTCGTTGATGTGAATCAAGGGTCGATGGTCGAAATGGCAAAATCTACACACTTTCAGCCGAGACTTCATGAAGGACTCACATAAAATTGCTGCTCTAGAAGAAGTTGGTTTCTCTGACCATTTATCGATTAGAGGCAAGGGCCATCTTCTCATGATTGTACTGTAGATATCTTTAGTAACCTAGAGCAAGTTAAGTTTTCACTATTCTAGATCAAACTGTGCTTAAAACCCAATAGTCAAGAGACCAGGTTACCACCCTCTTCTTATATAAATGCCATAATGTCTCCCAGGACTGTGTCAGTGACACCGTAAGGGACTATTTCAGTAGATTTGTGGTGGTGAACCTGCATAACGTCCCAATCTTCTCATTAACCATTCACATTTTTCATAGTAATTAACCCAGTCTAAAAAATATTTGAGATTAAGATTACTTTTGAAGGATGTCTTGTTTCTGTAGGGTTGGCATGTGTATCAAGCAAACTTGGAAATACGTCAGGACTTACTAGTCCTGATCTTCTCTACAACCATCAAATTTTTCATGGTAATTAATTAAATCCCCAAAATATTTATTTGAGATTAAGGAGATTCCTTTTGTAGGATGTCTTTTTTTTTGTAGGGTTGGCATGTGGACCAAGCAAACTTGGGAAGATGTCAGAATTTACTAAGCCCGATCTTCTATTATTTAATGGCCTTCAGCTCGATCTCAGGCCATGGCGACTTGATGGATGACCAGTGTAGGAAGATCGATCTTATGCAAGCCTTGATAGGTCCATCAGGGTCTTCTCTGCCATTATCTTGATAGTAACAAGCCATCAGGTTGCTGATCTTCTTCGCCTTGTTCCTTCTATTCTTCCGACCATGATGTCTTACTATAGCAATTTCTGTCTTTGTATGATGAGCCCAAAGAAAGTCACAGCTTGGTGATCTTTGCATTGAGTGTCATGTCTGGCTTGATTTGTTCCAAAATTGATTTGCTTGTTCTTCTTGCCATCCACGGTATTGATAACAACCTTCTCAAACACATTTCGAAGGCGTCAATTCTTCTTTTGTCTTGTTTCTTTATTGTCCAGGTTTCGCGACCGAATGCTACCACCGATCTTCTATATAACCATAACATTTTTCATGGTAATAAGCCAATCCAAAAAAATATATATTTGGAGATTCAGGAGATTCCTTTTGTAGGATGTCTTGATTCTGTAGGGTTGGCATCTACACCAAGCAAATTTGGGGAAACATCAGAGCTCACAAGGCTTGAGTGTCCCATGGGCGAGCTAAAGCAATGTTATTTATGTTTATTTTGTGAAGTGGACTGATGGCTTACTTTGACTGTCAACAAGGGTTCACTCATACATGGAGCCAGCTAATTTTCCACAAGTTTTAAGGTGAACTCTTCACAAAGTTTAGGAAATAATGATATGGAATGAATGCATGATTGAGGGGGGGTTTGATACTCAGTACTCCCACCGATCAGCTGCTATCAGATCATGCAGCCCTCAGAAATTTTTAGATGTTTGAAGTGCCAAAACAGCCCAGCTCTGTACACTGTGTAGTCTTTTTTTGGCATTGCAGTTCAGCTCCCATTCATCTCAAAATGTTATCAAAATCTTAGTCCCTAGACCACCAGGGATGTTGCCATTACTTCCTTCACTGGCTAGACCATCAGGGATGCTGCCATTACTTCCTTCCCCCCCTCTATGCCACTAGGGATGCTACCATTACTTCTTTCACTCCTCTAGACTACCAGGGATACTACCATTATGTCATTCACTCATTAGACCACCATGTATACTGCCATTACTTCCTTCCCTCCACTAGACCACCAGGGATAATGCCATTACATCATTCACTCATTTGACCACCAGGGATATTGCTATTACTTAATTCATTCCTCTAGACCACCAGATATTCGTCCATTGCTTCTTTAATTCCTAGGCCACTGCCATTAACTTACTCACTAGACCACCATAGATCCTGCCATTACTTCCTTGACTCACTAGATCACCACGAATGCTGATATTACTTCCTTCACTCCCATGACCACCAGTAATGCTTCCTTTACTTCCTTCACTCCCTAGATCACCAGGACTCCTGCCATTACTTCCCTCATACCCTAGACCACCAGGAAAGCTGGCATTATTTCCCTCAGTCCCTAGACCGCTAAGAATGCTGCCACTCCTTTCTTCACTCTCTAGACCACCAGGGATACTGCCATTACTTCTTTCACTCCTTAGACCAACAGGGACCCTGCCATTACTTCTTTCTCTACTTTAGATGATCAGGGACACTGCCATTGCTTCTTTCCCTCACTTGGTCATACTGGGTCAGTGTTGGTCACCCTAGGTCTGCACTGGTCAGCCCGGGTCAGTATTGGTCAACCTAGGTCAGTTCTGGTCACCTCGGGTCAGTACTGTTGTCTCTGGGTCAGCATCGGCCAACCTAGGTCCGCACTGGTCACCCCGAGTCAGTATTGGTCAACCTAGGTCCGTATTAGCCACCTCGGGTCAGTTCTAGTCTCCCCGGGTCCGCTCTAGTCTGCCTGGGTCAGCATTGGTCAACCTAGGTCAGTACTGGTTACCCTAGGTCAGTACTGGTCACCCTGGGTCAGTACTGGTCTCACTGGGTCAGCATTGGTCTATGTAGGTTAGTACTGGTCTCCCCGGGTCAGCATTGGTCAACTTAGATCAGTACTGGTCACACGAGTTAAATATTGGTCACACCGGGGACCGCACTGGTCATTTTGGGTCAGCACTGGACTCCCAGGCTCAGTACTGGTCACCTTGGGTCAATACTGGTCACCCTGGGTCAGCATTGGTCACCCTAGGTTAGTACTGGTTACTCTAGGTCAGTACTGGTTACCCTAGGTCAGTACTGGTTACTCTAGGTCAGTACTGGTCACGCCGAGTCCACACTGGTCACCCTGGGTCAGCATTGGTCACCCTGGGCAATACTGGTCACCCTGGGTCAGCATGCACTGGTACACTGGGTCAGTACTTTTATTACTCTGGGTCAGTACTGGTCACACCAGGTCACCATTTGTCACCCTGGGTCAGTACTGGTCTCCGCGGGACAGCACTGGTCACACCGGGTCCGCACTGGTCACCCCGAGTCCGCACTGGTCATTTTGGGTCAGCACTGGTCTTTCCGGCTCAGTACTGGTCACCCCGGTTAAATATTGGTCACACCGGGTCCGCACTGGTCTCCCAGGCTCAGTACTGGTCACCTTGGTTCAGTACTGGTCACTCCGGGTCAGCATTGGTGACCCTAGGTTAGTACTGGTTACTCTAGGTCAGTACTGGTCACGCTGGGTCCACACTGGTCACCCTGGGTCAGTACTGGTCTCCCTGGGTCCGCACTGGTAACACCGGGTCAGTACTGGTCACCTCGTGTCAGCTTTGGTCACCCAGGGTCAGTACTGGTCACCCCGTGTCAGCTTTCGTCACCCAGGGTCAGTACTGGTCACCCCGGGTCAGATTTGGTCACCCAGAGTCAGTACTGGTCTCCCTTGGTCCACACTGGTCACCCCAGGTCAGTTCTGGTCACGACGGGTCAGTACTGGTCACCCCGTGTCAGCTTTGGTCACCCAGAGTCAGTACTGGTCACGCAGAATGAGTACTGGCCATGGCGGGTCAGTACCGGTCACCCCGGGTCAACTTTGGTCACGCATAATCAGTACTGGCCACGGCGGGTCAGTACCGGTCACCCCGGGTCAGCTTTGGTCACCCAGAGTCAGTACTGGTCACCCTGGGTCAGCTTTGGTCACCCTGGGTCAGCTTTGGTCACGCATAATCAGTACTGGCCACGGCGGGTCAGTACCGGTCAGTACCGGTCACCCCGGCTCCGCTCCGCTCCGGGAACATTGATTGAACAACTCTTTCCTCTGAAGCATCAGCGATTAAATAAGAGAACTACTGGTCATAAGAGGCGTGGTTTCCTCCAGCCCCTCCCTTCTTTACTACCGATTGGCTGTTTCCCTTTCCTCTCCGCCCTTTCCTTGTGCGCCTTAGCCAATCAGCGTGCGGCTGTCACTCGGTCGGTCCGTGTCGCCTCTAGCCTGGCAGTGCCGAGCGTGGCTCTTCCCTGGTAACATCAGCTGGTGCCGGCTCCGGGATCATGGGGGCTGCGGGCTGCACATGGTGGTACCTCTGCCTGCTGGTCACTATTGTTCACCGGGACAGCTTCACCGGAGGCAGCGGAGCCCCAGGTAGGAGCCGCCGGACAGTTTCCCCTTAAACTTTCCTCTCGTTCTGGGGCTGGATGGAGCCGGCACTGGTCTTCCCACAGGTCTGTGCCGGCTGCTGTTCCCTTGTGCATCATTTCTGCAAACTTTCTCCCCCTAATCTCCCCCTCTCTGCTGCTTTTTCTCCCTCCTGGCAACTTTTCATGTGCAATTACCTTTAATAACTGTCACAGCCCTGATCCCGGCTCTCAGGATACAACTATGGACTTCCCCTTTAAATTTTTAATTTTTCTAAGTGAACTGATAGCATGACTATTTACTAATTCTGGACCCCCCCCCTTTAAATCCCCCTTAAATTGTTATATTAACCGCATGCATTTAATCCCATAACACCTGCGATATCCAAAACAAGGATCCCCCCCCCAACACCCCACCACCTTCTTTTCCTGCAATCTGCTAATTGTAATTGGCCTTAAAGGAAAAGATTGTATGATAATTATATTGACTTTAGCGGCTGGAGGAGACGGAGGCGACACATTGTGCTTATTTATGTAGGGGGGGATCTGCCGCGATCTCCCTGAGCCCCAGATGTGGAGACTGCGCCAAATTGTGAAAGAATCAATTAAATCTGAATTTCCAGGAAGATGGATCTAAGTATTGACATAAGAGGCATCAATCAGCCGCCTCAGGGGTACTGGGGGGGGCTGTGTCACTCGGAGGCGGGGGTCTCTGTCACCATGTAGCAGAGCTGAGCCGCTCATTATCCTGACTATGTAGATGGAGCTGAGCTGAATTTCGGTTTGCACTTTTCTGGATTTGACAGTCAGATCGATAGATTATCTATCTGGATGTAGCAGAGTTGACGATGTGATGGAAACGTAAGAATCTATGGTTTGCGTAGGATTCTAAGTCTAGTAGAAGGAAACACTTTTGTATGACGAGCTCAACTCTGCTTTTTCTAGATAGATTATTCTGGTTATCTATCAATCTGACATCATCTGTCATCTCTCTATTTATCATCTATTAGACTGTCGTGAATCCCACAGATTACGGTAACTTTCTATCTCCTATGTATCTAAAAGCAGAAAAGTGGAATCCGTCGTTCAGTGGTTTCCTTTGTGCACCGTCCAATAAAATCCTAGACAACTATAGGTTCTGACAGTTAAATGACTACATCAGCTCTGCTACATCTAGAGAGATGACCATAAGAGTCTGCCTATCTAGATGGAGCAGAGTTGATAACACTACTGTCGCTCGCTCTCTCTCTGTGTTTTGCTCTCGCACTCTCTCTGTGTGTGGACAGAGACATGAGCCCTTTACAGTCCTATAGCTCATGATAATGCACCCTTAAGCTTTGGAGTTGGTAGTGCCCCCCTTATCACTGGGGCTCCCATGTAACCACTGATTGCGCCAATGGTGTGTCCAGCTCTCTATCGATTATCCATCTATTATCTATTAACTATCTGTATCTATTATCTATCTATCTCTATTATCTATCTATTTATCTACCTATCTATTATCTATCTATTATCTATCTCTTATCTGTCTATTATCTATCTATATATTATCTATCTATTATCTATTATCTATCTATTATCCATCTATTATCTATCTCTATTATCTATTATCTATCTATCTATCTATCTATTATCTTTATATCTATCTATCTATCTATCTATCTATCTCTTCATCCATCACGGAGCTGAGTTTGCAATATAAGGCCGGTATCGGGTGAGTGTCTGAAAACTTGTCCGTATTTTCCGCCGGTGTGACGTTTGTTTTTTTTGTGTTTTTTTTTTTTTTAAATACATCCACATCTTAGAATCTGCCTGATGGGATACAGTAAAAATCGGATACTAGATGGATGTTCTGTACGGAATCCAATTTTTTCTTTTGAATGGCCGAGTACGAGACTCTGACAGAGAATAGGGCCCGCCGCCATTGTTTTCACACCCGTATAGCAGAGCTGACTTTATCTGTTTTTCATTTTCCTTTTTAAGTTAAGCTATTGGATGTATCATGTCCTGATAAGTGATGAAACCTTGTGATGCCAAACTCTGCGTCCGTAGACGTAAGCACAGGTGTAGCAGAGTTGAGTTTGTTTGCTACATCCGAGCCGGTTTTCTAATTCCCCGTTTTGCCGGCCAACCTCCCGTGCCCGTAACAAACTCAACTCTGCTACATCTGTCTATAGATCTGCTATTTAATTGCTTCCGTGAGCTGTGTTTGTCACGTCGCCCTGTAATTGCCGGCAGACGGGCCAATCTCGCCATTTCCTTTAATCATCTAATAATATTTTTCTACGTGTGGCTTTGACAAGACCCCTTTATTTCACCTGTGCCGCTCGCCGGCATCTGTTTTTTATCTGAAACAATAGTGAGAGAGAAAAAAAAAAGTGAACCCCCCTCCCCTCCCCATTGATTCCAATGTTCCCATCATTAATTAACCCCTTCTTCATTGCAGACAGTGACGAGTGTGCAGAGGGCACGGACGATTGCCACATTGACGCCATCTGCCAGAATACCCCGAAATCCTACAAATGTATCTGCAAGCCTGGGTACAAGGGCGAGGGGAAGCAATGTGAAGGTAGGAGGAAGAAGAAGAAGTATTTGGCCGGGGTTCCTATTTGTTTGCACTGTTAAATCTTCGTAAATAGCTGAATTCCTGAACCGATTAATGCAGATTTACAGCTGCTTGCCCTCCAGTCCTGGGGTTTATTGGCTGAGGGTCCCTGCTGTGTCTGATAATTGTTCTAAAGTACAGATACTTCTTGTAGAAGTCACCCATTCATACATGCCAATCCTGGAGAAAAAAAAAAACGTGCACAATGAACTGAAAAAAAAAAAAAAAAAATGCTTCTTGTGGAGCCACCTTAAGAAAAAAATGCCTTTAAAAAAAAAAAAATACCTTTAAAATGATACCGCCTTAAAATATATACTGCCTTAACAAATATTTTCCTACCTTAAACAAAATGACATACTGCCTTAAAACATATATTACTTCTTCTTTAAAAATTGTTGCTGCCTTGCAGGATATAGTTCCTTCTTTTAGGATGTACAACGCCTTAAAAAAAATAAATAAAACATATATAACCTTTAAAAAAACAAACAAAAAAACAATGATCCTGCCTAACAAGATATAGTGCTGCTTTGGAGGATGTACTACGACCTTAAAACATAAACCTTAAAAAATTACATTGCCTAACAAGATGTAGTACCGTCTTCCAGTCTATATAACACTGCCTTTAAAAAAAGAACACCAACTTCTGGAGTATAGTACCGCTTTACAAGATATACTACCACCATCCGGGATGTAGTACAACCTTCCAGCCTTAAAAGAATGACACTACCTTCCTGGATTTGGTACCACCTTTCGGGACATAGAACTGCCTTAAAAAATATATATTATACCACCTTAAAACATGACACTGCCTAACAAGATAGAGTACTGCCTTCCAGACTACAGTACCGCCTTAAAAAATGACAATAACTTCCCGAATATAGTATCTCCTTACAAGCTATAATACCATTTTAATAATAATACAAATATTATGCTACCTTAAAAAATGGCACTGCCTAACAAGATATAGTGCTGTCATCCGTAATAGAGTACCGCCTTAAAACAATTATACCACCTTAAGAAAATGACACTACCTTACAAGATATATTACTGCCTTAAAAGATATATCGCCTTAAAAAATGACACGGTATTACATGGCCTAGTTCCACCTTAGAGGCCCTAGTTGTTCCTTAGAGGCCCTAGCTCCGCCTTATTGGTCCTAGTTCCTCCTTAGAGGCCCTAGTTCCTCCTTAGAGGCCCTAGTTCCTCCTTAGAGGCCCTAGTTCCTCCTTAGAGGCCCTAGCTCCGCCTTAATGGCCCTAGTTCTCCCTTAGAGGCCCTAGTACCGCCTTTAAAATAGTAATTGAAAAAAATACCTCACCTAAACAAGATTATGCAACCTAAAAAATATAATACTGTCCCACTAGATACTTATACTGTCTTAAAAGAAATTGATACCACCTTAAAAATCTTAGTCAAAGTCACCTATAAAGCATCAGGGAAGCAGAAGCAGGATATATTACATTGAACCAAACCGAACAGTAAGTCATTTCAATCAGGAGTAGTTTTTAGGCTTTTCCAGGGACAACTACATTAGGGAATTCCTTTTTTTGTCACTAAATATTCTGTAAATCCTCATAAACATCCCTTTTTGAAGGGGAATTTTCACCCAAAATGTAAAATTACCCATGTATTGGTAAATCAGAAGTCACAGCAGTGGTCAAAGTTTGAAGATTAGATTTTCTTTACCGAAAGAGAAATTAGCATTTGTTTTTAATTCACATGTGGCGGCCATTTTAGTGAAAGGACAAACAGGAAATGCAGCCATATTGCCGGTCACCCTTGAATTAGCATTTTGGTAATTTGTCATTTTGTTTTTTCTTTAAAACATACTGATCGATTTTCAAAAGTATTCTGAGAAGCTAATTTCTTACTGACAGCCAATGTGGCTGCACTTCCTGTTTCTACTTTCCTAATTTCTTGCTGACTGCCAATATGGCTGCACTTCCTGTTTCAACTTTCCTAATTTCTTGCTGACGGCCAATATGGCTGCACTTCCTGTTTCTACTTTCCTAATTTCTTGCTGACGGCCAATATGGCTGCACTTCCTGTTTCTACTTTCCTAATTTCTTGCTGACGGCCAATATGGCTACACTTCCTGTTTCTACTTTCCTAATTTCTTGCTGACGGCCAATATGGCTACACTTCCTGTTTCTACTTTCCTAATTTCTTGCTGACTGCCAATATGGCTACACTTCCTGTTTCTACTTTCCTAATTTCTTGCTGACGGCCAATTCCTGTTTCTACTTTCCTAATTTCTTGCTGACTGCCAATATGGCTGCACTTCCTGTTTCTACTTTCCTAATTTCTTGCTGACGGCCAATATGGTTGCACTTCCTGTTTCTACTTTCCTAATTTCTTGCTGACGGACAATATGGCTGCACTTCCTGTTTCTACTTTCCTAATTTCTTGCTGACGGACAATATGGCTGCACTTCCTGTTTCTACTTTCCTAATTTCTTGCTGACGGCCAATATGGCTGCACTTCCTGTTTCTACATTCTCTAAAATGGCCGCCGCAGCTGAACTGAAAAAAGCAAATAATTTTCTGTACAAACTTTTAATTTACTTGATAGGTGGCTGTTTGTTTGTTGTTGTTGTCGTTTTTACGTTTTGGTTGGAAATACTCTTTAAATATGTTGTGGTAAATTTATTGAGACGTAACTTTTTAACCGGCTGTATGTACAGATGGAGCAGGATTTGGTGTACCTTATAGAGGCCCTGTAACAAATTTGGAACTTGGGGCCCAGCGGCTTCAAGTAGCACCTCCTCTTGTGTCAGTAGATCTATAGAAAAATGTTGCCGTTAAGTCCTGCGTCTTGGGACCCGCTAATCCACATGGGAACACCCACTTTTGGTGTGGGGTTTCTATAACCTTGCACCTTTTCGGATAGGGATGTGTCCACATTTTTGGGATTGTTTCAGACACTTCATGACCGTCCTGGGCTAATTCAGGACCATAAACGCTATAGGGCCCCAAAAATTCATGTGACAGATGTGAACAACAGTTTATAGCGATTGAAAAAAGGGGAAACGGAAAAGTTTGGTGATAAGTAAAGGCGTTATTGATGCTCAGGCCTAAAGACTCCGTTCTAATCACTCAAAACCACCCACTCTCCAAGAGGTGCACTGCTCACTCCACAGGAGTGCAAAGAGGCAGGAAATGTCCTCCTGTCGTATGAGCCACGCACCTCTCGGGAAAGGGTGGGTTTTCGAGATATCAGTGGAGGTTTCAGGACCTGATTCGCCATCTACTGTATGTGCTTTCAATTAAATGTGCACTGAAGTACAGTGGGGAAAATAAGTATTTCCTGTAGTTCTTGACCTGGTTTGCACACACTGCAGCAGGGATTTTGGCCCCCTCCTCCATACAGATCTTCTCCAGATCTTTCAGGTTTCCGGGCTGTCGCTGGGCAACAGACTGGCTAGGCCACTCCAGGACCTTGAAGTGCTTCTTACGGCGCCACTCCTTAGTTGCTGTGTATTTCGGGTCATTGTCATGCTGGAAGACCCAGCCACCACCCATCTTCAATGCTCTTACTGAAGGAAGGAGGTTGTTGGCCAAAAATCTTGCTATACGTGACCCCATCTGTCGTCCCTTCAATACGGCGCAGTCGTCCTGTCTCCTTTGCAGAAAAGCGCCACTAAAGTATGATGTTTCCCCACCATGCTTCACGGTTGGGACGTTTTTCTTTGGGTTGTACTCATCCTTCTTCTTCCTCCAAATACGGCGAGTGGAGTTAATACCAAAAATTCTATTTTGGTCTCATCTGACTACATGACCTTCTCCCATGCCTCCTTTTGGTCATCCAGATGGTCATTTGCCAACTTCAACGGGCCTGGACATGTGCTGGCGTGACCTTGGTTGCCTGCAGGATTGTAATCCATGCGGTGTAGTGTGTAATGTTTGTGACTGTTGTCCCAGCTCTCTTCAGGTCATTGACCAGGTCCTCCTGTGTAGTTCTGGGCTGATTCCTGACCTTTCTCAGAATCACCCTTACCCCACCAGGCAAGATCTTACATGGAGCCCCAGACCATTTAAGACTGACAGTCATCTTGTGTTTCTTCCATTTTCCAATAATTGTGCCAACAGTTGTTTACTTCTTACTAAGCTGTTGCCTATTGACCTGTAGCCCATTACAGCCTTGTGCAGGTCTATAATTTTGTCCCTGGTGTCCTTAGACAGCTCTTTGGTCTTGGCCATGGTGGAGAGGTTGGAGTGTGATTTTGTAGACAGGGGTCTTTTATAGAGGTAACGAGATCAAACAGGTGCAATTACTCCAGGTAATGAGTGCAGAGTAGGAGGCTTCTTAAAGAAAAACTAACAGATCTGTGAGAGTCAGAATTGTTGCTGGTTGGTAGATGATCAAATACTTAATTAAATTGCATTTAATTGCATGAAATATTCCACACCTATCAGACATATATGGCATACGCTGTGGATTTGCCATAAATATCTAAGTTGGGAATAACTCTTCTTTTTATTTACCCTGAAGCATCTTTTGTGTAGTTTTTTTGTTTGGTTTTTTTTCTGTTGCTTTTTTATGATTTTGGCTGCTGGCTGTCTTTAGGACGGTTTTTCCCCCGGTATTCTTGAAGTCTTTGATTGCTGTCGATTTTCCAATCTTTTTTTTACATTTTTTTTAGCTCTATTGAATAATGAAAAAACTGTTAACGTTTTTCGTGCTTTTTTTCAAGGTATCTGGGCATCTTTTTAGTTTTCCCATTAACTCATATTGTAAAGTACCCAGCGTATTCCAAACAAAAAATGACGGAAGAATAGATATGTCTCTTCTTTTTTTTTAACTCTGGGCCTAAGAACTAACAGGCCATAATTGCGACCTATCTGCCTGTTGTGCCTGGTGGTGATCTGCCGGCACAGAGCAATAAGTAACCACTCCTGCCGGCGATTCAGCTGTTTCCACTGACGTCACGTCGACAGAGTAGCCATTTCTCTTCCGCTCTGCTCAGTGGCTGCCGACATAATGCCGATTGACAGCAGGCTCCCCACTGCCCAACTGCGGGGAACCAAATGTCAATCAGCATTATGTCAGCAGTCACACCCGGTCGACAGAGCAGCCCGGAAGAAGATCTGCTCTGTTGAAGTGGAGCACCTGAATCGCCAGCATGAGCTGTCGTGCATTCTTTTGAAGGTTTTCTGTCGATTTCCATGGCGGAATATGCTTGACTTTTTCACAGCGTGTTCACGTACCCTAAAAGGCTTTTCTTCTGTCTTTATTGTGAATAAAGGCTAATTTTATTATAAAACTTCTGCATCTTTTTAATATGCCTTGTTATTAAGTTTTGCAGAACTTTCCATTATACAGTGACCACCTTTTAGGCTATTAATCCCTTTTTTATGCATAATTATAATTTCTGATAATTGGCCTTAGAAACCAACCACATCTGGAAAGAAGCTGCCCATAGCAACCAATCAGGATGCAGCTTTAATTTTTCTCAAGTACAGGGTAAATTCAAAAGCTGTCATCTGATTGGTCGCATTGGGAAACTTTTTTATTTTTAGATACCTTGATCTTTATTGATATGTGGTGAAAGTGAACAACAACATCTGATTGGCTGTGGGTGAAAAATGGTGCTGCTTTTTTTTTTTTTCCAATGTTGGTTTTTATAAGCATCTCCCAGGTTGGGGTAACAATCTGTTAATTGTGAGTTATTTTTACCTGTCTGGGTCCGGCTGCGGCTTATGGGCCTATTTGTTAAGTACTTGTAATGAATAACATTACTTAGCTGAGATGACTGCAGAGGTATTTTGCATGGAGACGGCGAGGAATTTGACGTCTAGGTTTTCCTGAGAGGCTGGTATGTGCAGGATTTCGCTTAATGACATTGATTAATTAGATTATTTTTTTCAAGGCAATGCTATAACTTCCCTGTGATACTTTAGTGTATCGTACATTATCGTAATGGTAGCGAATGCCCTCTTCTGTAGCGTCTCACCTTCTGCGGTTGGACCCCATGCCGAGTCACCGCGCCGTCCACTGGGTCTTCCATGAGTGGTGCGTCGCCTGATACTGAGTCTTCTGTGGCACGTCACCACATGCTCAGTCTCCCCTGAGCGCCACCTCTCCATCAGCCCTTGGCTCCCCTCACCCCCGAGCGGCACCTGTCCGTCCGCCCTCATCTCGCCCCCGAGTGGCGCCTGTCCATCCACCCTCATCTTGCCCCCGAGCTGCTCCTGTCCGTCCACCCTTGTCTCGCCCCCGAGCTGCTCCTGTCCGTCCACCCTTGTCTCGCCCCCGAGCTGCTCCTGTCCGTCCACCCTTGTCTCGCCCCCGAGCTGCTCCTGTCCGTCCACCCTTGTCTCGCCCCCGAGCTGCTCCTGTCCGTCCACCCTTGTCTCGCCCCCGAGCTGCTCCTGTCCGTCCTCCCTAGTCTCGCCCCGAGCGGCACCTTTCCATCCGTCTTCGTCTCACCCCCGAGTGGCTCCTGACGGTCCGCCCTCCTCTCGCCCCCGAGCTGCTCCTGTCCGTCCGCCCTCGTCTCGCCCCTGAGCGACTTCTGACCGCCAACCATCGTCTTGCCACCCATATTAATAATGGGTATCTGTATATATTTAACCATGAGAAGACCACCTCAATCTATGCAGCCAACAGCTATGCAAATATCCCCTTGTGAATGGCTGGCCTTGGTTGACATATCCGGTGGTGGTAAGTTAATTTTTGGTTAATTTATTTCACCACTCAATCCCTCTAATCTGAGCTTTTTCAATATTACATGCTCTTCTATTCACCCGTGCACTGAATATTTTGATTTAGGTCCTCCAAAAAGGGTCAACGAAAATGACCTCAATGACCGGTCACGTGACCCTCCGAGACGTAACAATGGACCATCACATGATCGTGACCACAAACATGGGGATTGTGGAATTTTGGTGTGGAGCCGGCGACAGTCACCCTTTCATACTTTCCCTTTTGTTTAGGTGTGAAGTCCGGTAGGAAAGAGGCTTTTTCTACGCAAACAGGGAAGTTCACGTTTTATTCGGTGTCATTTATCAGACTTTATATGGTGCTTGGCCTCTACTTAAATTCTTTGACCTTAATGTTTTTTTCTACAAGGTTTTAATGCCTGGACAATTAGTAACTTCTCCCATAGCAACTGAAAGCTTCTGTGGTCAATGATTAATTCATCATTTCAACCAGGCAAATACAGCGCAGGAAAATGTTCCTGTAATGCAGCTGCAGCGCGTTCCTCCAGGCTCGGGACCTCAGAATACATTTGGCAAATTTGTGTATGAAATATATGAAAATCAGTAATTCATGACCTAAGTTCTTCAAAGCTTGTGGACTTTAGTAGGAAGATTTTAGTACTGCAACTAGTAGTACAGCTGCATAGGTCCCAGTACAGCAATAAAAATGATACCTGTCTTGCAGTAATTCGATATGCCAGAGCTGAGAAATCGAGCTTTGAAGTTTCATACAAATTAGTCTGGAAGTACCTTGGGGGTGTGTCATCCTACATCAACACGCCCCCGCAGTACACTTCCAGGCTAATTTGCATGTGGCTTGAAAGCTCAATTTCTCAGCTTTGGCACCTCCGATTACTACAAAACATGCATCATTTTTATTGTAGTCACATGACCTCAGCCAAAAAACTGGTTTGATTAGTAAAATCTTCATGCCAGGTTCCCTTTTAAGATGATCTCCAGAATTGATAGATTGGTATATCTGATAATCAGGGGCCTGGAAAAGTTGCTGAATCCTAGAGTCCCCATATGGGGAATGTGGCACAGATTGTGTACAACTGCAATCCATTTAAAATTCCCATACAGATTTTTAGTTTCCACTGGCAAAAAAAAAAACTGCTGCTGCAATTAGGCCTCATTTAAATGTCTATATTTATTCTGGTACTTTAAGAATGGACATTTTTTTTTTTCTCACCAGTGGTTCTGTTTTTGGTTCGTGTATAAAAATAAAAAAATCATTGAGGTTTTATTTAAAGAAATGACACAGGGAAAAAGTTTTGCACTTGATTGCTGACCTTTACTTAATATTTTGTATAAAAGCCTTTGTTAATGATGACAGCTTCAAGATGAATCTTGTATGGAGAAACTAGTCGCAGGCATTGCTCAGGTGTGATTTTGGCCCATTCTTCCACACAAACACTTTAAATCCTGGAGGTCCAATGGGTTCCTTCTTTGAACTGAGATTTAGTTCCTGCCATACATTTTCTATTGGATTCAGGTCCGGTGAATTGTTGGGCCATTATAGCAGCTTTATTTTCTTTCTATGATACCAGTTGAACGTTTCCTTGACTGTGTGTTTGGGATCGTTGTGTTGCTGAAATGTCCACCCTCATTTCATCTTCATCATTCTGGTAGATGGCAGCAGATTTTTATCAAGAATATCGTGGTACATTTGTCTCGTATGAAGTTTGCCAGTTCTGTATGCTGAAAAACATACACACCATGATGTTCCCACCTCCAAACTTCACTGTTGGTATGATGTTTTTGAGGTGATATGTAGTGCCTTTTGGCCTCCAAACAAGGTATGTATTATGTAATCCAAAGAGTCCAATTTTGGTCTCATCTGACAAGACTATATTCTTCCAGTATTTCACAGGATTGTCTAAATGTTGTTGAGCAAACTGTAAATGATCTTGAACATACGTTTTGTTCATCAATGGAGTCTGGCATGGTGAGCGTACATACAGGCCATGGAGGCTCAGTGCATTACTTATACTTTTCTTTTGAAACAATTGTACCTGCTGACTCCAGATCTTTCTGTAGCTCTCCACAGGTGGTCCTTGGCTCTTGTACAAGTTTTCTGATAATTCTTTTCACTCCTTTGTCTGAAATCTTGCAGGGAGCACATGGTTGTGGCTGGTTTATGGTCAAATGATGTTCCTTCCACTTCAGGATAATGACCCCAACAGTGCTCACTGGAACTTTCAGTAGTTTAGTAATTATTCTGTAACCAATGTCATCAGTATGTTTCGCAACAATAAGGTTGTGAAGGTCTTGAGACAGTTCACTGGTTTTACCCATCATGAGATGTTTCTTGTGTGGCACCTTGGTAATGTGACGCCTTTCTATAGGCCATCAGTTGAACCAGCTGATATTATTTGTCACTAAGTGGCAGGATTGCTTTCTAATTGCTGATAGATTTCAACTGATGTCAGGACTTTCCATGGCTTTTTGCACCTTTCGCTTCATAGGTTAAGTACTTTTTCTATGTGTTATTTCTCATGATTACCCATCGTTTATTGACATCTATGGTTTGATTTCTTTGCCTTTGTGGGTTGGATGGGTTGTTACTGACATCCGGTGATAATTTCATGTCATCATCACCTTTAGAAATAGATTTATATAGAAAATTGGTGGCATGTTCAATACTTATTTCCTCTGCTGTATCTTCTATCCATGAATAACATAGAATATGTAAAATAATAACATCTGAATGAGGCTTATTTCCCCATTGAGTCCACACACAGATTAATTGACATTGGTTGTAATCCTCATACGGATCTGCGGCAGTTGATACTACACATCTACAGCAAACGTATGAGAATCAGACTTGGATTTCTGTCCCAGAAAAAGGCATCTTCTTTTAAAACTCTGTTTTTTTGCTCAGATTTCCCATAAGCAGGCTTTACTGGAAAAAAAAAAAAAAAAGAATCCAAAAATGTAATGCAAATTTTTTGGATCTGCAATAGATTTTAATGATGCCAAAGGATAGTGATAGCTGCCAGGGCTGGCCTTAGGGTGGTGGGGGACCTATGGAGTGCTTTTAATTGATACATCCCCTTACAATGTACCATCTATTATACAAAAACTACAAAACAAAATTGTTGTAATACGATCGAAAAACACTAAGGAACAAAATAGGAAATACCTGTGTAGGTTCCATGGTTAAAGGGCTTTTCCACAATAAAACAAAGTATGCTCCTAGATGGCCTCCATCCTCCCCGGGTCCAGTTCCAGCTCTCCGCTTCTGCTCTGGTGTTTGTTTTGGCTTCAGCAGTAACACCACAACCACAGCGCACGTCACCGCTGCAGTCAGTCACTGAGCTCAGCGGTTCTGCTAATGTAGGTAGCACTTGCTGCTGAGCTCAGTGATTGGATGCAGCGGTGCTGTGCGCTGATCAGATGCAGCGGTGGGTGATGTTACTGTTGCCAAAACACAAAGACAGTAGTAGGGGAGGGTTAGTACCTTCAGTCTTTAACCTTTTTACAAGTATGCAGGCTTTCGGGGACAGTTTTTTTTTTATAGTGGAAGGGAGGAGAAAGCTGCTGCCTGATAACCCTGACAGTGGCTTATCCCCCCTGAAAACCAAACGATTGAGGACCCGATTCCTCATTTGCGATATATGGAAGTCCCTTTCCTATTTTTGTATTGTGATATCAGGTGACTTATTTTTTTTTTTTTTGTTCCAAATTCTTCATATTGACGAACACGGTTCATAAATTTGGCCCCAAAACATTTTTTTAGCCATTTTTTGCCTCCTTTTAGCTTCTAAATGTCACAAATCCTTTATTGTGTAATTGTGTAAAATTGAATTGGAAAGAGATGTGGTAAAAGTCCCGTTTCATGAGTGCGTCTAAAACATTTGAATAAGCGAACTTGCCTGGAAAAAAATAACACTTAAAAAAATAAAAAATACATACGGTTTAAAAAGTGGTGCAGAATGTATAGCAAATAAAGCTCAAAACCACAAAAAAAAGTAAAAATGTAATAAAAAAAAATTAAAAAGTGGAGAAACCGCGATGATAATGTGGTCCAATTGACTTTACCATTCAACTATCCAAACCTAATCTCCCCTCTGTTCAGGAAGAGTCATACGATCACCCCCTCCCATATACACATCAGTTGGGATCAGATGAAGGGGTGCAGACCGCTCTCCAACGATTTGGGTCTTTAGTCCCACTGTGCGGCACGCAGATACAGGATCCTCCCACCACGGTAGATGATCACTGATGGATCGGTAGAGATCAGCTTAATACATGGGAGTCTGAATTTAGAAGAAGTGTTGCTCTGATAGTTAAAAAGTTATTTTATTAGCATTTTTAGTTCTAGTTTTTGTTTGTTTGTTTTTAGGCCTCTTTTACTGCACCGAGTTCTATCTAGTCATCAGCTGGAATGTGTCTCGGGAAGGCTTTATATATTTGAAGTACACTTTAGCACCAGGTCTAGAACGGTCACTTCAAAGTCGCGGGTTGTAACAAACTTGTGTGGAATTCATGTTACGTGGTCAGGTTAATAGTTACAGTTGTATGTCTAAGACGTTTACTTCCAATGGACATTTATGTGCATTTGCGTTCAGATGACTCAACGAGGCGACGCGTTGTGTTCTAGTTTTCACGCTCTGATATCGTACAAGTCTGGTCTCCGTAGAGCGTGGAAACCCAGATTTGCTTTTGTTGGGTTTGTCTTACTCCTAAAAGCTTGCTAGATATGTTGGCCCAGGCTGTGCTTTGGTGGTGGCATCCTAGGACCTCCTGGCCAAAGTGCGGTCAGCTTCGTACCTCCCCTCCAAAAGACTCTTGAAAGACAAAGATCAGATTGTTCAGAACTTTTTGGACAACAATACACTTTGCTTTTTAGGTCTTGTATTGATCTCGCTGGCAGAAATGAGACAATCTTTCGAAATTCATAGAATTTTTCCAAATATTAGATTCACAACGAATTGAAAGCAACGCTCAACACTTGTCTAAATGATGTGTAGGACACTCTGAGGTCTCCCAGGACTGTATCAAAATCCCTTCAAATTCTTTAACAGAAGTATCAAGGCAACCTTAACATGCCTGGCTATGGGTAAATGGATAGTAGCTGGTCTCACTGCTGTGCTGTCACTATCTGAACAATTTCTTTGGTGTTTTTTGGTTTATATCTCTATGTCTAAGCTATGAGCTGTGACGTTTTCCCACTATCCAGATTCCCATTATCCAGATTCCCACAAAATACATTATTCATATGAGGAATATGAAACTTGCGCTCCATCCTGAGAAATGACACTATCTGAACAGTTTCTTTGGTGTTTTTATTGCTTTCTATCTTATCTCTGTCTAAGCTATGAGATGTGATGTTTTCCCACTATCCAGATTCCCATTATCCAGATTCCCACAAAATACATTATTCATATGAGGAATATGAAACTTGCGCTCCATCCTGAGAAATGAGACTATCTGAACAGTTTCTTTGGTGTTTTTATTGCTTTCTATCCTTATCTCTATGTCTAAGCTATGAGCTGTGACGTTTTCCCACTATCTAGATTCCCATTATCCAGATTCCCACAAAATACTTTATTCATGTGAGGAATATGAAACTTGCGCTGTATCCTGAGAAATGAGAAAAGCCAGTTTAAGGCCGAATTCAGACACTTGTGTATTGCGGTCTAGGTCAGGGCACGGGTCTACTGACCCAAAGTAGACAGCCTTGTAGGCATATATGAGACTGTCGTGTTCGGTTCAGTCCATGTATCACAGTCCATACTCGGACCATGATACACGGGTGTCTGAATTTGGTCTTGGAGGATGGAAAAGTGGGAATTCTGATATCCAGATGCATCATCTACTTCTCAAGGTTCTTTCCCTTGAGAATGGGATCTCAAAGACTCTAGACCACCAGGAGATGATCTATAAACCTTTTCACTGCCCTAAACCACCAGAGAAACTGAAATTACCAGGAAAAAAGTAGTTATAGGGATGTACTATTTCGCATCCATTTAAGAAAAGAAAAAAAATTAAATTGAACCTGGATGGGAGTGAACTTAGTACGGTATGTTTTCAAGTATTCTATGTATTAAGATTTTTTTTTATCATAGGAGCATATTCTTTTACATTAGACAATCCCTTTTACAGTGGGGAAAAAAATCTGGTTTTGTCTGAAAACTAAACACATAAAATATATGATGCGGTTCTGAGCCACTTTTTGTCTTCTGCTCTCCGCACTGTGTTTTGCCCTCCGCACTGTGTTTTGCCCTCCGCACTGTGTTTTGCCCTCCGCTCTGTGTTTTGCCCTCCGCTCTGTGTTTTGCCCTCCGCTCTGTGTTTTGCCCTCCGCTCTGTGTTTTGCCCTCCGCTCTGTGTTTTGCCCTCCGCTCTGTGTTTTGCCCTCCGCTCTGTGTTTTGCCCTCCGCTCTGTGTTTTGCCCTCCGCTCTGTGTTTTGCCCTCCGCTCTGTGTTTTGCCCTCCGCACTGTGTTTTGCCCTCCGCACTGTGTTTTGCCCTCCGCACTGTGTTTTGCCCTCCGCACTGTGTTTTGCCCTCCGCACTGTGTTTTGCCCTCCGCACTGTGTTTTGCCCTCCGCACTGTGTTTTGCCCTCCGCACTGTGTTTTGCCCTCCGCACTGTGTTTTGCCCTCCGCACTGTGTTTTGCCCTCCGCACTGTGTTTTGCCCTCCGCACTGTGTTTTCTCCTCCGGATTTTTTTTATGGGTTAATAAACAACTCAAGTATTTGGCCACATCTTGAAATCTGAAATAAAGATCTTGACCCAGTAATTAGCATCTGCTCACTATCCTGACAGCCATCCTAATTAATAATTAAACCAATGGGCTTACTCCTCTTTGAACCGTGACGGGAGACATCAAACTAGAACGTGAATATCTGGAGGGCATTTAACGATTCTCAGGTTTTGTTCCTTTTTTTTTTTCTATTTCATTGCTGCTATTTTATGTAAAGTAATCTGACATCTTTTTAGGTTCGTTATTTCTCTGTGGGGTTTAGAAAGTCCGTCTGATTGTTCTGTTTTATACTATAGACAGAATGTTACGTGGAAAATATTTCCAAATTGGTGTATTTTTATTTTTTTTTGTCTTATGAATAGATTATTCCTATACATAAGGATAAAAGCTGGACATATCCACAGCCTCACGGAATAACATTGGTCCAAGTGCGATCCAATGTTTTGTCGGATCGCACTTGGACCGAAAAATAGTCGTCTGCACAAGCCCTAAATGAGACTGATCTATGTGTATGGTGCTTTGTCGGGGTAAACAATCATTCTCTCATACGCAATTGTCATTTCATTCTCTGGCCGGAGTCACACTACCGTAGAATGCAGCCGAGTGCTATGCGAGAAAACATCGCCCACTGTTACTCTATGAGGCAGCTCCATCACCGTTTTTTTTTTTTTCTCAAGAGTATTTGACGTGCATGTAAAATCACAGCATGCTATGCTTGTCACCAACTCGCCATTGCTCTCGTGCGCTCTCTCTCTCTTCTGCTCTCGTGCGCTCTCTCTTCTGCTCTCGTGCGCTCTTTTTCTCTTCCGGCCGCGCGTGCTTTCTCTCTTCCGACCAATGCGCTCTCTCTCTTCTGTGTCGTGCTCTCTCTTCCGCGTTCTCTCTTGCGGGTGCTCTCTTGCCCTCTATCGCGCGCATGCTCTCTCTTGCGTGCTCGTGCTCTCTTGTGTGCTCGTGCTGTCTTGTGTGCTCGTGCTCTCTCTTCTGCGCACGCGGTCTCTCTTCTGCGGTCTCTCTTGCGTGCGCTCTCTTGCCCTCTATCGCGCACATGCTCTCTCTTGCGTGCGCGTGCTCTTGCGTGCGCGTGCTCTTGCGTGCGCGTGCTCTTGCGTGCACGTGCTCTCCTGCGTGCGCTTGCTCTCTTGCGTGCGCTTGCTCTCTTGCGTGCTTGTGCTCTCTTGAGCACTCGCTCTCTGTTGCGTGTGCTCTCTTGCCCTTTGTCTCTCTCTTGCCCTGTCTCTCTTGCCCTCGGTCTCTCTCTCTTGCCCTCTGTCTCTCTCTCTTGCCCTCTGTCTCTCTCTCTTGCCCTCTGTCTCTCTCTCTTGCCCTCTGTCTCTCTCTCTTGCCCTCTGTCTCTCTCTCTTGCCCTCTGTCTCTCTCTTGCCCTCTGTCTCTCTCTCTCCCTCTGTCTCTCTCTCTTGCCCTGTCTCTCTCTCTCTCTCTCGCCCTCTCTCGCCCTCTCTCTCTCTCGCCCTCTGTCTCTCTCGCCCTCTGTTTTTCTCTCTTGCCCTCTGTCTCTCTCTCTCTCTCTTGCCCTCTGTCTCTCTCTCTTGCCCTCTGTCTCTCTCTCTCTTGCCCTCTGTCTCTCTCTCTTGCCCTCTGTCTCTCTCTCTTGCCCTCTGTCTCTCTCTCTTGCCCTCTGTCTCTCTCTCGCCCTCTCTCTCTCTCGCCCTCTGTCTCTCTCTCTCTCGCCCTGTCTCTCTCTCTCGCCCTGTCTCTCTCTCTCGCCCTGTCTCTCTCTCTCGCCCTGTCTCTCTCTCTCTCGCCCTGTCTCTCTCTCTCTCGCCCTCTGTCTCCCTCTGTCTCTCTCTCTCGCCCTCTGTCTCTCTCGCCCTCTGTCTCCCTCTGTCTCTCTCTCTCGCCCTCTGTCTCCCTCTGTCTCTCTCTCTCGCCCTCTGTCTCTCTCGCCCTCTGTCTCCCTCTGTCTCTCTCTCTCGCCCTCTGTCTCTCTCTCTCACCCTCTGTCTCTCTCTCTCGCCCTCTGTCTCTCTCTCTCGCCCTCTGTCTCTCTCTCTCTCGCCCTGTCTCTCTCTCTCTCGCCCTGTCTCTCTCTCTCTCGCCCTCTGTCTCTCTCTCGCCCTCTGTCTCTCTCTCGCCCTCTGTCTCTCTCTCGCCCTCTGTCTCTCTCTCTCTCTCTCGCCCTCTGTCTCTCTCTCTCTCTCTCGCCCTGTCTCTCTCTCTCGCCCTGTCTCTCTCTCTCGCCCTGTCTCTCTCTCTCGCCCTGTCTCTCTCTCTCGCCCTGTCTCTCTCTCTCGCCCTCTGTCTCTCTCTCGCCCTGTCTCTCTCTCTCGCCCTGTCTCTCTCTCTCGCCCTGTCTCTCTCTCTCGCCCTGTCTCTCTCTCTCGCCCTCTGTCTCTCTCTCGCCCTCTGTCTCTCTCTCGCCCTCTGTCTCTCTCTCTCGCCCTCTGTCTCTCTCTCTCGCCCTCTGTCTCTCTCTCGCCCTGTCTCTCTCTCTCGCCCTCTGTCTCTCTCTCGCCCTCTGTCTCTCTCTCGCCCTCTGTCTCTCTCTCGCCCTCTGTCTCTCTCTCGCCCTCTGTCTCTCTCTCGCCCTCTGTCTCTCTCTCTCGCCCTCTGTCTCTCTCTCTCGCCCTCTGTCTCTCTCTCTCGCCCTCTGTCTCTCTCTCTCGCCCTCTGTCTCTCTCTCTCGCCCTCTGTCTCTCTCTCGCCCTCTGTCTCTCTCTCGCCCTCTGTCTCTCTCTCGCCCTCTGTCTCTCTCTCGCCCTCTGTCTCTCTCTCGCCCTCTGTCTGTCTCTCTCGCCCTCTGTCTCTCTCTCTCGCCCTCTGTCTCTCTCTCTCGCCCTCTGTCTCTCTCTCTCGCCCTCTGTCTCTCTCTCTCGCCCTCTGTCTCTCTCTCTCGCCCTCTGTCTCTCTCTCTCGCCCTCTGTCTCTCTCTCTCGCCCTCTGTCTCTCTCTCTCGCCCTCTGTCTCTCTCTCTCGCCCTCTGTCTCTCTCTCGCCCTCTGTCTCTCTCTCTCGCCCTCTGTCTCTCTCTCTCTCTCGCCCTCTGTCTCTCTCTCTCTCTCGCCCTCTGTCTCTCTCTCTCTCTCGCCCTCTGTCTCTCTCTCTCTCTCGCCCTCTGTCTCTCTCTCTCTCTCGCCCTCTGTCTCTCTCTCTCTCGCCCTCTGTCTCTCTCTTGCTCTCTGTCTCTCTCTTGCCCTCTGTCTGTCTCTCTCTCTTGCCCACTCTCTCGTCGTTAGTACCAGCTCCTTGGTCTCACTGGGTAATGGTAATACCTAAATCCCCCTGTGGTGGCGCTGCAGTAGAATTAAACACTTGTTTACCTGCTGATTTTTTTTTTTTCTTGATCTGCATCAAAACTATGAGATTAATATTATATAAATTTTTTTTATTTATTTTTTTTACAGAGCCCCTTTTAACAAAATGGTATTATCCCAAACCGACATCAACCTGCTGTTTGAAGGCAGTTGGAAGGAGAGGAAGAGAAATAAACGAGCTCTGGTTAATTTCTAAATAAATGAGCAATAACAAAATTATTTTGAAACAATGACAAAAATGTCTCACGTCCGATTGCCCAACAATTTGCAAAAATAGCAAAGTTTCCTAACCTGGCACCCGAAGAGCTGAGCTCGGTGTAGCTGGGGGGAGGACGGTTTAAATATTACTTCTGCGGTTCACTTAGAGGGGAGAAAAGCTGAGTATTTTGGAGTCTGGTTTCATCCAGAGCTTTGCGGAGAGTTAGAAGACCAATAATTGGTTATGGCAGCGCAGGAAAACCTCCCAATATAAAACACTTTTCTTATGGTAAAGGATAATACAGAAAAACAAATTATCTCGGGGGCCGCTGCCTACAAAAACAGCCGCCCTTTGTGTCAAGTAATTGATTCTCATTTTCTTGCAAGTTCAATGCTTTCAAATACTTAAAAATCTATTATTTGGCAGCGACACGTTGGCTATTGTGCGCCCATAATTGCAGACTTGGTCCTCTTGGATGCTCAGGATCGCAATAAGCTTTGAATATTGGGAAGCTGAGATATAAATCACCCGAGCTGGGGACCCAAAGGGGCGAATGATTCACCAGACGGGGTGGAAGGAAGTTCACGGAGGTTGTAATTGTGGTCGTAGTGTTTCCTAATGGGCAGACCAGTCACACTTTACTGGAACCACCAGTACTGTCTCGGCTGCCAGTTTTATACCAAACAATATTTTTTTATGCTGAAAGTTACAAAAATAGCATTATAATATTTAGCAATTCTTGTTTTACATTTATTTTTTTATTTTTTTTACTTTTTTTTTTTACAAATATTAAGAAACTTTTACCCTCCACAGCAGGGGTGGGGAGCCTTTTTGGCTATTTAGATATCTATACCTTCATTCATGAGCCATACAAAATGATTAACTAATTCTAAATAATTTGCCTCTAATATGATGGCTGAAGCTGCTTCTCTTTAGGGAGGCATGTGAGGCTCTTCCAGGTTTGCGTCCATCAGTTTGGAGTCGACTCACATAACATTTTATAGCTTTTAAGCAGGGGGAGGTCTGCAGTATATAAATAATATAGGATACACTGCTGTATATACATCACATAGGAGACACTGAGACTGCTGTATATACATCACATAGGAGACACTGAGACTGCTGTATATACATCACATAGGAGACACTGAGACTGCTGTATATACATCACATAGGAGACACTGAGACTGCTGTATATACATCACATAGGAGACACTGAGACTGCTGTATATACATCACATAGGAGACACTGAGACTGCTGTATATACATCACATAGGAGACACTGAGACTGCTGTATATACATCACATAGGAGACACTGAGACTGCTGTATATACATCACATAGGAGACACTGAGACTGCTGTATATACATCACATAGGAGACACTGAGACTGCTGTATATACATCACATAGGAGACACTGAGACTGCTGTGTATACATATCACATAGGAGACACTGAGACTGCTGTATATACATATCACATAGGAGACACTGAGACTGCTGTATATACATATCACATAGGAGACACTGAGACTGCTGTGTATATATATCACATAGGAGACAAACTGGTGTGTGTATATACAATGATGAGCAAAAGGGTGACAATGTTTTGAACGTTTGACATTTGGGCTCCCTATCTCACCATTCTCTACTGCTTCAAACGTGAGACAATTTTCTTGGCTATCTCATACATAAATTTGACTTGCAGATATTTAGCATATGGTTTAGTTATGCAGACTGTCATGTCACTGCAGGGCCTGGTTTGTTCCAAAAAAAAAAATCTACATTTTAATTTTTATTATTTTGTTAGTAATTTGTAAGTTCACCTTTTGGCTTACAACTCAATCAGATTCAAGCATGTCTTGACTGAAATCAGATCCCAGGTCTCTTCTACACATTGCCAAAGTTTTTTTTTCTTCAATTCTACCCATAAGTGTTTGATTGGGTTGAGGTCTCGGGACTGTGGTGGCCATTCCAGCAGCTCTACTTCATTGTCATTGAACCATTTCTTCACCAATCTTGACACATGCTTCCGGTCGTTGTCCTGCTGGAAAACAATGTCATATTTTTCATTCCCATAGTACTCAAGTGTATGAAGTAACTCATCTTGTAGGATACCCACATATAGCTCAGCATTGTGACCACCATCGATCCTGGTCAAGTATCCAACGCCTTGGGCTGTGAAACAACCTCATATCCTCACAATTCCTCCACCGAACTTGAGAGTTCCTTTTCAATTTTTCGATCTGTTATCCCCTTTTCCCCTTGTTTCTTCCAGACCCATTTGCTCCCATCAGAGCCTAGTCTATTGACTTTCGTCTCATCACTCCAAATCACCTGTTTCCAATCTTCTACTGTCCACTTTTCATACCTTTTTGTGAACTTGAGCAGACGCTTCTTATGATGATATTGAAGTTGAGGCTTCTTGACCTTTTTTCTAGCCACCATTCCAGACTTGTGTAATGTGCGTCGCACGGTGCTTTGCATGGACGTCTGTGATCTCACTATTATGAAGCATTTGAGCCTCCTCCACTGCCGTGTTTTTCACACCAGAAGCGATAGACCTTGTGATGAGCCGACTTGGTGACTCTGATATTTTGCCTGGATGTCCACTTCTTGGCTTTTGAATGGATGGGCCGGCTTCATTTTCATGTTCTTCCAGCTGTCATGTTCCTCACATGATGCAGTTTGGCAATTTTCTTGGCCGAGAGACCGCTATCGATGAGCTGGATGATGCTGTTTCTCTTTTCTGTTGCCCTCTATCTTGTTTTGTATCTTGTATCTTGTTTTGATCTGTACAAAAAATTAGGAACACTGGTGCCCTTGTAGCTATTATGGAACTGGTGGAAAGAGAAACCAGTCCTTGTCTTTCCCATCGAAGAGACAATTTGCATATTTAAATTCCCAGAGGAGCATGCATGGCCTATAAGTCTCCTCACTCTGACATGCCAGGCTTGGCTTGTCACTCTCCACAAGAAAAAAAAATTACCCCTTAGACCTCCATGGGAGGTATGAAACAGAACTGGGGCTCTTCTTCATGGCAGTAAGCGGGTCATCGTAGCTTCTGGATGCCAGGCATGGTTGGCACAGACAATGGAATTTGAGTTCAGTGTTGCAAAATAAAAAGTTGATGAACCAGTGCAATAATATTACCTACTTTTACCTTGTCGTCTTTATTTGCTTTTTTTTTAGATGACCTGATTAGATAACCGTATTGCCAGTTTTAAGTGCAATAAAAGCGAAATTACTTCTCCAAAAATGCAAGAAAATTGACAATGTCTAAACTAAGAGGATTAATTAGCACCTTCTATCAATTCACAATATAAATTCACGATATAATGGCAGATAGGGGGTGCTGTTCCTACACGGGAAATGTTGCAGGATTAACCCCTTCATGACCTTGTCGTTTTTTGCAATTCTGACCAGTGTCCCTTTATGAGGTAATAACTCAGGAACGCTTCAACGGATCCTAGCGATTCTGAGATTGTTTTTTCGTGACATATTGGGCTTCATGTTAGTGGTAAATTTAGGTCGATAATTTCTGAGTTTATTTGTGAAAAAAAGTACTTTTTTTTCACAAAAACATTATTTTAGCCTCAATTTTTTCATTTTCACATGGGCAACAGGATAAAATGGATCCTAAAATTTGTTGGGCAATTTCTTCTGAGTATGCCGATACCTCATATGTGGGAGTAAACCACTGTTTGGGTGCACGGCAAGGCTCGGAAGGGAAGGCGTGCCATTTGACTTTTTGAATGGAAAATTAGCTCCAATCGTTAGCGGACACCATGTCGCGTTTGGAGAGCCCCTGTGTGCCTAAACATTGGAGCTCCCCTACAAGTGACCCCATTTTGGAAACTAGACCCCCCAAGGAACTTATCTAGATGCATAGTGAGCACTTATAACCCCCAGGTGCTTCACAGAAGTTTATAACGCAGAGCCGTGAAAATAAAAAAATAATTTTTCTTTCCTCAAAAATGATTTTTAGCCCAGAATTTTTTATTTTCCCAAGGGTAATAGGAGAAATTGGACCCCAAAAGTTGTTGTCCAGTTTCTCCTGAGTACGATGATACCCCATATGTGGGGGTAAACCACTGTTTTGGCACACGTCGGGGTTCGGAAGGGAAGTAGTGACGTTTTGAAATGCAGACTTTGATGGAATGCTCTGCGGGCGTCAGGTTGCGTTTGCAGAGCCCCTGATGTGCCTAAACAGTAGGAACTCCCCACAATTGACTCCATTTTGGAAACTAGACCCCCAAGGGAACTTATCTAGATGTGTGGTGAGCACTTTGAACCCCCAAGTGCTTCACAGAAGTTTATAACGCAGAGCCGTGAAAATAATAAATGTGTTTCCTTTCCTCAAAAATATTTTTTTAGCCCAGAATTTTTTATTTTTGCAAGAGTAACAGGAGAAATTGGACCCCAAAAGTTGTTGTCCAGTTTCTCCTGAGTACGCTGATACCCCATATGTGGGGGTAAACCACTGTTTGGGCACATGCCGGGGCTCGGAAGGGAAGTAGTGACGTTTTGGAATGCAGACTTTGATGGAATGGTCTGCGGGCATCATGTTACGTTTGCAGAGCCCCTGATATGCCTAAACAGTAGAAACCCCCCACAAGTGACCCCATTTTGGAAACTAGACCCCCCAAGGAACTTATCTAGATGTGTGGTGAGCACGTTCAACCCCCAAGTGCTTCACAGAAGTTTACAACGCAGAGCCGTGAAAATAAAAAATCATTTTTCTTTCCTCAAAAAAGATGTTTTAGCAAGCAATTGTTTATTTTCACAAGGGTAACAGGAGAATTTGGACCCCAATATTTGTTGCCCAGTTTGTTGTGAGTACGCTGATACCCCATATGTGGGGGTAAACCACTGTTTGGGCACACGTCAGGGCTTGGAAGGGAAGTAGTGACATTTGAAATGCAGACTTTGATGGAATGGTCTGCGGGCGTCACATTGCATTTGCAGAGCCCCTGATGTGCCTAAACAGTAGAAACACCCCCCACAAGTAACCCCATTTTGGAAACTAGACCCCCCAAGGAACTTATCTAGATGTGTGGTGAGCACTTTCAACCCCCAAGTGCTTCACAGAAGTTTATAACGCAGAGCCGTGAAAATAAAAAATAATTGTTCTTTCCTCAAAAATTATGTTTTAGCAAGTAATTTTTTATTTTTGCAAGGGTAACAGGAGAAATTGGACCCCAACAGTTGTTGCCCAGTTTGTCCTGAGTACGCTGGTACCCCAAATGTGGGGGTAAACCACTGTTTGGGCGCACGTCGGGGCTTGGAAGGGAGGGAGTACCATTTGACTTTTTGAACGCAAGATTGGCTGGAATCAATGGTGGCGCCATGTTGCGTTTGGAGACCCCTGATGTGCCTAAACAGTGGAAACCCCTCAATTCTAACTTCAACACTAACCCCAACACACCCCTAATCCTAATCCCAACTGTAGCCATAACCCTAATCACACCCCTAACCACAACCCTAACCGCAACACAACCGTAACCCTAATCCTAACCCTAATTCCAACCGTAACCCTAATCCCAACCCTAACCACAACTGTAACCCTAACCACAAGCCTAATCTTAACCCTATTTCAAACCCTAGCCCTAATTCCAACCCTAACTCTAATTCCAACCCTAACCCTAAGGCTATGTGCCCACGTTGCGGATTCGTGTGAGATTTTTCCTCACGATTTTTGAAAAATCTGCAGGTAAAAGGCACTGCGTTTTGCCTGCGGATTTACAGCAGATTTCCAGTGTTTTTTTGTGCGGATTTCACCTGCGGATTCCTATTGAGGAACAGGTGTAAAACGCTGCGGAATCCGCACAAAGAATTGACATGCTGCGGAAAATACAATGCAGCGTTTCTGCACGGAATTTTCCGCACCATGGGCACAGCGGATTTGGTTTTCCTTAGGTGTACATGGTACTGTAAACCTGATGGAAAACTGCTTCGAATTCGCAGCGGCCGATCCGCTGCGGATCCGCGGCCGATCCGCTGCGGATCCGCGGCCGATCCGCTGCGGATCCGCGGCCGATACGCTGCGGATCCGCGGCCGATCCGCTGCGGATCCGCGGCCGATCCGCTGCGGATCCGCGGCCGATACGCTGCGGATCCGCGGCCGATACGCCATAACCCTAACCCTAACCCTACCCGTAACCCTAACCCTACCCCTAGTTCTAACCCTAGTTCTAACCCTAACCCTAGTGGAAAAAAAAATATATATATTTTCTTTATTTTATTATTGTCCCTACCTATGGGGGTGATAAAGGGGGGGGTTTATTTATTATTTTTTTTATTTTGATCGCTGTGGTAGAACCTACCACAGCGATCAAAATTTACCTGTAACGAATCTGCCAGCCTGCAGATGCGGCGGGCGCACTGAGCATGCGCCCGCCATCTTGGAAGATGGCGGCGCCCAGGGAGAAGACGGACCGACTACGGGAGGATCGGTAAGTATGAGGGGGTGGTGGGGGGGTGGATCGGAGCACAGGGGGGGGGGATTCGGAGGACGGGGGGAGCGGACAGGAGCACGGGGGAGCGGACAGGAGCACGGGGGAGCGAACAGGGGGACGGAGGGGGGTACCGGACAGAACGGAGGACTGGGGAGGAGATCGGGGGCGGTGGGGGGGGCCAGAACATGATTTCCAGCCATGGCAGATGCTATTGCAGCATCGGCCATGGCTGGATTGCAATATTTCACCATTTTCATAGGTGAAATATTGCAAATTGCTCTGATTGGCTGTTGCACTTTCAACAGCCAATCAGAGCGATCGTAGCCACGTGGGGGCAAAGCCACCCCCCCTAGGCTGAAGTACAACTCCCCCTCTCCCTGCAGATCGGGTAAAATAGGAATTAACCCTTTCACCCGATCTGCAGGGATGCGATCATTCCATGACGCCGCATAGGCGTCATGGGTCGGGAAGGGGTTAATATTTTTTTTTTCTTTTGCCAATTTTTACCCCATAAAAATGAAGACAAAAAGGTTTGAGGTTACTGTAAGCAAATTACCTATCTTTCCATTGGCCCATGAAGCATTACCTGGCCTATAAGTCTCCTTTCACCCTCTTAATTGTCCCCACCAGCAAAAACCATACCCATGAACCTTGAAATAATTGTGCCATGCCACAAAATGTATAGGTCTTAATTATATTACAATTTTTTTTAAAAAAAACTTCCAACATGGTGTACTGAATTTTTGAGTATTGGAAGTTGTTTTGAGGGGCAAAAATACATTTTTGAAGAAGCTGAGGGGGGAAAAAATCAACTTTGCCAGATTAATTTGTGATAATTTCATCCACAGCTGTCTGAATTTGATTTATAATTTACACCTGTTCTTGTCATGCTCAGACAAATTTTGTAAAAAATTTTTGGCTCCTTTAATACCCTCAGTTCCGTCAGTACCATGGACAGAGCTTGACATGCCAGTCAGTGTATATTGTATACCAAGATTTGCAAGGGTGTATGAATTTATATACATCTGATTATTTCTATATTGTTTCCTTTGAGAAAGACTTCTCAACGATAAACATTTTGCTTACAATTTTTTAATTAAAGGGGATCTTTCACTTGATTTTTTTCATTATAACTAAGCACCTTCTCTGATTGCTTCTGCTCCACTAATTCTGGAGCAGTTTTTCTTTTTCTTCTGTGGCCCTCTGTTCCAAAGTTATGCCCCCCGCCAATACTGATAAATTTTTCCCCAATTGAGCGTGTAGATCTTCTCTGTGGGCGTTTCCTTTTTGTCATCTGGTGCTGGCCAATAGAAACATAGCCGCGCCTACCATTGTTACCATGGGGCATAACTTTGGAATGGAGGGGCGCAGAAGAAAAAGAAAAACTGTTTCGGAATCAGTGGAGCAGCGCCCATCACTGGAGGTAATTGAAATAACAAAAATCCAATGAGAGAGGTCCTCTTTAATGGTGAGAATCACTAACTCACCTAAGTGTATTTGGAAAATTAATTTTGCTTGGTTAGAAAGGGAAGCAAATTTTATACTGATGACGCAGGTCATTGATTTGATTTTGACCAGGTTTGGTGTGATTTTTGTTTTGGGTAGCACTCCAAAACCTTCGTGGTACTTTGATTGAATTTACTCTAGTATAAGAGTGTTTTTATCTAGGGAAATCCTATAGAGGATAGGGGCTGTTGTGTACCACTCTATAGAATATGTTGCTGCTATGTAAGGTAAATATATACAGCAAACAATGTGAAGCGATAAATTGATTGTATGCTGCTCTATAAATAGTGGATTATCAATAAAATTTCCTGCATTATGCGTATATACTGTGTATATAGGATGAGCTCACCAAAATGTAATTTCTTTATTCCAGATATTGATGAATGTGACAATGACTACAATGGTGGATGCGTTCATGAATGTATTAATATACCGGGGAATTATAGATGTACGTGCTATGATGGATTTATGTTGGCCCATGATGGACATAATTGCTTGGGTGAGTAAGTTCATTGTTTCACCTTTTTATATGGTTGTTTGTCTTTTCTTATTCTGTTTTATACAATGTGTGTCTATTTGTTTCTTTTTATATGTCATTGACATTACCCCTCCATTATCAACGCACGTAGCCTTGTCCAGAACAAGGAATTAACTGTGAGCTCCTAAAATTATTAGAGCGTAAAGTGTAAATGTCCTTTCATACAAAAACTTGTAGGAAGGCATGGTCTTGCTGCATTTATCTCTTACAAGTGAAATCTGCCTTTGGTGCACAAACCAGTCTAATGTGATCTGGAACTGTCAGAAATCTTGTGCTCTGTAACTTGACGTCTGCTCTTTTTATTTTATTAAGTGGGTGCTGGAGTTTCTTTCCCATTGCTTGTCTACCATGAACTGAGAGCCTGATTCTCTCATTTTTGTTTGCAGTTTCACAGACATGAGATCAAAAGAAGAGTCAAAGGCCCTCCCCTACTTCTTGTACAGAGTCAAAGGCCCTCCCCCCTACTTCCTGTAGAGAGACAAAGGCCCTCCCCTACTTCCTGTAGAGAGACAAAGGCCCTCCCCTACTTCCTGTAGAGAGACAAAGGCCCTCCCCTACTTCTTGTACAGAGTCAAAGGCCCTCCCCTACTTCTTGTACAGAGTCAAAGGCCCTCCCCTACTTCCTGTAGAGAGAGAAAGGCCCTCCCCTACTTCCTGTAGAGAGACAAAGGCCCTCCCCTACTTCCTGTAGAGAGACAAAGGCCCTCCCCTACTTCTTGTACAGAGTCAAAGGCCCTCCCCTACTTCCTGTAGAGAGACAAAGGCCCTCCCCTACTTCCTGTAGAGAGACAAAGGCCCTCCCCTACTTCTTGTACAGAGTCAAAGGGCCTCTCCTACTTCCTGTAGAGAGACAAAGGCCCTCCCCTACTTCCTGTAGAGAGACAAAGGCCCTCCCCTACTTCCTGTAGAGAGACAAAGGCCCTCCCCGACTTCCTGTAGAGAGACAAAGGCCCTCCCCTACTTCCTGTAGAGAGACAAAGGCCCTCCCCTACTTCCTGTAGAGAGACAAAGGCCCTCCCCTACTTCCTGTAGAGAGACAAAGGCCCTCCCCTACTTCCTGTAGAGACAAAGTCCCTCCCCTACTTCCTGTAGAGACAAAGGCCCTCCCCTACTTCCTGTAGAGAGAGAAAGGCCCTCCCCTACTTCCTGTAGAGAGAGAAAGGCCCTCCCCTACTTCCTGTAGAGAGAGAAAGGCCCTCCCCTACTTCCTGTAGAGAGAGAAAGGCCCTCCCCTACTTCCTGTAGAGAGAGAAAGGCCCTCCCCTACTTCCTGTAGAGAGAGAAAGGCCCTCCCCTACTTCCTGTAGAGACAAAGGCCCTCCCTTCCTATAGAGACAAGGGCCTCCCCCACTTTCTGTAGAGAGACAAAAGCATTCTACTTCCTGTGGAGAGACAGAGACCCTCCCTTACTTCCTGTAGAGGGACAAAGGCCCTCCCCTACTTCCTGTAGAGGGACAAAGGCCCTCCCCTACTTCCTGCAGAGACAAAGGCCCTCCCCTCCTTCCTGTAGAGACAAAGGCCCTCCCCTCCTTCCTGTAGAGACAAAGGCCCTCCTTCCTGTAGAGACAAAGGCCCTCCTTCCTGTAGAGACAAAGGCCCTCCTTCCTGTAGAGACAAAGGCCCTCCTTCCTGTAGAGACAAAGGCCCTCCTTCCTGTAGAGACAAAGGCCCTCCTTCCTGTAGAGACAAAGGCCCTCCTTCCTGTAGAGACAAAGGCCCTCCTTCCTGTAGAGACAAAGGCCCTCCTTCCTGTAGAGACAAAGGCCCTCCCTTCCTGTAGAGACAAAGGCCCTCCCTTCCTGTAGAGACAAAGGCCCTCCCTTCCTGTAGAGACAAAGGCCCTCCCTTCCTGTAGAGACAAAGGCCCTCCCTTCCTGTAGAGACAAAGGCCCTCCCTTCCTGTAGAGACAAAGGCCCTCCCTTCCTGTAGAGACAAAGGCCCTCCCTTCCTGTAGAGACAAAGGCCCTCCCCCACTTTCTGTAGAGAGACAAAGGCATTCTACTTCCTGTGGAGAGACAGAGTCCTGTAGAGGGACAAAGGCCCTCCCCTACGTCCTGTAGAGAGACAAAGGGGAGGTGAGAGTAGAGGGAAGTTTGAGACAAAAAAGTAATATACAGATTAAGGGTTTAGGACCTATCTGTAAAATAAGATCTTGCATGAATTTCTGAAAATAAAGTGACCATTTACAGGCCATGCAGACCTTCAGAACGTGACTGTTGAACATGAAGTATGACTGAAGAATCAGACAACACAGGGTTTGTTTGTTGTCTGTTACCATGGAAATGTATAGATTACCATAGACGCATGGTAGATGTAATGGCTCATTTACAAAAATATTCATGCAAAAGTGTACATAACTTTTAGGATATTTGATTAACCTGGAAAATCTCGGAATTTGCTAAGAGGGTCATGGCTGTAGCACCTCAATCAATACGATTCCAGGAAGACCTCAATAAAATTGTGTGCAAACAAAAAGGCTACCAAATATATTTTATTTGGCCCTTAATATATTTACCACCTAGTGTGTAAGTATAGGTAACTAGGGCCAATTGCAGTACAATTGGACCTTCTCCTGGTGCTGTAGGACATTAGGAGAGGTTGAGTAATTTCCACCCTCTTCTCTGTAGGACTCTCTACATCCTTGACCATGTAAGGTCACTTTTTTTCTACAAGTCACTACCCAGTAATGGATGCAACAAATTCAAAGGGGTTTTCTTATAATTATCACTTATTTTGGATTCATACATCCCATGTTTCGCTGTCTGAGTATGGACCGCAATGCCCAGATCGGTCATGGGTCTCCGGAAATCAAACTTGACAGCCTCATGTCTTCTGATGAGTCTGTTTGGGTTGGGAGACCTGCAGTCAGTACTTGAATCACAGACTATGGCACATGGATATGTGAATGTTAAGTTTCTGAATGGTATGGGTCTTACCTCCTGGATAGACCCAAGTTATTCACAAGAAGGAAGTGCCCACTGTTTCCCCCGACCTGAATCACAAGTCAGTATCAGTCAATCGTGGCAATAAATATTGATTTAAGGGGACACCTTTAAATAATGTCACTTTGATATTTTGGCCGCTGTAATTTTTTATTCTTATTTGACTACCCCTCTAAGAATGCATGAAGGCAGCCATTTTTAAAGGCGTTGTCCACCTTTTGGGGACTTTTTTTTTTTTGCTTAAATGCATAGATTTTGACCTAAAAATATTTTTTAGAATTGAGTTTCAATACAAAGTTTGCACCGTTTGGGTTTTAGAGGCTCTCTAATTCTCTGCACACTGTACTTTGATGTGGTCTGTGGTCATAAATCAGCTGAAAATTAGACCAATTAACAAAATGTGTTACAAAGGTTCCCGACCAGCACTTCTATCCATACAATCCCATGCTCCTCCACCAGCAGCCATTGTATGGACAGAATTGTTGATCAGAAAAGTTTGTAACTAATTTTTTTTCTTTAATCCTCTTTTTTTTAGCTGATTTATGACCACGGACCACATCAAAGTACAGAGGAAACCGCTCTGACAAGAGAAAGTGGCTAACCTCTTACTGGGAATAAATCAGTGAGCTGCTTCTGACTGTCCGAAAAGTTTGTAACTTTTTCTTTCTTTTCCTCAGTTGATTTATGACCACAGACCACATCAAAGTTGAATGTGCCATGATACAATGAGCCTGTAAAAATCAAACCGTTCAAAATTTGTAATAAAACCCAATTGCAAAAATGATTTTTAGCTAAAATTATATGCCCTTAAGGTGGACAACCCTTTTTAAGAAACCTCCAAAAGTGACGGTCATTTCAAGGGCAGAATAAGTAAAGGTAGCTATTTTATGGCCTCGATTAAAAAATGGGTGCCACCACTTTTTTTAAAAAAAAATTTTGATCAAAAATCTCAATTTAATTACCGTCATTTTTTATAAGGAAAAAATAATTAAATATTTTCTGTATTAAAGATCTTTTTTTTTTTTTTTTGTAGCCATATGAATAAATAAAATTCATCTTTATTTAGCTACCATTCCAAATTGTCCATTACAGCCCCGTCATGTTTTCCTAAATCTCATTTTATTGCTCTGTTTGACAGACGCCACAGGGTTTCTCTTTTTTTTTTCTTCGCTTGAAACAAACCTTCTCTGTAAATATGAATTTCCTTCGAGTAGTCCAAGTGTTATTCCCATACACAACGATGGTTGTGATAGGGAGATGCTGCAGGACAGGACACTCTTTTGGGGAATTGGGGGAGGGGGTGAGATGTGTTGAAAACGCCGCTTTTTTTTCGATATTTTTCTAGCGGTTCATCATTTTTGTGATTTTTATCCTGCCTGCTGCCAACATTTTAAGAAAACGAGAAAATAAAAGATTCGGAGTGAGTGACTAGAGTCTATGTCCTGGGCAGCGAGGGTAACGGTGACACATTTATGGCATTCATGTGGACGGTATAAATGAACTGTTGTGTTATTTCATAAAACTTCATAATGACTTGTGTAGAACTTGTGTTTGACTGAAAAGACTTTAATATTTATTCTCATTTACTCAAACAACTGGAACGGGCCAGCAAGTCTGAACCGGGGCATAAGTCACATTCCAGAAGCCCGTCTAGGTGGATAATTAGCCATTCGCATGTAAAACGCCATGGAATAAATGGCGCTATAACAATGAATAATAATAATAATCAGGCCCAAATTGAGGCCCAATTTTTTTTTTTATATTTTGGGGTCAGGCTGGTAATTTGAGTGATGTTATGGAGCTTAAAATGTTGGCAAACACCTTTAGTTTCTCCTTAAGCCACGCCTCGAGTGGTTTAATAATGACCCACTGATGACAAATTGAGTAGACAATTGACTTTTAAAGTGATCAAGCTGCAGAAAGTCGAGCGTTGTTGCCAAGGATTCACTAAACGGTCATTTATTTTTGCTTGATGGATGAAAGACTAACTCCGTTTTAGAATCTGAACTGTAGAAATGTGTTTTTCATTAGAGAAAGGGCAGATAAGACTTTCAATTTTGTGAAAATAGTAATGTTGTTGCATGTGCTTATGTTCCAATGTTGGTCTCTAGGGGAAAAAAATTATAAATCCGGGACTTTGCCTAAAGGGGTTGTCCAGTCGCCAGTGGCAGTGTCGGATTGGGGTGCCAGTGACCCAACAGTGGCACCTCGACTTATCAGCTACATGCAAATATGACTTTACCCTTTTTCACAAATTTCTATAGAATAAAATAGGTTGACTGTTGAATTATTAAGATGCTGTCTTTGTCTGTATATAGGAAATCAAGTGTATTTTGCCAGGTACTGCTCATATAAGAGCGTGGAGGCCAGCTCCTGCATAGGGGCCCACCGGAGGATTGTCCAGTTTGCCTGTGGTCCAGTCCGAGCCTAACTAGTGGTGTAACTTCAATCTTGTAGACCCTAACACAACATCTCCTACAAGGACCCCAACTATCACAGGGTCTTTATTAATAATGGCCTTTTTTATATGAGAAAATGTATGTTTTGTACCCCCTTAGGCTCCAAGCCCTGGTTCAACTACAACCTCTGCACTTATAGTTCAGTTCCTGACGGTTACGCCATATTGATAATCTATGCATAGGATAGGTCATCAATATAAGATGGGTGGGTCCAGCACCCCCCACCTGATAAGTTGAAACGGCTCTAGTGGCAGTCAGATGTAAACACATGGTACGGCTCTACCACTCCATTACATCCGGACGTGAATAAAAGCTGATCGTTGGGTGCTGGGTGTCCGATGGGGACCCTTCTTTAGTAATTAGATTACATTTTCAGCAACAATAAAAAGACTTCTCTTATTTTTAAGGCGAAGTATAGGGTACCATCACAAACGTCTTTAATCTAGGAGGATCTGAAAAGTGCTCAATTCCCACACAGCGCCTCCACAGGGGAAAAAAAGTAATGCACAGTTTGAATTAATGGAAATGCTGGTGGGTCCTCCAATGTGAGAGATGCTTTTCGTAGCCACTCTTTACTCTTGGTAAGGCCAGATTCCCACATTCATGGTCCAAATACGGAACACACTTGGGCTATGTTCACATATGGCATTGTTGCTTCATATTTTACGCAACGTAATTAGTACATAAAATATACAGTATTTTACAGTGCCAGAATAATCAATGATATTTGTGAAATCTGATGCACACGCCAATTTTTTCCCCTTTTTTTATTTCTGTGCATATTTTCAGCTATCTTTGTTTTTGCAAGGATGTAGAATGTCAATTCTTTTTGCCATTTTTGCATAATTTTTCTCCCATTAAAATGAATGGAGTAAAAATGCTGCAAAAATGCGACAAAATTCTATTTTTATGCAGTTTTTTTTTCTGCCAACACTCTGGGTTTTGTTACAGAAAACAATGAATGTGTGAATAAATCCTTACTGGTCAGCCACCTCTTTCTGACTTGAAAGTCTCAGATACCCCTATTAGTCTGTTGAGTTTGGATAATGGGAACTGTGGATGGTCTGTGCATCATGATCCGTTCTCGGACCGTGAAATATGGACATGTGGTTCCAGCATTCTAAATATTATATGGATCATATGTTGCATCAATGTATAAATATATATTGGACACAACTTTTTGAAATTTTCTCCAGGACATGGTGTATATATATATATATATATATATATATATATATATATATATATATATATATATATATATATATATATATATATATATATATATATATATATATATATATATATACACACACACACACACACACACACACACACACACACACACACACACACACACACACACACACACACACACACACACACATACATACATACATACATACATACTTTTTTTTATTTATTTTTTTTTTCTTCAAAAAAAATAATTTCCAATGCTTAAAGGAAACACCCCAGACAGATACAGATGATTTTGACATGTGTGAGTGAATCCTTTCGTTGTGGTGTGTGGTCAGCTGGAGGAGCCAGTTGGGACTTTTTTTTTTGAGGAACCAGCAGTGATACTGAGTGATGAGACATGAGTGATGACAAGCCATAAATAACAAATGTCAACCAGCCTTCGGTTATCATCCGCCTCTGAATGATGATGGGAGTCAATGTGCAAATAGATTCTAACATCAGTGGTTGGACAGTTTGAGCAACCAAATGTCAGATCATTGACCAAGCTCCTTGTTAGCTCACTGGTCCTCCAGAACGAAGAGTTGTGCTTTTGGTTATACGTAACATAGGTGTGGGTTTCCCCAATTTAAATGGGCTCTTGTAGGGTTATGAAGACGTTTGACCATACAGTAGACTTCCCTTAAGAGCAGTGGTGGTAGTAGTAAATTGCTCTTCAGATGTTTGTAGATTTAAAACTAATCTCCCATTTAGTCTCTTCATTCATGCAAGAGATGGTTGAGTACAGTACTCTTTGGCTATCTACAACAGTCCCATAAACACTGAATGAATTGGTGGCACTCGCGCATGGTCTCCGTTCTATTCCAGTGGTGCGTTTCAGATCCCTTTTTCTCAAGACCAGTCATTGTCACAGCAGTGGGATCCCCAGAGATCAGAAGGCTATCAGCTATCTTGTGGATATCACTCTTTGGTTCACATATAGAAAATTAAATGAATTTACACCTGTTCTCCAAACAATAGTGCGCATGCCCTAGATGCGTGGAGCAAATTCGGGATACACGACACATCCAGTGGAAATGTTTTTCAGATGTTGGACATTCCATGACTAGTTAATGAACCTAAAATGTGTAGGTATTTTTACTTCAAGGATTAAGATGTAGATATTCAGACTTTTATACTTGCCAACAAAGATGAAGATTTTCCCTTCACCCATGACATCTTATGTGAGAGAGGGATATGCCCACCAAGGACTGGAAACCTACTGAAATAAAAGGGCAGCACCTCTGTCCCGCATCAGTTTGTTTCCTGTCCTTGATGGAAACCTACTGCCAAAAACAAACAGTGAAGAAAGAAGTCTCTTACCCAGACCTGTCCCAGTGTTGGAAGAGCAGGTTACATATCTCTAGCACCGGCTTTCAGGTTCCTGGAGGTGCCATCCGTTGGTTCAAGCTGGGCACAGTCGTACGTACATGCGGGCGAGGACAGCGGTGATAAAATGCTCTTCATGTCTCCTGCCGCCGTGCCAACCTGGACTGTGTGATAATTCTGGTGGTGGAGAAACACGAGAAGCAATTTAAATGAAACTGAAAGGGAGACTATACAGATTACATATTTAGAAAAAACTTTTTGACAGTGAGGGTGATCAATGAGTGGAACAGGTGGCCATGAGACGTGGTGAGTTTTCCTTCAATGGAAGTGTTCAAACAGAGGCTGGACAGACATCTGTCTGAGATGGTTTAGTGAATCTTGTGCTGCATTGAGCAGGGGGTTGGACACAATGACCCTTGAGGTCCCTTTCAACTCTAAAGGTACCTTCACACGAAACGACTTTACAACGAGAACGACAACGATCCGTGACGTTGCAGCGTCCTGGATAGCGATATCGTTGTGTTTGACACGCAGCAGCGATCTGGATCCTGCTGTGATATCGCTGGTCGGAGCTAGAAGGCCAGAACTTTATTTGGTCGTCAGATCGCCGTGTATCGTCGTGTTTGACAGCAAAAGCAACGATGCCAGCAATGTTAAACATGGAGCTAACGACCTGTGAGAACGATAAGTGCGTCACCGCTACGTCACAGGATCGCTCCTGCGTCGTTCTGGAGCTGCTGTGTTTGACATCTCTACAGCGATGTAAACAGCGACGCTGCAGCGATCAGCTCGTTGTCGTTCTCGTTGTAAAGTCGTTTCGTGTGAAGGTACCTTTACATTCTATGATTCTATAATTTTAACTTGAAAAACATGAGCCAGTAGATAAAATACCAGACCTTCAAAATGGAATCGATAAGCATGGCCTTAAAACTATTTCACAATTGAGTCATGGTGGTGATAGACTAAAGAATGCATAGTATCAAATCTCGAGTCATCTAGACCATCAAAAATTCTTGAGGGTCACCTTATACGTGCAAGGAGAGATAAAACATCAATTCAGAGCTCTTCTATTCGGTTTGTCTGTGGCTCCAAGAATCTTCACCAAGGTAATAGCTGAGATGACTGCCTACCTTCGAGTCTGGAACACCATCATTATTCCTTACTTAGATGACTTCCTGATAGTGGGGAGATCGGAGCATCACTGTGCTACACAACTGTAAGATGTAAGAGTTGTTTTAGAAGATCTTTGCATAATTCCCACAGGTCAAAGCTAAATCCAGTAAGAATATAGTCGTTCCTAAGCTTCATTCTAAACTCACAGCTTTAAATTTGCCTTTTACCTGAGGAGAAAAGGACAAGATAGTAACCCTTACCTCGGCAGCAATAGATGTTCTGAAAATGACATTAAGGAAAACAATGTCCGTATTGGGAACTCTAACATCCTGCTTCCCAGCGGTGATGTGGGTCCAGCTACACACGAGGCAGCTTCAGTGAGAAATATTTTTCGCACAGAGGTTGCTAATCGGGCATTTAGAAGGAAAGGTAGAACTTTCTAGGGAAACCAGACGTTCCCTCTTGTGGTGTAAATTGCCTCTTCAAAGAAAAAGAGGACTTGAACTCTATAGCGCCACCTATTGGAAGTAGCGATCCTACAAGTCACAATCAACCCTTTAACGAGTCTTGCAATATGACTTAGGATAAGAGACAAATCAGTATCTCAATTGCGAATAAGCCTCCTTACCTTGACAAGCCAGAGCTGGCATGTCACTCTCGACAATGAGAAACCTTACCTCTTGTGGTGGACAGAGAAGACCAACCTAGCATCAGGGGTTCAATGGATGAAGCCAGTAAGTGACACTATCAGAACAGATACGAGCATTACATGTTGGGGGTCACACCTGAGAGATCAGAAAATTCAGGGTTCTTGGTCACTTAATGAGAGGGTTCATTCATCAAACCTGAAGGAATTGTGACAGAGCTCTAAAAGGCTTCTGTTCTTCCTTCCGTGGTCGCCATGTCTGTTTCATGGTGGCTAGAAAAAAGGTGAAGAAACCTTGATTTAAATATTGTCATAAGAAGCGTCTGCTCGAGTTTGAAAAAAAAAAAATCAGCAAAATGGACAGTAGAAGATTGGAAACAAGTGATTTGTAGCCATTAAACTAAAGTCTATAGACTAGACTCTGATGGGTGCAAAGGGGTCTGGAAGAAACAAAGGAAAAAAGGGGCTAACGGATCGAGAAATTGAAGGAACTGTCAAGTTCGGTGGAGAAAGCCTGATGATATGAGGTTGTTTCACAGCCAAAAGCATTGGATACTTGACCAGGATCGATGGTGGTCTCAATGCTGAGCTATATGTGAGTGTCCTACAAGATGAGTTACTTTGTACACTCAAGTACTAGGAGTAAAAAAAGGACGACATAGTGTTCCAGAAGCACAGCAACCAGAAGCATATGTTGAGATTGGTGAAGAAATGTCTCAATTGCAATGAAGTAGAGGGGCTGGATTGGCCTCCACAGTCCCCAGACCTCAACCCAATCAAACACTTGTGGGAAGAGTTCAAGAAAAAGCTGTATTCATACCAATTGAGTAGACCAGTAGGCACCAACTTTGGGAACGTGTAGAAGAGACCAGAGATCTGATGTCGGTTGAGACATGCTTGAATCTGATCGAGAGCAGCCCAGAAGGATTCAGGCAATGGTGAAAGCCAAAGGTGGATTTACAAAATACTAACAAAATAATAATAATAAAAAAAAATTTAACAGTAATAATGCAGTGACATAAGTATCTGCATAACTAATATGCAATATAATTGTGAGTCACATTTACACATGAGATAGCCAAGATGATTGTCTATAAAATGAGGGTAGTCTCATGTTCGAAGCAGAAGTGGATGGTGAGATATGGAGACTGACAGTCAGAAGTTGACTTTGCTCATCAGTATAAGTGATTATAGGGGGGCATAGGGTTCTCTGTGATGTTACCACTGGCTGTGGATGAGTAACACTGACAGACTTAGTATACCGAAGAAGGTAACCAGCCCACATAGGATGGATTGGCAGATTGTGCTTACGACGGACTGCTCCATTCAAGTCTAGGACACTCATGAAGATGGCTGAGCTTCACCCACATGTACTATGAACGGAGCGGGAAGACGTTGGTTCTTCTCAGAATATTTTAAGTATGATCTCCTTGTTTGTTTTTCCATGGTGTCCATAGCCCATAAATCTCTTTACATGAATCACATCCTTAAAACGGACTGCACGGATCCTCCACCCACCAGCCCTGACTCTCAGACCTCTACAAGTGCCTTTTTATTTCAGCCATATTTAAGTTTTAGATTGTGATCCCGTTCATGAATCGACACAGCTATGTTTGTTATAAGGCAGTGACGCGGCCAGCGGTGTCGCTCGTGTGAACATAGCCTAAAGCTCTCCACCGTAATTGCATAAACCAAATGCTGAAATGTCAACAAGTTGCAGAACTAATTGATTTAAGATTGCATCCTCACCGGCCGTGATTAAAGACAAAAAACCCCATCCCCACCCTCTGTCCGTCCGTCTTTACGTTTTTGATTCACCATTATTTATTTTACTTTTGCTGAAGACAGCTGCATGCAATGTGTTCCTGGCATTAGGAACTCGTGAATGAGAACGTTCCTGAAGTTTATTTTTCTTCTTATCCTCCCGCAGTTCAAATAGTACCCCTCCCGCCTCTTGTTGGTGAGAATGTTGAAGTTTTTAACATTTTGACTAAACAGGGTTTAGACTTCTCCCCGGTCACAAACAATGGAGATTTTCTTGCAGATTGGACGGACCGTGATTATATAGATATAAGTAGGGAAAAAAATACATGTGTAATCAATGTATGTATATATGTATATATATATATAATATATATATATATATATATATATATATATATATATATATATATATATATATATATATATATATATATATATATATATATATATACGCACACACACACACACACACACACACACACACACACACACACACACACACACACACACACACACACACACACACACACACACACACACACACACACACACACACACACACACACACACACACACATATATATATATATATATATATATATATATATATATATATATATATATTCTCAGTTGGGTCTGAGAAATGCCCCTTCATGATGGAGTGCTGCCCGGAAACCATGTTTGGCTATGTCCACTAGACCGGCAAATAATGAAGGTAATGGTGGTGTCACGCACAGTGTGGGAAGACTAAGTGCAACACAAGTGGAAGAAGAGTATGAAGCCCAAACGCTAGGGAAAGGGAGAGTGGAGACCCCTAGGCAGATCTAATAGCACCCTGCCTCCCCTACCATCCCTATATTAGTTCCACGCCTATCGCTGAGCAGAAACCTGAGCCCAGTATATCCTAGAGCTAGGCCCTGAATAGGGAAGGGGGTTGGGATGAGCACTGGTAAGTCCCCACTGTACACTAAAGAGAAGGGAGACAAACAAGTGGGAAGCACTTGAGCAGACTCAGAGAGGTAACGCCAAATGTCCTCCAACAGCACCAGAGAGGAATTTAGCCATCTGCTATTCCTCCAAGCCTTCACAAGGGAAAATGTGAGTATCGCCGGCTATTTCTTGAAGCAGACAGGGAGTCTATAAACACCCAGGTGTGTCAATTAGAGCCAGAGGGAGGTTGCCACTGGGTCCAAATGTCTGAAGGATTAAGAAGACATCTGCAATGCCAATTGCAGAGACCGTGTGCAACCAGATGCAGAGCGACTGTGTGTAGCATCTGACACACCCGTGACAAGTGGTATACGTGTGTGGTCACCACTTCAAAATTTCTGAGCCCTGTTCTTGAGATGGAAGGAGCAGAATAAAATGTGTGGTGGTGTCCCACCTACAGTGACAGATTTCCATGAACATTGGGTATGTAGGCAGGAGTTGGGTACTCACTTCTTTCCCTATCCTTTTTAAGAGAAATGGCCAAGTGTGTATATACTTATGAGGAACCAAGCTTTCGTCCAGCAACGTAAGGCCAACTTAAGGCCTCATGTGCATGGTAAAGCCATAAGGACTATGTGGGTCTCAGTATCGGGCCTCCATGAGGCCAATATTACAGGTATGCACAAGAGGCCTTTGACTGAGACTTAAAGTGTACCTGGCACTTCAGGTGATTTTTTTTCAGGTTAAGCTGCCATTTGTGTATGTGATTAGTAAACACTGTTTTTGGCGATAATATTACTTGTATCCTGCATTTTCAGCAGGTTTTTTTTTCTCGGCAGTCTTCCTAAATTTAGCTGTCTCTGAGCTAGTGGGTGGCATAGAGACTAGCTGCTACTATATCTTCCATACAAGGCATTGTTTTACAGTGACTCCTGTTACAGGTAGGGGGCGCTGCATGGTCTCCCCAGAATATGTATGGAGGTGTATTGAGGCCATAGGAATGCATGGCAGTCGCAGGCATAACTATGGTGATGAGACAAAGTCCGGCATTATTGTGAATGGCCGGTATGTGTATCACAGAGGAAGATACTCTGCACTGTAAGCCTGAAGTAAGGTTGTTCTGGGACCTGTAGTCCCATAAGCAATTGTGTTGTTTTAGAGGGAGGCTGGAAGGGCTAGTTTGAGAGCTGGGCGGGTCGAACTAGCCACACACACCTACCACGTATGGGAGTGCTTACAAGTATGTAATTTGATCAGGATGTGGGTCACATGGTTCCTGTGTATGGATCTGAATGGTTCTTGGCTGGAAGGTCCAGTGAGAGGAAAGGCCTGGGTGTTGGGAGGTCTAGAGTGTGGACCGGATCCCTGAAGAGCACCTGGTGAGGCCGTGATCCTGAATGGCCTGGGTGTTGGGAGGTCTAGAGTGTGGACCGGATCCCTGAAGAGCACCTCGTGAGGCTGTGATCCTGAATGGCCTGGGTGTTGGGAGGTCTAGAGTGTGGACCGGATCCCTGAAGAGCACCTGGTGAGGCCGTGATCCTGAATGGCCTGGGTGTTGGGAGGTCTAGAGTGTGGACCGGATCCCTGAAGAGCACCTCGTGAGGCCGTGATCCTGAATGGCCTGGGTGTTGGGAGGTCTAGAGTGTGGACCGGATCCCTGAAGAGCACCTGGTGAGGCCGTGATCCTGAATGGCCTGGGTGTTGGGAGGTCTAGAGTGTGGACCGGATCCCTGAATAGCACGAGGTGAGGCCAAAGACCTGCAGAACCAGTGACGGCTACTGTGTTAGGGAAGCTACCGTCCTTTGGTGGGTCTGGAACCGACTGGCGTATGCCTGTCAGGCAAGTTATTGATTCCCGTAAGGCAGTTCCCCAGGAGAGAGGACTGACAATGAGTCAGCAGGTGGAGCAGGAGCTCCCGTAAGGTACCACCACAGAATGTTGGTGCCTATTATGTTCTTTGAACTGTGCGGTCACCCACGGCATCTGGTCAGAGAAGGACCAGCGTGTTTAGTTGCCGCAAACTAATGATGTGAAACCTAATGTCATGCCCTGATACAGTGTGTAATGGACTGTTCGTGGTGCGGTTTATGACCAGTGATGAGCACGCTTGGGTGTCCTCCGAGTATTTTTTAGTGCTCAGAGATTTAGTTTTCATCGCTGCAGCTGAATGATTTACAGCTGTTAGCCAGCATAAGTACATGTGGGGGTTGCCTGGTTGCTAGGGAATCCCCACCTGTAATCAAGCTGGCTAAGATATCTAAATCATTCAGCTGCGGTGAGGAAAGCTAAATCTCTGAGCACTAAAAAATACTCGGAGGACATCCGAGCACGCTCGGGAAATCTCGAGTAACGAGTATATTCGCTCATCACTATTTATGACTCTATAATAAACCGCATAGACTGCTATATGCAAAAAGTGTTCCTGGGTATCTTGAATCCCATTGCTAAGTGAGTATCCCCCTACCCGTTAGTGAGTGCTATCTCACATTATACAGAAACATGAGGGATTCCTGTTCTCCTGTCTCTCTATATAACACAACCTAAGAAGCAGACGTATGGTTGAGATAATACAGCAGTATTGAGCAGTGTAGCAGTGAATCCATTTCTCCTCCTCCGCTCTCTATAGATTTTAACAAGTACATGTAATCTGATACTTCAGTGACTTGGACAGTCTGTCTTTGTAGGAGTTGGATGGATAGATATAAGATATACAGATGAGTTGGATGGATTTTGGATAGATAGTTAGATATCCACTGAATAACAGGAATCACTCCAAAAATTAGCAATGAAAAATTGCATTTTTTTTTAGCTCATACAAATGCGACATTTTAGTTCCTATACACACTGAGCCCTCCAAGTCTTGAGAAAGTTTGAGGAGTGCTGAGGATAGGAGCTAATAAATCCTGTGTTTTTTTTTGTATTGCTATTTTTTGGAGTGCTGCCTGTTTTTGTTTGTTAATTATAGATGGGCTTGAATTCAGAGCCCTGGGGTTTGCATACACTTTTTTTCTACTGTGTTGCTTTATTTTTCTTTTTCTTTTTTTTTTGTATTTTTTTGTTCCCTTTGATCAAAATAAAAAAAAGAGATATGACACAGATATCAGATTTATTTTTTTCTCTCCGCTGAATAAGTATAAAATTCTTGGAAATAAAGTTCCTGTTTACACTTGACTTTCTCACTCCAGGGAAGAAAGGAAGGCAGACAAGAACAGACAAGAACTAATTTAATTGTTCGGGAATATTCTTTTATGCATTACTAATTAAATAATTTTACTAAAGTTTTTCTTAAAAAATGTCACGAAATGAAAATTTTAATTATTGAATCTCCGCACCCTGATTGGAACTGATTGGATATTGTATGTATGTAGGGACAACTGCGCTTTACTGTTCTGCTTCTCAATTTATTCCTATATTTCCCGGAGGAATAACAGAGATCTTCTTTTGATTTATGTATATTCACAAATACTGAGGCTGTGGTTAAAGGAAGACGTTTAAGGGTCAGTCAGACAACACAAGATTTTTAGCACAAAACCTTTGTAAAAAATTAGCAAATTTTGCAGCAAATTTGCTGTCGGGTGAACTCTTGAATAAATTTCCAGCTGAATCTCAGCCTTTCAGTGTGTAATTATTTTTGTATTAAGTGATGTTCCAGGATATAGGGCAGACCAACATTGATTGGCAAAGGTAACAGCCCAAAATCCTACAGTAATTGGGGTAAAAATGACGTAAACGTGCCTGCTGGAGTGCCGCGGCTTCATCACTGCAATACTCAGTCTTCCAGTATCCATACGAGTGTTGTTGTGCCTGATACTTTAACTCCATCCATTCTAATAGTCGGGTTACATATGGTAAGCTCTACCGATTGCGGCTTCCCCTTCATACCTGGAGGTGAAATCGCCACTGATCATACTTACCAGCAGTTACACTGCAAAATTCAGAAAATATAAGCCTCACGCAAGTTTAGGAAAGGTATGAAAACACTAAATTTTTCAGCAAAATTTCAATATGATCCACCCCTCTACAGGCCAGAGCTGTACTGTTTCGGCAAATTGGGGTCATTGGCAAGTTTGACCTGTGGACAGGTCATCAGTGTAATACACTGAAAAACACCTTTTAAAGGGAACCTGTCACCCCAAAATCGAAGGTGAGCTAAGCCCACCAGCATCAGGGGCTTATCTACAGCATTCTGTAATTCTGTAGATAAGCCCCTGATGTATCCTGAATGATGAGAAAAAGAGGTTAGATTATACTCACCCAGGGGCGGTCTCGGTACGATGGGCGTCGTGGTTCGGGGCCTCTCATCTTCTTACGATGATGTCCTCTTCTTGTATTCATGCTGCGGCTTCGGCACAGGCGTACTTTGTCTGCCCTGTTGAGGGCAGAGAAAAGTACTGCAGTGCGCAGGCGCTGGGCCTCTCTGACCTTTCCCGGCGCCTGCGCACTGCCATCGTAAGAAGATGGGAGGACCCGGACCGGACCGTGATGCCTATCGGACCGGACCACAGCGGGACCGCCCCGGGTGACTATAATCTAACCTCTTTTTCTGATCTTTCAGGATACATCGGGGGCTTATCTACAGCATTACAGAATGCTGTAGATAAGCCCCTGATGCTGGTGGGCTTAGCTCCCCTTCGATTTTGGGGGTGACAGGTTCCCTTTAAGAACTGCTTTAAATTATTCCCCCACAAAATTTACCAGTGATTGTAGACTGGGGTCACTGAGAGATAATCTGGTTTTCGTTGAATGAAATTTGTGAGGTTTGGCAAGTTGGCCAAGTCTGCTGTAACGTGTATTTTCTGTCAGCATGGCTAGAAGAAGAACACAGGGTAGGATGGTGCTGGAACCTAAGAGAATCAGTGGAATTACCTGAGAGATGGCAAATTAGTGTAGAACTGGTGGGAGACAGCGGAAGTCTACAGACCCTGGGATTTGGTCACTGCTGAGGTTGGTCTAAGATCTGTGAGCTGGAGACTGCAGGGAATGGCCAGTTAGGGTGAGGAGCAGTAAATCTAGCAGTAACGTGTCGGTGTGCCGACAGTATGATTGACTAAGACCGTAAAGACTGTATTTTGTGAGAACGCTACAGAGCCACCCGGGAAAAACACCTGGTGCACACTAAAGATCCAATTGTGTTCTAGATCAGTTACTGAACTTGACCACAGAGTAGTCAAGCAAACGGCAAGAAGCATCCGGTGTACCGACAGTATGGTTGACGAAGACCGTAAATACTGTATTATGTAAAAAATTCTATAGAGCTGCCTGGGCAAATCACCTGGTGAACACTAAAGCAAGAGTTGAGTTCCAGTCCAGTTCTAGATCAGTTATTGAACATGTCTGCAGTGAAGTGAAGAAAACAGCATGAAGCACCCGGTGTACCGACTGTATGATTAACAAGACAGTAAAAAGCTGCGTTATTTGTACATATTCTGTGTTTTTTAAGAACTCAATACACGGTTTTAGGACTACCTAGCCATAACTGCCTGGTGCACCTTAAAGAAAGACTTCATAGAAGCATAGAATGTTAGTTGGAAGGGATCTCCAGGGTCATCGTGTCCAACCCCCTGCTCAATGAAGGACTCCCTAAACCATGTCAGACAGATGTCTGTCCAGCCTCTGATTGAAGATGTCCGTTGAAGGAGAACTCACCAGCTTGTATCTTAGTCCTGTCTAATTCCAAGAGAACCCACCCTTCACATATGGTGGCATGAGACTGGATGAGAGTAATTGGCACCTGGAAGGAAACCTCGCATCGAGACTGTATTTGCTGTTGCATCGGCTGCATCTACTGTCTGATAAAAGAGGAAATAGAAGAAAGTTCAACTCTGTGCCTAGCGCTCGTCTCGAAATGCACGTATTACCTGATCACGGTAAGATACAATTTTTTGGAAGGGAACCAGTAGTCGTCTTGATCTGCCCTTCCATAAGAAAACAGTATCCTCAAGTTATACCCCTGCTTTCCTTCATGCCCTCCAACCGAAATATTTTCTTAGCAATTACAAGAAGAAACCAATATATTGTACTAAATTCTCTGTAACCAAAGAACTTTAATGTTCATGCATTAGATAGAACTTTGGAATATCTCTAGATCTAATTGATGGCACGTAATATACGGTACCTAGAGTCACCCAAAATAGTTGCTATTTATTTTATCCAGCATAGGGGAAGAATGCGGCTCGTCTGCTAGTCCTGCAGAGCTCTCCAGCACTTAACGGGTTGATGTGACTATGGAGAAGGATCTGAATGACTGGGTCCGGGAGAAGAATTGAGTGTGGCTGCCGATGAAGCTTTACATGTCTCTAACAATCCTGTACCCTTCTCTGAGGCACAAAATCAATGGAAACGGTCCGGAAGATCAGCAGGAGAGGTGTTTACATTACACTGAGCTATGTGAAGACGGAGGGCAACCTGCTTTTTTCCCACGGTCTTTGGAATGGTATAAGAGCAAATGTACTGTAGTTCTATACCAGTCATTGGGAGAACATGACACTCTTGGCAGTGACCACCGATGGTGAAGGTGCTGAAAATTGGTGCAGACAAAAAATTTAGGAGCCTTAATTCTGAAATCGGTGGTAGATATTCTGTACTCTCTTTAAAAACCATTCCCTGCAGCTGGGGAACTTGACCAGTTTGAGTAGATGTCCACCTACGTGGGTCTGGTGATGTTCCAAACTGAACACTAGTCGTCTCGTTAACCCCAAAATTAAGACCACTAAAGTAATTCGCAATCTAGAGCTACCATAAAATGAATTCACACTCTAGACCACAGGTCTCAATCACGCTGCCCTTAAGGCTGTCACCTATGGCCCGCGGTGCACCTAAGTTCTCGAGACATCCTCAAGACAGCAGTGAGCAAACTGAAGGAGGAACACTCCGGCGCCCCTTTTTGACATCATGTCAGGAGAGAGGCATTTCTTTCCTGCAAAGCTGGTTTGCAGGAGAATAAGGAGGGTATTTTTTTTTTCTCTTTTAGTCTCTTTCCAACATTGGCGCAGTGAGACGTGAACTTCATGCAAACCGCCATACATGTACAGCGCAATGATGGTTCGGCATCATAATCGTTGGGTGTCAGCAACGGCCACAATCGGTATTGGCATCTAGCATGGCAAACAGAGGGATCTAGATAATTATTTGAAGAAGTGGGCTCCCACTTTAAGCGTATCGGCACCCCAGCATGGCAACTCAAAGCCAAATAAAGGCCGTCGGGTCAACTTGCTACCGTCCTCCGTAAGGCCCTGCAATAAGCAGAGGACTAACAGACGAAGTGTCAGTGTCAATCTGACAGATCTATTATCTTGCAGTACGGAAGTATTGAGGGTTTTAGATCAGCGATCCAGCAAGTAAAAGTTAAAAGTCCCATGTAAGGAATCAATAAAAGAGTAAAAAAAAAAAAAATAGAAAATAAAAAAAATCAATAAATAAAATGAAAAAGAAAATGAAAGAAAGTTAGTATGAAAAAAATAACAAAATTTTGCCATCAAAAGCACTGTTTTATGTAAAAACGTAAGTAATCAAAAAAAGTATGCTGAATCCGTAATGACCCAAGCTATAAAACTGTTCCATAACCGATACCATAACCATGGTAAAAAAAAAAAAAAAAACACACCGAAAATTTTGCATTTTCATTAGACACCAAAATTTTTACTAGAAGCTGATTAAAAAGTCGAAAGCATAAAGAAGTAAAGAAAAATAATTACAGTCATATGAAAAAGTTTGGGCACCCCTATTAATCTTAAGCTTAATGTTTTATAAAAATTGTTTTTTTTGCAACAGCTATTTCAGTTTCATATATCTAATAACTGTTGGACACAGTAATGTTTCTGCCTTGAAATGAGGTTTATTGTACTAACAGAAAATGTGCAATCTACATTCAAACAAAATTTGACAGGTGCATAAGTATGGGCACCCTTATCATTTTCTTGTTTTAAATACTCCTACCTACTTTTTACTGACTTACTAAAGCACTTTTTTGGATTTGTAACCTCATTGAGCTTTGAACTTCATAGCCAGGTGAATGCAATCATGAGAAAAGCTACTTAAAGTGGCCACTTGCAAGTTGTTCTCCTGTTTGAATCTCCTCTGAAGAGTGGCATCATGTGCTCCTCAAAACAACTGTCAAATGATCTGAAGACAAAGATTATTCAACATAGTTGTTCAGGGGAAGGATACAAAAAGCTGTCTCAGAGGTTTAACCTGTCAATTTCCACTGTGAGGAACATAGTAAGGAAATGGAAGAACACAGGTACAGTTCTTGTTAAGGCCAGAAGTAGCAGGCCAAGAAAAACATCAGAAAGGCAGAGAAGAAGAATGGTGAGATCAGTCAAGGACAATCCTCAGACCACCTCCAGAGAGATGCAGCATCAACTTGCTGCAGATGGTGTCACTGTGCATCGGTCAACTATACAACGCACTGTGTTTTTTTGCCGCCATGCATAATGCCTTTTTGTATGACCAAGCAACTGAATCTTGGTTTCATCAGTCCACAGGACCTTCTTCCAAAAAGAAATTGGCTTCTCCAAATGTGCGTTTGCATACCTCAGCCGACTCTGTTTGTGGCGTGCTTGCAGAAACGGCTTCTTTCGCATCACTCTCCCATACAGCTTCTCCTTGTGCAAAGTGCGTTGTATAGTTGACCGATGCACAGTGACACCATCTGCAGCAAGTTGATGCTGCAGCTCTCTGGAGGTGGTCTGAGGATTGTCCTTGACTGATCTCACCATTCTTCTTCTCTGCCTTTCTGATGTTTTTCTTGGCCTGCCACTTCTGGCCTTAACAAGAACTGTACCTGTGTTCTTCCATTTCCTTACTATGTTCCTCACAGTGGAAATTGACAGGTTAAACCTCTGAGACAGCTTTTTGTATCCTTCCCCTGAACAACTATGTTGAATAATCTTTGTTTTCAGATCATTTGACAGTTGTTTTGAGGAGCACATGATGCCACTCTTCAGAGGAGATTCAAACAGGAGAACAACTTGCAAGTGGCCACTTTAAGCAGCTTTTCTCATGATTGCATACACCTGGCTATGAAGTTCAAAGCTCAATGAGGTTACAAAACCAAAAAAAGTGCTTTAGTAAGTCAGTAAAAAGTAGGTAGGAGTATTTAAAACAAGAAAATGATAAGGGTGCCCATACTTATGCACCTGTCAAATTTTGTTTGAATGTAGATTGCACATTTTCTGTTAGTACAATAAACCTCATTTCAAGGCAGAAACATTACTGTGTCCAACAGTTATTAGATATATGAAACTGAAATAGCTGTTGCAAAAAAAACAATTTTTATAAAACATTAAGCTTAAGATTAATAGGGGTGCCCAAACTTTTTCATATGACTGTATTCTTATAATTGAAAAAATCATCTCACCCTACAAGGAATGCGGCCTGTCAAATTCATAACTTTTCAATGTGCGAACTATTTATCCGGGCCGACTTAGAAACCTCTTCTTCTGTAGACCAAATCCCTAAACTCATTCTGACCCCAGACCGGAACTCAAAACTCATTTAGGTTCTCATTCATTCCCAATACTAGTCCCTAAAATAAAATTAGACACTAGACCAGAGACAAAGCCATAGGGAAAGCTCTGGCAAGTCAGCGCTGTTAATTACCAGTGAGGGTGGCTGGGCATGCAGTAGCAGTGTGCGGGGCGTGCAATAGCAGTGGGCGGGGCATGCAATAGCAGTGGGCGAGGCATTCAGAAGTGGGTGGGGCATGCACTGAGACTCTTGGCCACACCAAGGGTGCACTTGGCACCCAAATTAGCATATTTCTTACAGAAAAGATGTAGTGATTAGAAGAATAAAGGTGCAGTGTTTGTAGGGCCTATTTCGCCAACAAGACTGTGCTTACTTTATACTGTCCATTCGGGCTGACAAACTGACTTTAAAGGGGTCTTGGGAAGGCAGTCCCTTGTTAATCCCTGTTAGGACATAAGCATGACGTAGTCCCCTCATCAGTATGATCCACAACAAGGGACCATTTTGAGCCGCTTACTATTGATTTTAGTAAGAATCGTGCAATTCTTCATTCTCCCTGAAGGGGAGCTGCAGAGAGAGTAAGCGCCTTATTGTAGGTAACCTGCTCCTACACAGGCTGTACGCCTCTTCTCTTCAACATGAAAAATACACACCAGCAGCCATGTATAGACAAGTATGTCCATGACCAGATGACTGGGTGGCACAAAATGGCATTGTAAGACCACATCTGGCCTTCTAAGTGGCAGGTGTGGCACCGCCGGTGTGGACACTTTCGTTAGGCCAGGTCGGTAGTCGCAAGCACATATCTCACAGCAGGGAGCAGATTTCAAGGTTGGTACTGGATAGCTCGCGCACTCCGCTTTCCAAAAAGGTAATTTACAACAGACCCCTAACATGTCTGTATACATCCATCTGACAATCTCGATATGTATACATGCTCTTTGGCCCGGGTTCTATTTGTGTTTTACAAATCTATTTATTGCGCTGGCATGCGTCCGTAGGAAGTGGACAAAAGCTTTCAATTTGTACCGAATGTGCAGTAGATTTAGTGATTTCTTTTTTTTCTTCTGAAAGTAAACCAGGCTTTTCATTTACAATATGTCAGATCTGTTCTAGTGAAGTTGGAAGGGTGGGGAGAAATTCCACGGAGTTCTGTGCATGCACCGAAAATAGGGATTTAAAAAAAAAAAAAGAAATTTTACCTTTGGTCTCAGATTGCACTGATGTTTATTTTGGTGCAATTCTGTCTTGTTAATTTTAGAGAAAGTTAATATTGAAGGTTTTTTTATGACTTAAAGAGGTGGTCCAGGTTAAAAAAAAAATCAATTTTTATATATCCTTTTAGGAAATTCTGTGCTAATCTAGGGGGAATCCTGTGTTTTAAGACCCTTTGGCTTCCTACAGTGGAGAGCGGTTGCATAATTGCATCTCTCTCTGGAGGACCTACCCATTGATTTACCTATGCAGTGTTGTAATACTTAATTTCCCCAGTGGAGGCGCTGCAGGGAAATGCAACCTTTACGGCCAAGTTAATCAGGTGCCTTAATTTCTTTCCTATTCTTACTTAAGGCTGTTTAAGGGACGTTCCCTTTATCAGCTATCCACAGGATAGGTATAATCGTGGAAGTTTGAACAATGTTATGTTAATTATGTTTGTTATGAAATCTGACAGCAGCATGATGTGGGGGCAGACGCCCTGATTCCAGTGATGTGTCACTTACTGCGCTGTACGTTGTTGTGTCAATGCAATGTGTTTTATCAGCAGGAGATTATCACTACAGGACTAGGTGTCTCATGCCTCCTGGTCCAACCACGCCCCCACCACTGATTGGCCACTTTCTGTCAATATAAAGTGTACACACAAAACTGCCAATCAGTGGTGTGGGCGGGGTTTTACAGGGCTCAGCATTCCAAGCTAGGCTAGATCTGCAGCAGAGGAAACTGATTCTATCACAACTGCTTGCACTAAGTAAACTAAGTGATACATCGCTAGAATCGGGGTCTCCGTCCCTATATAATTCTGCTCTCAGATTACATAGCAAAAACCTGCTGACAGATTCCCTTTAAGAATGTTGGTCCAATCTCACCTTTGCAAATCCAGCAGTTTTATGCATGCCTGGCCACTGTTTTACTGACTTCTATGAGGGCTGTGGTCAGGCATGGACACTACACTCCCAGTTGTGGGGATGCATGTACACTACTCCATTCACACAGGAGATGAGACCTCTGTTTTTGTGGTAATTGTGGGGTCAGTGGTTGCACCACCACTGACCATACTTCATTATCTATCCTGTATAAAGGCATAAATGCTGATCTTGAGATAACACCTTTAAATCGTAATTCCCCAAAATAAAATTAGACGTTTTTTCGGATTCAATTTTCGGCCGCTGAGAGTGAGAAATTCAGTCTGTGATTTCCAACGATCTCCAAAGCTTTCCAGAGTGTTCGTTTATTTTATACCCTTCAAAAATATAGTTGTTCCGTGCTTCAATTTAGGCGCTACTTACACGATGGCAAACATACAGAATATGTTATGTATTTTTCTGGGACCAATCTGGAAAATAAAGGGACTTAATTGCTGAATCAGTGCACCAGGCCTCTTCAGTCTTCCTCTGCACAGCCGTGTGATGCGATCCACTGTGCAGAGGAACTGCAGCAAAGCTCCAGTCACGTAAATGGAGTGGCTGTCCCAGAGATCAGACTCCGACTGATCATAAAGTGATTGCATGTAGCCTTGTTTGAACCTGTGGGTACCCTTAAAATTGTTCCAGAAAATTAAGTAATTCTCCCAGAAATTGATTGCAATTACACGTTTTGTTATACACCTGTTTACTTCCTTTGTGTGTATTAGAAAAACACAAAGAAATCAGAGAAAAAAAAACAGCAAATTGGACATAATTTCACACACAACCCCAAAAATGAGCCTGACAAAATTGTTGGCACCTTTCCAAAATTGTGGGTAAACAACTTTGTTTCAAGCATGTGATGCATGTTCAAACTCGCCTGTGGCAAGTAACAGGTGTGGGTAATATGAAAATCACATCTGAAACCAGTTAAAAAGGGGAGAAGTTGACTCAATCTTTGCATTGTGTGTATGTGTGTGCTACACTAAGCATTGAGTATGGAAAGAGGAGAGGAGAACTGTCTGAGGACTTCAGAATGAAAATTGTTCAAAAATATCAATAAACTCGAGGTTACAAGCCAATCTTCAGAGAGATTGATTTTCCTTTGTCCACAGCGCGCATCATAGAAGTTTACAGCTCATGGCATTGTACCTAATCTCCCTGGACGTGGATGGCAGAGCAAAATTAATGAAAGGTTGCAATGCAGGATAGTCTGGATGGTGGATAAGCAGCCCCAATCAAGTTCCAAAGAAATTCAAGCTGTCCTGCAGGCTCAGGGTGCATTAGTGTCAGCGCAAACTGTCACCATTTGAATTAAATGAAACATAGCAGGAGACCCAGGATTGTACATGATTAAACCAAAGTCCTCCTAGGAAAGGGTCATGTGGACAGATGAGACCAAGATAGAGCTTTTTGGTTAAGTACATCATTCTACTGTTTACTGAAAAATGAATAAGGCCTAAAAAGGAAAGAACACAGAACCTACAGTCAAATATGGTGGAGGTTCAAAGATGTTTTTGGGATGTTTGAAGATTACTAAAGGATTTTAGGTCACAATGTAGTTCCCGGTGTCAGAAAGCTGGGTTTGCGTCCTAGGTCATGGGTCTTCCAGCAGAACAATGACCCCAAATATACTTCAAGAAGAACCCAGAAATGGATGGAAACAAAGCGCTGGAGAGTTATAAAGTGGCAGCAATGAGTCCGGATCTAAATCCCGTTTAACACCTGTGGAGAGATCTTAAAATTGCTGTTGAGAGAAGACGCCTTCAAATATGAGAGACCTGGAGCAGTTTGCAAAACAAGAGTGCTCCAAAATTCCAGTTGAGAGGTGTAAGAATCTTGTTGAATTTTTCCTGCCCGTTGTTGAAGTTTTGTGTGAAATGTCTAATTTGCTTTTTTTCTCAGTTTTTGTTGTTGTTCCAATACACACAAAGGAAATAAACATGCGTAATTGCAATAATTTTCTGGGGAAAATACTTACTTTTCTGAAACAATTACAAGCGTGACAACACTTTCGGCACTTTTTGACTGTACCCTAGCAATATTCCATATATAAAATGGGAACCCCTCTTCAGTCACATGGCGTCTCCCTAAAATCACATTGAAATTACTTTGAACACTGTTATTTCAGGTCTAAAATAGTTACCGTATGTTCTGTTTTGGGCTTCTTGTACATAATTTTTATAGTGGACAGAGCCTTTTTTTGTCTGGTACAGAACTCGAAATCCCCTACATATGGGCACATATTTGATTAAATGGTGACATTCTGCCTGGCTCAAGCCATTGTTAGAGGCTAAAGTTTTAATTTGTTAGGTTTTCTATGCACATAAGCCGTCATTTTATCTCTTTGGTGTGTACAGTTTTATCAAAGAGGACCTTTTTGCCAAATTTTTCGTACTGAATTGGACATGCCTTGTAATTGTGGCTGCAGAGCCGAATAAAATCTTTTTTTAAAATATTTTGCTTCTCCAGTATGTAGATAATGGCAATCAGAGTATTTGGCACCTAATGTGTTAACTTTTGTTAAATTTAGGTGGGTTTTATCAGATATTTGTCACTGGAGGGGCTTGTACTTCTCCATGTATGAGTTTCTCAATCATAGGCAGGCAGTAACACAATAGAATGAGAAAACACCTTCACAATAGCTTGGGTTTCTCAATGAGTGAGATGATGAAGATGCAGCTCTGATATCCTGGTCTAACCTCCAGAAAGTACTGAGAGATTAGAGCACAGATGACTCCTCTTTCAGATAAGGTCGCAATGGGAGAAGGGGCAGCACAGCTGAGTTTAGCAGTGTCACATTTCAAACCATTCTATCAGCTTTCCTCATCACAAAGCACTGTCACCTCTGCTGTACTGCTCTTCCCACCACACTGCCTGTCTGGAGAGGAGTCACACTTGTGCCACTCTATGGTGTCCCTGGACAGGCAGCATGGGGGAAGGGGCATTACAGCAGAGCTGTATTATGAGAGGAAGAGAGCTGGTAAAAGCGTTTGTAATGTGACGCAGCTAAACTCCGCTGCAATTTCTAATAATACAGAAGGTTAGACCAGGAGGTCACAGCTGTATTATAACATCTCATACGCTGAGAAACTTAAGCTATAACGGGGTGTGTTCTTTTTCTGCTGTGCTGCTGCCTGCTTATGATTGGGCAACTTGAATAGGGAGATGAAGTACACGCCTGTTGTGAATTGGATTTTTTTGGGCTCCCTCTTGTGGTCACTAGCGACATGACACTTTGAGTTTCTTTCCTCAGCTTGGTACCCACCTGGCTCGTTAGTCCAGGGGTGTTGCTATTTAAGCTTCCTGGATTTTCAGTCTGGTGCCTGGCATTGTTGTAATCAGTTCCTTTCTGTTTGCTCCTGTCTGCTGGTCCTGGTTCTTGCAAAATAAGCTAAGTCCTGCTTCCTTATTTTTTGGTTATTTGCATTGCTCTTATTTTTGTCCAGCTTGTACTAAATGTGATTCCTGATTTTGCTGGAAGCTCTAGGGGGCTGATATTCTCCCCCCGGGCCGTTAGACAGTTCAGGGGTTCTTGAATTTTCAGCGTGGAAATTTTGATAGGGTTTTTGCTGACCGTATAAGTCATCTTCCTATATTCTGCTATTAGTCAGTGGGCCTCTCTTTGCTAAAAACCTAGTTCATTCTTACGTTTGTCTTTTCTTCTTACCTCACCGTTATTATTTGTTGGGGGCTTGTATCCAACTTTTGGGGTCTTTTCTCTGGAGGCAAGAAAGGTCTATCTTTTCCCTTCTAGGGTTAGTTAGTTCTCCGGCTGGCGCGAGACGTCTAGAACCAACGTAGGTACGTTCCCCGGCTGCTGCTATTTGTGGTGCTAGGATCAGGTATACGGTCAGCCTAGTTACCACTGCCCTATGAGCTGGTTTTTGTGTTTGCAGACTTGGTAATGACTTCTGAGACCCTCTGCCATTGGGGTCACAACACACGCCCCCCAGTGAAAAGTATCTGATGCCACCCACTTGGACTTAAGAAAAGTTAACTCATTAGATGCCAAATACTTTGATTGCTATTGTCTCCACAAAGAAGGGGCGATCTAAAAAAAAAAAAATGTTTTATTCTATGGTAAAGAGACTAATACATGTAGGAACAGTCAGTAATTAGCTCTTTAGCTCCCCCTTGTGATGACTGCAGGAGGCCAGATTATAATTTGCTTCAGATAATATGGAGCCTTTGTCAGATAAACTAAGCACCACTATAGAGACATATTGAGAGATTACCCATCACAGACTTTCAGACTGATTTCGAAAGGGTGGATTTTTAATCGAGCGTCCTCGTCCCCCTATCTATCCTATAATTTCAGGAACAGTATATTGGCGGATTTTACTTGCAGCCGCAGTGTAGCCTGTGCTAATAAATCTCTGCGATCTGGACTTTGCTGAGAGAGTGGCTTTTCCATAATGTAAACATCAATAATAAAAGATGAGTTTATTGCACTGAATCCTCTCCGGCCATATGACTTTCCTCCGCTCCTTAAGTAGCTATTGGATTTATCCTTGAAAGCTTCGCCAGGAGTTCTCTGTCCTCTGTTGTCCTGCCAGACTCTTCATACACCATTCACATACAGCATATATAGTCTGCAAATTGCTCACTTAATGTTGTAACAGACACATGCGTCGTGTTTATTTTCTGTTGACAGTTTTAATCTCTCGATTTTCCTCTAAGAACAGGGAACACGGTAAAGAAATAGGGGTTATCGAAGATTTTTTTTTTTTTTAAAGGGCCAGTATTGCTTACTCGCTTGGTAATTTCTGCACCAATAAAAAGCATCCATTCTTTTTTTAAGCTGTCCTGTAATAACTCTGCCACTATAGCTAATCAGTGGCCTAAGTAGTCACATGAAGACGGTGCCATCATTAATGCTGAGGTCAGTGATTGGCTGCAGAGGTCATGATGGTGGAGAAACAGTAATCACTAAAGGACAGCTAACAAAGGGTGTCAGGAATGGCAGACAAGGTGAATACATATTATTGTGTTCTTTTCTCACTTCCCCTTATTTATGGCCATTGTGAAAACCCCTTTAAGGAGGATTTGTTACTTGCCTTAAATATGTATTTTTTTTACTTGGGGTAAATGCCGCTATTTTCCCGAATCTGGCGTTGTTGTTCTTATTTTCCTACGCCTCTCCGTTCCTGAAATATGGCCTCCTCTTCCCTGTATGTAAAACTAGTCTCTTGTTAGTCAAGTGGGTGTGGTCCTCAAGTAGACTCCTACAGAGAAGATTTGACCACGCCCAGTTACCTTAAAAGGCTTGCTTTATAAACAGGGAAGAAGGGGCCATATGTAAGGAACGGAGAGGCGTAGAAACAAAAGAAAGACATCACCGAATTCAAGAAAACAGCGGCATTTACACCAGGTAAAAAAAATTACATGTTTACAACAAGTCAAAGGTCTTTTTTAAATTTTGGTAAAATCCTTTTAATCTCTACTTAAAGTTTTAAATGGGGAGTATAAAAGGCTTTTCTTGATTGACATTGACAACCTTTTACTTATCATTTGGTGGAGATCTGACTCCTGTCACCTGTCAATCACATTCACATGCACTTTGATCCCTGGCATTGGAAATGAAACTTTCTTTTTAAGTGGGTTTTTAGGACTACAAAATTGAAGGGTCTGTCCTTAGGATTGGCAATTAATATCAGATCAGTAGGGGTCCAACTTTTGATACCTCTTCTGATCATCTGATTTGAAGTGGCTGTGGCGCCCCAGCCGGTCTCATGTTTCCGTCATTGTTTTTCAGGCACAGTACCGGTCTCTTACTTTTAGTAGTGACTTTGCCTTGTACTACATCTTAGGAGCCCAGTAAGATTTAAATGAATGGGACTGGGCTGGTGGCAAGGTAAAAAGGATGTGGTCCACGTTCAACGATGCTGCCCCTTCAGTCAGCTGATTGGTGAAGGAGTGAGAGCCCTACAAATCTGACATAGATGGCAATCCTAATAGAAGGCCATCAATGTTGTAGCCTTGATTGGCGGAATGATGCCACCCTCTTCAAACCTAACGGAAGGCCATCATTCTTGTAGCCTTGATTGACGGAAAGATGCGGTCCCTTCAGTCAGCTGATTGGTGAAGCAGTTGGGAGTCGCACCCCTAAAACTCTGATACAGATGTCCAAATCTAAGTGAAGGCCATCAATGTTGTAGCCTTGATTGGCAGAATGATGCCACCCTCTTCAGTCCTAACGAAAGGCTATCATTCTTGTAGCCTTGATTGACGGAATGATGCCACCTCTTTAGCCAACTGATTGGTAAAGGTGTCAGGAGTCAGAACCCTACAAATCTGATATAGATGAGCAATCCTAATGGAAGGCCATCATTCTTGTAGCCTTGATTGACGGAACAATGAGGTCCCTTCAGTCAGCTGATTGGTGAAGCTGTCGGGAGCCACATCCCTAAAAATCTGGTATAGATGTCCAATCCTAAGGGAAGGTCATCAATATTGTAGCATTGATTGGCAGAATGATGCCACCCTCTTCAATCCTAATGGTAGGCCATCATTCTCATAGCCTTAATTGACGGAATGATGCGGTCCATTCAGTTGGTGAAGCTGTCGGGAGTCATGCTCCTAAAAATCTGATATAGATGTCCAATCCTAAGGGAAGGCCATGAATTTTGTAGCCTTCATTGGTGGAATGATGCGGCCCCTTCATTTAGCTGATTGGTGGAGGTGTCAGGATTTCATACTCCTAAAAATCTGATATAGATGCCTGTCCAATCCTAAGTCTTGTAGCCTTAATGGATTCTAGACACTATATGCACAAGGGTCGTATTAAAGTGACCATGTGTTTATTGTTTGTACATGTCCCCTCTTAATTGTAAAGTGCTGTGGAATATGTTGGCGCTATATAAATAAAAATTATTATATTATTATGTGCCGACTAGTCACATGATCACATCGGGGTGCATGAGTAATCTTCCAACCAGTAGCGCTATAGGGTTACCTTGTGCCACTTTATCGTGTCCCCACATGGCACTATTTTCTTCCATAGGAATAATGCATAAAAAAAGCTACATAATATGGAAACTGGTGGAACATTTAACATTTTTTTTTTTTAGTTACGTATTTTGTATGAAACTGGTAGAGAAAGAAAACTTCCTTGAAGTATGAAAGCAGAGTCGCAAAGCTGTCCAGACTTTGCAAAAAAAGTTTTGAGTCCATACAATATCGTTCCCTATGTCTTCGCCACATGTACAAAAACGATCTACATTGATGGGGCATATATATTCTTATTACTTTTTCTGGTACTTCAATGTCCCATCAATGTAGAACGCTTTTTGTACATGTGACAAAAACATAGCGAACATTCTTCTATGGACTCGAAAAACTATTTTTGCAAAGTCTGGACCTCTTTGTGACTCTGCTTTCATACTTCAAGGAAGTGTATGTATATATATTTATTTATTTATTTTTTCATTTTTGTTTTATACTTAAAATTTCTAAGTTGTGAATTATTTCAGTTTAATCATTTTCACTTCTTATGTTTGTTCAGTTTTCGTCAAAAAAAAAAAAAGTCAACCCAACGGGTTAATGAGAATTGGAAAGGGGGGGGGAAAAAAAAAAAAGAAAAACCGAAACGGGCAGTAGCAAAAATAAAAAGAAAAGCTTTTCTTGTTTTTATGCGTTAGCCATTAAAGTGACAAATACAGACTGGGAACAAAGAGATTTAAGAAGTCCCCTTTTCATTAAACAAGCTGACATGGTGGAGGGGGTTATGACTTTTGTAATTGAAACCTTCTGCTCAGTACAAATCCAGGAGTCCTGTAAGGATTTTTTTTTCTCACCCAATAATGCCTTTTGTGTTTGCCTGCAGTTCTGCCTACCCATTACCATAGGCCCAAAGCCTGTCTGTGCCGTAAAAACCGTAATGACCGAGCCAATGACTGTTGTAAACTTCATAGCCAGGGTTGTCTGGAAATTTGTGGTGAAGGAATGTGTGTCTTTAAAATGTGACTTACAACTTAGCCCAGTCAGGACCAAGGGGATTTTATATCTCGGTGACCCAGACTATTCTTCAGAGACTAAAAAAAAAGACTTTGTGAAGCCGGACACATGGCGTTCTCTTATTGTTGGGTATGTGAGAAAATGGGAAGGAATATATTTTTAGGATTATTTTTATTAATACCTAAGACCCCTGAGACCTATCTTTAAGATAGGTCATTAGTATCAGATAGGTGGGGTTCTAACTCCCGACTGATTAAAGGGGGTCTTGGCACAGGGAAACTGATGTAGTGGCCATAAGTGGTGCTGGAACACAATGTACAGAGCTATGGCAGTTCCTGTGTGCCATGGCTCCATCAATCAGTTGATTAGTGGCTGTTTCTGACATAGGATCTGAAATTACAGTGCCATAAAATGCCTCTAAAGTTCAAGCACATAAAATTAAAAAAAACAAGACATGGTGATTGGTAAAGGACCACTGATTATTAATCCCCAGCATCCCCACTTTCTGTTCCTACTCTTAGTTTCCAACCATGGCTACATATATTACTGTCATGGTTGATGGATTTTGAGGGACATCTACCCCTTCCACGCTGTCTCCTAAAATATGCATATAATATGAACAGATCAGTGGAACCATGAACAATGGTTGGGGTCTGGAAAACTAACAACAGAGTCCAAGTATGGAGCCACTAGTCAGACAACCTTGTTAGGGTATCTTTGAAGAGATGACTCTTGGTGGTGACTCCAAGCCATGTACTCATTGGAATCAATGGAGGTCCATCATGAAGATCTGTGATATTGAGTACTAAACTCTGCTATAGTTATTACCGAAAGTCTCCAATTCCACAAGGGGTTATCAAAGATAATCAGCCTGTATAATATTCATAAAGCCTTCACAAAACTTGATATTAATAATCTACAGATGTCTACATTACATCCGGTTGATCAATTGACCGACAGCCATCTCGGCCAACACTCCCATGCACAGAAGTGTACATTCAGTCGAGCGCTCCTGTGTTCTCCATAAATCACGCCAGCCAGTGGCTTATGTCCTGGAAAACAATGCGAATGAGACATATGCGATTGACATGTCTCCCAACCATCACACGGTCGATGTCCCATGACCTTTAGATCGTAGGCCGAACCCGTTTGTATCTGCTGGTTCAGCCAGCATTAGTCTGTGTATGGTGGGGTTTACAGTAGATTGGATCAGTAAAATGTGTCCTATGTATATCGACAACCTAATTTTTTTACATTTGTTTTACCTCTAGATGTGGATGAATGTTTGGACAATAATGGAGGATGTCAACAGATCTGTGTTAATACGATGGGCAGCTATGAATGCCAATGCAAGGACGGCTTCTTCCTAAGTGACAATCAGCACACCTGCATCCATCGCTCTAACGGTACGGATTTGGCAATATAAGCTATACTCGTATATATTTTTTTTCTTTTATCTTCTGTTCTTGAAATTGATATTTAGCATGATGTGAAGTTGAATTATTAACTCCAGTAGCCTAATCCTGGTAGAAATTATTTTGAGGCGGCCATATGTATTGACTTTTGGTCTTCAACGTAGAGTTTCTACAGGGATTATGTTTCCTGCTCATGTACAACCATTTTGGAGTAATTGGTTATTAGCAAAGTTTCTGTTCTCCAAGACTGAAGGATCTCTTATAGGAGTATCTCTCTATTTGTTTGTAACAAGGTCAAAAGTTGCCTACAAGAGTTTCCCCCCCCCTCCCAAAAAAAAGAAGATGGGCATCACTAAAGTTGACTTCAGGTGTTAGGGATAGGCCGTCTCCATTTCCCTAATTTCTCTATATTGTATAGTTCAGTCCTAGTCTAGAAAAGTTGTCACTGAAGAAGGTTGCCAACTTAGGCTGGGCGTCGGTGAGTTTAGTCTTGTGTTAAGATCACAAGGTTGCTTTCTGACTTTACGAGAAGTTATCTTGAATGCGGTGGCATTCACAAGTCTTAACAGTCGCAAAAGAAGGTAGATCAGTTGGACATTTGGTCTCAGATCAGATTTGGTTATTAAACACAGTAGATTAATGTTGGCTGGTCCCGCCAATATGGACAGGTTTGAATAGCTGTGTAATGTGTATGGGAAAGTCGATCGGATATGTCCAAAACATTGTTGTCTCCATATTTTTTATTTTTTAGTTTGTTTCATTGTTTTTAAATATTCAATAAAGTATACTTGTTTTTGAGATAAATAGGACGTTTACTTCCGTTTTTTTCTCTCTTTGGATTTGCTGATTCTATGGAAGTGTCACTTATATAGGCCTGAAGTTCTATATATGCAAACATTATAGACTGAATAGGGTTTCCTCTTCCGACCTCACCTTTAGGAGAAGGGTGTTCCAGGCTTTTGTCCCTCCCTGAATTCTTATTTCTGTGTAATTCTTTTGTGGTGCTGTTATGGGTGATCGATAAAGACTTAGTTACTTACCGATAACAGGATTTTTTGGAACCTATGACACTATACTTATATTCCCTCCCATCACGTGTGGGTTAGCACTTCTTTCACTAGTGTTATAAGTTCACGTTTTAAGTTTGTGATATGTGGTGTTAGTATTTTTTGTTTTGTTGTAATATCCATTGGAGGTCCTCTTGTGCTCTGTAATCCAGCTGATGCAAAGGAGATGTACCACCGTTTATAGCCTGTAGGTTTCCTGTCCTTGGTGAGCAGGTCTCCTCTCTTGTGGTGCTGTCATGGGTTCAAAAAATCCTGCTACCGATAAGTAGCTAAGTTTTTTTGGGGAAGTTAATGTTTGAGCATGCGGTCACGAAGTATTGAGCTGCCAGTTGGGCAGCCTTGTAGGGCATCTATTGAAAAGGTGGACTCTTCATGGTGACAACCAAGCAAATTACTCATCATGAATGGATTATCACATCTAACATTAGGGTATTTCTAGGTGATTTTGGTTACACCTTGTAGAATTATTTGGGGTATTCAGCAACTTGTGGGATCTCCTTCTTTTACCTCATGGTTTTGTTTGATTGTTTGTTTTTCTATATTAAAAAACAGGCTGTAAGAAAATATATTTGTGACGAAAGTCTCAGAATTACCATTAATGAGTATTACAGAAAACAATATATACCCCCTTTCGTCTTCCTCCCCTCTCTCTCAATCTCTCTGCCCCAACCCCACAGCCATTCTATCTAAATATTTCCTTTCTCCTCTCTAATGTCTCTCATCTTTCTCTTCTTTCTTTCTCTTATCTATTTTTCTTTCTCCTCCCTAGTTCTTGCTTTCCATTTCTCCCTCTCTCCTCTCTCCCGCCTGTCTCCCACCTCTCTCCTCCCTCTTCACTCTCACGCTTTTCTTCCCTCTCTCTCCTCTCTCCCCTCTCCCTCCCCTCTCCTCGCCCTCTCGCCTTTCTCCCACCTCTCTCCTCCCTCTCCTCCCTCTTCACTCTCCCGCTTTTCTTCCCTCTCTCTCCTCTCTCTCTCCCCTCTCCCTCCCCTCTCCTCGCCCTCCCGCCTCTCTCCCGCCTCTCTCCCACCTCTCTCCCACCTCTCTCCCACCTCTCTCCTCCCTCTCTCCTCTCTCCCGCCTCTCTCCTCCCTCTTCACACTACCGCTTTTCTCTCCTCTCTCACCCCTCTCTCTCCCCTCTCCTTCTCTTTCTATATGTTTTCTTTGTTTTCTGAAATGGGGAATGGAGTTGGTTTCTAATGGTGGTAATTCGTTACTGGAGTGGCAATCTTATTGTATTCCTACTGATCTTGTAAAGAGCTCATGTTGAGCTTGTGCTTTTTCCAAGTAGCCTGTCTGAACAAGCTGAGCTGCAGTGTGAAGCACTTGTACTATTTAGAGCATTACCCCGACCATGAGACACAGGTGAATTTAGGACTTCTCAGATAATGTAGCTAAGGAGATGCCAGCCTGACCTCATACTTTTTCAGGCTTCTGTATTCCTACATACATTGAACTTGTTGTAGACATTCATTGAGGCGCCTTTTTTGAATATTTTTTTCTCCTTGCTTTATAGAGTTTGAAAGATTACGGGTTTAATTGTGTTGTGCTCGCATTTTAAGGCATCAGCCGGGGAAAGGTAAAGCCCATATTCTAGTGGAGCTAATTAATGTGCTAATACTCACAATTTCAATCTTGTTCCCTCTGGTTAGTAATGTTATTATCCAAACACTGCTCCGTGGACGGCTTTAATGATTTAATTAGGTCATCAATTGTGCGATTTAGCGTGTTCCAGTAGTCGCAAAGATCCTCGTTAGCAACATGGAGGCGCGGGCCAAATTACCTAATCTTTCCCAGTTATTAGTGATGGAACAAGGATTTCTCTTGTACAGATAATGAGCTCTCATGCTTCTTTGGCTCTCTACAATATGTCACTGTAACGCAGACGGGCCGTACTGCCAAACTCCCAGTTTGTCTTCCACGTGCCCTAAATGTAGCATTTTGCCAGTGAAACCTTTAATCTTTTTTTTTCTGTATGAATTTTGAGGAAATTTCAATTTTTTTCATTTAACCATTTTTTAAATGAAAGTGTTTCATTTTTTATTTTCTTTTTAATTTGTGATAAGGACTTTGAAATATTTAATTGTTCAAAGCACATTATTAAAATGTAAAAAGTACAAAATATTAGGGTACCTTAGTTTTACTCTACTTTTTGCTTAACTCCTTTTTGCTGAACTCTACCTCTGCTTAACTCTACCTCTGCTTAACTCTACCTCTTCTTAACTCTACCTCTGCTTAACTCTACCTTTGAATAACTCTACCTCTGCTTAACTCTACCTCTGCTTAACTCTACCTCTGCTTAACTCTACCTCTGCTTAACTCTACCTCTGCTTAACTCTACCTCTGCTTAACTCTACCTCTGCTTAACTCTACCTCTGCTTAACTCTACCTCTGCTTAACTCTACCTCTGCTTAACTCTACCTCTGCTTAACTCTACCTCTGCTTAACTCTACCTCTGCTTAACTCTACCTTTGCTTAACTCTAATTTTGCTTAATTCTACCTTTTTGTTACCTTTGCTTAACTCTAGAATAAAAGCTCACCGACACAAAAAGAGGACTTAAAGATCCTCCAAAAAATTGAAAAAAAGTCAGAGAAAAATGCAGAGATGTTTACCTGCTGAAGCCTCCAACCAAATGCACTAGCAGGGTGTGGCGGACACGATTAAAGATGGCAAAAACACAGGTGCAGAAAATACCGATAAAACAACCACTTTCAATCCAGTATTGGCTGGATTGAAAGTGGTTGTTTTATCGGTATTTTTTGCACCTGTGTTTTTGCCATCTTTAATCGTGTCCGCCGCACCCTGCTAGTGCATTTGGTTGGAGGCTTCAGCAGGTAAACATCTCTGCATTTTTCTCTGTGACTTCTTTGCTTAACTCTACCTTTGCTTAACTCTACCTTTGCTTAACTCTACCTTTGCTTAACTCTACCTTTGCTTAGCTCTACCTTTGCTTAGCTCTACTTTTGCTTAGCTCTACCTTTGCTTAGCTCTACCTTTGCTTAACTCTACCTTTGCTTAGCTCTACCTTTGCTTAGCTCTACCTTTGCTTAGCTCTACCTTTGCTTAACTCTACCTTTGCTTAACTCTACCTTTGCTTAACTCTACCTTTGCTTAACTCTACCTTTGCTTAACTCTACCTTTGCTTAACTCTACCTTTGCTTAACTCTACCTTTGCTTAACTCTACCTTTGCTTAACTCTACCTTTGCTTAACTCTACCTTTGCTTAACTCTACCTTTGCTTAACTCTACCTTTGCTTAACTCTACCTTTGCTTAACTCTACCTTTGCTTAACTCTACCTTTGCTTAACTCTACCTTTGCTTAACTCTACCTTTGCTTAACTCTACCTTTGCTTAACTCTACCTTTGCTTAACTCTACCTTTGCTTAACTCTACCTTTGCTTAACTCTACCTTTGCTTAACTCTACCTTTGCTTAACTCTACTTTTTGCTTAAATCTGCCTTTGCTCAACTCTACTTTTTGCTTAGTTAACTCTACTCTTTTGTGCCAAATGCTACACAAAGTAGGAAACTAAAACAAACCTGTGATTTATTGAGAGGCACTCAGTTGTATAGTAAGTGTTCCCCATAACCCTGGGCTCGTAGAACTTGGGCAAGACTTTCTGGGGAGAAGACAAACTTTGCTTGTAATTGCTAGTTGGGGGCGTCGTATTAAGGTCTCATAAAAATGTCAGTTTATCTCTGCCCCATCACGGACCGCAATGCATGATCTGGCCACAGTTCTCCTGATTACAGTGATTACAGCATGACTGCTTCTTATATGAGGCTGTCACTCTTTGGTTGGGAGACCCACAGCTAGTCCATATTTGAGGTCCATGATCAGACAGAGATCCATGAACGTCTGCATGAGTCCTTAGAGTGAGAAAAAAATTGTTTTAATGAGACATCTTTGTATGTATCATTTGTAATACTGGGGTATGGGGCAAAGTAAAGCCTTTTAACTCACTCAGACACCCACCTGGGTGCGACTGTTAACTCTGCACCAACTATACTTTATCCATTTTTTGGTTATTATACAAATTACATTATGTAGGTAATAACTTCCTGATGTCTGGGGGGTCCCTCCATTTCATGACTCCCTGTCCATATGGAGCAACGGGCGAGCATACGCACTTTCTCCATTCATTGTCTATGGGCCAGCTATAGACAGCCAAGCACAATATTTAGTTATTTCCGACATGGAAACGGAGCAGCGGTGTGTTCTCGAACAAGCTCTAATCGAATCCCGTTCTCAGCATCAGTGGGGTCCCAGTGGATATGTTTTAAACTTGGTACAAAGCCTGTATCACCTACCCTCTGCATAAGTTATAACTTGTGGAATTTTATTTGACCGTTCAGTTCCAATGTCCGGGCTTTGCAGTGCGTCATCTAAATGTTTTTTTCGGTCAAGCATGGGCACCACCATTCCATACACTTATCAAAGGGTTTGACAGAGATGGCCGACTGCAGTGCTTGGCTTTCTCCGGCCATCTCATAGACATGAAGGTTGTGGAGGTGTGCATGTTCGAAAACAAGTTAATTAAGACAGAGCCCAATTCTTGGGATTTGTGGGATCTCTAGAGATGATCAGGTTGTTGCGTATCCGGTGGGTAACACTTTCTTCAGACCCTTTAGTCAGGCCCACAAATGTGATGTAAGATGGAACTTAAATTGAGCAGCCGTAGAGCATGTGTGACCATCTCTCCAATTCCATCTCCTCGTTCTCCATATATCTGCAACTTCCAAAGTAGGAACCATTTATGGCAGATCCTTCAAGGGTTTGTTCAATTTTAAAGTCTATGAGCGGAACTCCTCAGATTTTTAGACAAGACTTTAATTAATATGGAATCAACTTGATGGGTCGACAGGTAGAATAAGCTGATAAATACGTATTCGGCGATGGCTCGTGAGCGTGTTGAGTTCTCAACGTCATCTTGAATAATTTAGGAGTTTTCCAACATAAATAATTTAATAGCAAATACATAGATATATTCTAGAGAAGAGGGGGGAAAAGAACATTTTAATGCTCTTTAGAATAATTGCCAATTGCATATACAACAAATGGATCCAGAATGATCGAATTAATGGATTAATTATTTCCAATTTTTTGGGGACTTGGCTTACAAGCAGTAGAACTTGAGCAAACAGACTGACTTTTCTCCTGATTTTTTTTTACACTTTACAAAACTGTATATATAGCCGGTCGATTCTCATAATAAACCGCTTATTTTACATTTTTCCTACTTGTGGTTTTGTGTCCGATTTCAGGATGCCCTGAGAAAATGCCAACATAAGTCTGTTTTTGTGTAGACTGAATGGAAGCGTGGACTTAGCCCGACCATATAGGAATTCAGGAGAAAATTCCTCACTCGGGCAAGAAATAAAAAAGTTAAATTACCCCCCCCCCCAAAAAAAAAAAAAAATGTAATTTGTCTCGACAAATGAAGCCTCGGTAATTAGTCAAATTGTAGTTCAAGGTTCCTCACCGTCGGCAATGAAGTCTGTAAAGGGTGCTGCTAAATGGAACGTTTGCTGCGTGTTTCCAATAGCCTTGTGTAACAGGCAGGAAACTGGAGTAATCTCTTGAGTGCTGGGATTACGTCTGTATAGATACCAGATATCTAGGGTTGAGCCAATATCTGGTATCACTCTGCAAAAGCCTTCTACTATTTTTATTATTATTATTATTATTATTATTATTATCATTATATTTCATTTAAAATATTTTATATTTTTTTCACACTTTTTTAATTTATGTTTTTTTTTTTTTTTGGGGGGGGGGGCGGTATTAAATTACTTTCACCTATAAATTTCTATCCTTTTTTTCCAACTTCTTAATTTGCATAATTTTATATATATTTTAAAGGAATAGCAAGGGTTAAACTCCTCTGACCTTATTGCCCACGGGGCAAATGAAAAAAAAAAAAAGAAAAGTGTTTGCTCTCTTACAACTTTCTTGGTACCAAAGCTCTCCTTCTCCTGACTGGTGGTTGACCACACGTCATAACTTAATCCAGTTTTGTTACAATTTTTTTTTTTCTTGCTGATTTTCGAGAATTTCTGCAACTCTCCCGAATACCTGCAAAATCCATGCAACTAGAAATGGCCGTGTGAAATCACATGGTGGCACAGTCTCTGCACCTCATGCTCTTACTTGTGAAGTTGTGACCCCCATCCTTAACCTGTTCCTCAACCCCAACACAAGTGGTCCTTAGCTTGTACTAAACGATTTCCTAAAGAATAGTTACAATACGGAATGGGAAGTAGGGTTTCCCTTTCAAAAATGTAACATGGCAAAGTTCAGAGACAACTTCCTTTTTTAGAGTGTGTGTTTTTTTTGTTTATTCAGTTTATGGAATTATTTTTTATTAATAAGATTGTATTAATATATTTTCCTCAAAAATCTAAAATCACTTTTCTACTAGCAAAAGTTTACAACAACTCCTGTACTATAGGGCTGAATTTGGAAGTAGTCTTTAGTTGGTTAACAAGCTGTTTTCTTTTCTTGCTCGTATACTTTTAATAGACTGGATTTTGTAGAAGAAACACCTAATATAAGGAAGCATTAAACGCCCCAAAATTACCGTATCCCTTTACTAGGAGAAAGTATTAAATCTAATTTTTTTTTATCTAATTATTTTCCAGCTTCTTCTTTCTCCTTTTTTCCCTTCTTTTCTCCTTCTTTCATCCTACTTTATTCCTCTTTTTTTTCTTTTTGTTCTTCTTATTTTCTCCTTCTTTCCTCCTACTTTATCCTTCTATTATCCTTCTATTTTCCTTATTTTCTCCTTCTCCTTTCCTCCTGCATCTTCCCTCCTGCTAATTTCCTCCTTCTCCTTTCCTCCTTCTCCTTTCCTCCTTCTCCTTTCCTCCTTCTCCTTTCCTCCTCCTTTCCTCCTTCTCCTTTTCTCTTGCTCCTTTTCTCTTGCACCTTTTCTCTTGTTCCTTTTCCCCTGCTCCTTTCCCCCTGCTCCTTTCCCCCTGCTCCTTTCCCCCTGCTCCTTTCCCCCTGCTCCTTTCACCCTGCTCCTTTCCCCCAGCTCCTTTCCTCCTTCTCCTTTCCTCCTTCTCCTTTCCTCCTTCTCCTTTCCTCCTTCTCCTTTCCTCCTTCTCCTTTCCTCCTGCTCCTTTTCTCTTGCTCCTTTTCTCTTGCTCCTTTCCTCCTTTTCCTTTCCTCCTTCTCCTTTCCTCCTTCTCCTTTCCTCCTTCTCCTTTCCTCCTTCTCCTTTTCTCTTGTTCCTTTTCCCCTGCTCCATTCCCTCTGCTCCTTTCCCTCTGCTCCTTTCCTCCTTCTCCTTTCCTCCTTCTCCTTTCCTCCTCCTTTCCTCCTTCTCCTTTCCTCTTTCTCCTTTCCCCCTGCTCCTTTCCCCTTGCTCCTTTCCTCCTCCTTTCCTCCTTTCCTCCTTCTTCTTTCACCCTGCTCCTTTCCCCCAGCTCCTTTCCTCCTTCTCCTTTCCTCCTCCTTTCCTCCTGTTCCTTTTCTCTTGCTCCTTTTCTCCTGCTCCTTTCCCTCTGCTTATTTTCCTCTGCTCCTTTCCTCCTTTCCTCCTTCTTTCCCCTTGCTCCTTTCCCCCAGCTCCTTTCCTCCTTCTCCTTTCCTCTTGCTCCTTTTCTCTTGCTCCTTTTCTCTTGATCCTTTTCTCTTGCTCCTTTTCTCTTGCTCCTTTTCTCTTGCTCCTTTTCTCCTGCTCCTTTCCCTCAGCTCCTTTCCTTCTTCTCCTTTCCTCCTGCTCCTTTTCTCCTGCCCCATTCCCTCTGCTTCTTTTTCTCTGCTCCTTTCCCCCTGCTCCTTTCCTCCTTCTCCTTTCCTCCTTCTTCTTTCCCCCAGCTCCTTTCCGCCTTCTTTCAAAAAGATCAACTTGTTAATTCCAATAAAAAATAAATAAAAAATATTCTTTCAACATTACTCATTATTTTTTTTATCTAGATACCTAACATATGTTGAAGAGAAAATGTGATACTGATTCAGCTGCATTAACTTATAACAAAAAAAACCCCAAAAATAAGCAGCAAAGATTCCTTGATCTGTTATTCCTCCAGTTAATAATTCTTTGACTTTGTTTTCTTGGTCATTTTGAGAATCCCTTCTAAAAAAAAAAAAAAAAATAGAGCGGAGCATGTGATATCTAGGATATATAACCCCAATTTTGTTTATAAATTTCTAATTTTTTTCCCAACACATAAGAACAATAAACAAATTCTGGCAACCCAAAAATGATTAAAAAGAAGTAACGTAGGTATAACTATTAAAATGTTTGTTCTTTGTGGAAACGAATTTGTTAGGCTCTCGTCCCATCTAAATTTTGGTGAAAATTTTTTTTTTGGATACTTGCAATAATAAGGCAGGACCCGTTGTAGAGAAGCTGTTTTCTTACCTAGTGCCAATTACGGGCGAGGTAGTTCTCACACAATAGGTGCTCTGTTTACACACCTAATGATGGTGGTTTATTTATGGACCAGAGAGCAGTTAATGACTTGGTAAGTATTGCAGAAGGGACTATAATTCTTTCTCACAAAAAAAAAAAAAGAAAAAAGAAAAAAAAAAGCCTTAGTTACCCGGAACCGACTTCCCTGTATTAGTAATTTACAGAGTTCCTTTCTCCATGCAGAGTTTAGTTGCCAGTTGATTGCTCTTGCATTATTAGAAACGCTCTGAAGTCGGCTGAATTGGTTAGAAAACGACCCTTCCTTGACCTTGTAAACCGGAGTGTAATAGACTTGTGTTAGTAGCAGTTACTCATTACTAGTAATTATCTGGCATTACAAAATCAGATGCAAAACAGCTGCGGGTTCAGCTTTTTTTTTTTAAAGTATTACTTTTTTCATTTTTTAAATTTTTTTTTTATTTTTCCATATAACTTGTAAAAATAATAATAAAAAAGAAATCCACATTTGTGAAATGTATTAATGTTTTATTTTAATAATTTCTGCACGTGACATTACATTTAAACCAGTTCGCTTGTGCTATATCATTTTTTTTTTCTGTTTTTATAGATTTGGTTTTAGTATAATTTTTTGGTTTTCTAGTGCTATTGTTATAGATTTAGCTAAAATTGATGTGTGTCTATATATACATATATATATAGATAGATAGATGTAGCGAGAGAGAGATATCTTTTGTTGAAACTAAGAATGTTCCCAGGGACTCCCTTTATACATTAATAAAGTTGTGTTTTTGCTTTGTAATCTGAGAGCCCCATGATGTAGAGGAAGAGTCCCTGGCTCCATCGATGTGTCACTTACTAGGCTGTGTTTTGCTTCTTCAATACAATCAGTGTTTTATCAGCAGGAGATTATCACTTCAGGACTTGCTGCCTCATGGCTAATAGTCCAGCCACGCCCCCACCACACTGATTGGCTGGGCTTTCTCACTATATAGTGTATCAATGACGTGGGCGGAGTTATACACAGCTCAGCATTTGAGCTCTGCTAGATCTGCAGCAAAGAAAACTGTGATTTTTATAGCACCTGCCGCACCCAGTTAACTAAGTAATACATCACTGGAATCGGGGTCTCTGTCCCAACATCATGCTGCTGTCGGGTTACCTATCGAAATCTGCTTACAGATTCTGTAATAATCTGTGCCTCCAAAATGAATTGTGATCTTCTGGAAGGTCAAGTTATAACATGAACCTCTAGGGAAATTGAATATCACCTGTCCTTAAAGGGATTGTCTACGCAAAATGTAGACATAAAAAAAAAATGGTCAAAAGAATTAATACTCGACTATCTCCTGTTTTGATCACCACTTTTTTTTATTTTTTTGTGGCTTTTTTAAACATATAAGAAATGATCACTGGGTCACGGCTGCTTCCACTGATTTGGCTGAGTGGTCATTTCCTATGTGGAAGGATCCAGGAAGTATAAACCACAGGAAATGACTCATTCAGCCAATCACTGGCAAAGACGGTCACTTTAGCCAGCGATTGGTGGAACCAAGAAGACTTGGATTGAGATCTTCATTGATGAAGACTTACTTTATTATTATTATTATTATTATTATTATTATTACGATATTTTCTGAAAAACACTTTTTGAAACAATTCTATGCCTTTCTTCCAAGGGAATAAAAGTGACAAATCACACAAACAAAATACAAAATTAATGGCTTTTTTAAACTCGACTATTGGTGGAAACTTATTATAAAGCTCCCCTAACCAGGTATGATGGGTGTTGTCTCTGCTCATTTCGACAGTCTCCTGGTGTGGGATCTCTGACTGTTTTCTTTCGTCTGATGAGAGTTGCGTCTCATATTTAACCATTTGGCATTCCAGAACACAAATGTAATGTTTCGTCCCTACGACATGTTTATGACTACTCGCCGACCTTACCCTTCTAATTCAGGGCCATGTTGTTCAGAAGACGGACGCCCTGTTTCTGAGTCAGTCATTTAACCTCAGTCTTCTTAAAACAACATTGCAGATTCTCCAGGACTGAGGCTGAGGAGCAGAACGACTAATCATTTGCACTATGGAAATCAGATGCAATGTCACTTTTATATCAGTATCGCAAAGAAGCAGGTTGAAAATAGACCTACAGCCAACATAAAGATTCCCTCTATCCATGAGTTCAGCTGTAAAGTTTGGCCAGGAGGCCATGTAAGCTGGGTGGCATGCTTGACCTGGACATCTCCAACGTCTCCTCTTTTTATGCTCCATGATGGTCATTGTTGACTTGGCTGCTGTGGTGACATCTAGAGTTGAGTGAATATGTTCGGAATCGTTGGCCGAATCTGAATTTGCCATATTCGTATTACCCTATTCTTGCCAAATTTATATTTGGTGATCGGTTCCGAACATATTCGTTAATTTCTACTCCCACTGACCAATGATGTTCGGTTGTATTTTCAATATTCGCCACCCATCATAATCGGAACCGAATTTTGAAAAATTTGCTCAACCGACATCCTGTTTTCAACATGTGACTGCTGTAGCCAGTCACTGACCTTAGTGGTCATGCTGATGTAGAGGTGATTTTCCCCTTTTAGAGTGGCTCTGTCAAGTATCTGGACAAGAACTCGGTAATATGATTTTCTTGGATTGGATACCGTATTTTCATATAAAAAGATGTTAAACTGCTTCCAGGAGTAATAGAAAAAGCTTTTGCCTTAATAAAAAGAGCTTGTGAGTCCTGCTTCCCCGCCCAATTGTAGCAATAAGCTAATTTCCCGGTACATACAATAATACAAAAAATGCCAATCACTGTGTGTACAATTTGGAAACGAGACTCACAAGCTTACTCTGAGTGGGTGGGGGAAGCAGAACTCTCAGACTTTCTCTGATTGAGTGGGTGGGGGAAGCAGGACTCACAGGTTTCTCTGAGTGAGTGGGTGGAGGAAGCAGGACTCACAGGCTTTCTATGATTGGGTGGGAGAGGCAGAATTCTCAGGCTTTCTCTGATTGAGTGGGTGGGGGAAGCAGGACTCACAGGTTTCTGAGTGAGTGGGTGGAGGAAGCAGGACTCGCAGGCTTTCTATGAATGGGTGGGAGAGGCAGAATTCTCAGGCTTTCTCTGATTGAGTGGGTGGGGGAAGCAGGACTCACAGGTTTCTGAGTGAGTGGGTGGAGGAAGCAGGACTCGCAGGCTTTCTATGAATGGGTGGGAGAGGCAGAATTCTCAGGCTTACTCTGAGTAGGTAGGCAAGTAGGACTCACAGGCTTGCCCTGAGTGAGTGGGGGAAGAAGGACTCATTGGATTTCTCTGTAGGGGTGAGGAACGGAACTCGATTCATTGGGTGGGGGAGGTAGGATTCTCAGTCTCTGAGTGGGTGAGCTAAACAGCACTCGCATAATTTGAGTGGGTAAGTAAGCAGGATTTACAGGCTGTCCTGGAGTGGGTGGGAAAGCGGAACTCACAGACTTTTACTAAGTAGGTGGAGAAGCGGGACTCGGAGACTTTTTTTCTGCATGGATAGGGAAGCAGAATTTCAAAGCTTTCGCTTATTAAGTGAAGAAACACTACTTGGAGGTTTCCTCTGAGTGGTTGGTGGTAGCGGGATTCTGAGGCTTTCCCAGAAAGAGTGGGAAAAGCAGGAACAACAGGCTTTCTGTGAGTGGGTGGAGAATCAGGACTCACAGGTTTTCCCTGAGTGAATGGATGGGGCAAGCAGGGCTCTCAAGCTTTCTTTGAGTGAGTGGGGGAACAACATTCTGAGGCTTTCCCAGAGAGAGTGAGGAAAGCGGAAATCACAAGCGTTCTCTTAGTGGGTGGGGCAAGTAGGACTCACAGACTTTCTCTTAGTGGGTGGGGCAAGCAGGACTCACAGACTTTCTCTTAGAAGCTGGGGCAAGCAGGACTCACAGACTTTCTCTTAGAGGGTTGGGCAAGCAGGACTCACAGACTTTCTCTTAGTGGGTGGGGCAAGCAGGGCTCACAGACTTTCTCTTAGAGGGTGGGGCAAGCAGGGCTCACAGACTTTCTCTTACTGGGTGGGGGTAGAAGGACTCAAAGGCTTTCTCTGAGTGGGTAGACAAGCTTGACTCGTGTGCGTTTTCTATGAGTTCTGCTGTAATAACTTTTTACGAAGAAATATAAACCAGCTCACCCGTGATGCATAAACCAATCCTTGGGAGCACGGACCCGCTGTGCTCAGGCGTATAGAGTCCAAAAAAGAAAAGAATGTCCAGCTTCACCGAATCCGTAAAAAAGAGTTTTCTTTATTCACAAGCTTGTAAGCATAGAGGATACAGACTTCAGCATGAACCATATGGGTAAGAATCTCAACGCGTTTCTGGAGACTAAGCTCCCTTAATCATGACATTGTCATGACGATGTCATGATTAAGGGAGCTTAGTCACCAGAAACGCGTTGAGATTCTTACCCATATGGTTTGTGCTGAAGTCTGTATCCTCCATGTTTAAGTTTGTGAATAAAGAAGACTTTTTTCCACGGATTCGGTGAAGCTGGACATTTTCTTCTCTTGGATTCTACACGCCTGGACACAGCGGGTCCGTGCTCTCGAAAGTCCGCTTATGCATCACGGGTGAGCTAGTTTACATTCATACCTACTAATGCCTATAGAAGCCCAAACATTTGCCCTCTTTACCACCACACGCAAACATGGTAAGCTTCACTTTAATTGCTAAATATTTCAGATGGGCAGTGTAACGTGAAGAAAGGGGCTTTGCAGATGTTTGGACATTTTTAAAAAGTACAAAATTGGTGCAGTTCTTTTTTGTGTTTTTCTATATTACTATTTTGTTGGGTTTTACGCAATGCTATCTTGAATATTACTGCTTCAGGCACATCAGACTTTTCCTGTTCTCTGCAGGCAGCCCTTGCTCTTTAAGTACCTTCCAGGCAGCCATGTAGAACGAAGTTACTCCAAGGTTTGATCAACGAGGGTCTATGGTAATAGGTTCAAGCTTTCTAGAACCGCTTGATAAAGTGCTGGTAAATTTGATTATATACTCCCGGAGCTTCCTGAACGCTGAGCCCTGGAAATTAAAAAGACGTGATTAATGAAATACAATCTTCTAGACAGTATTTAGTTGGAGTCTGTTTTGGCTTTGCTACAGGTAAAATGTGAAAGCGCAAAGCTATCGGTAAGAGGTTCATTGAAATATCATAAACTTTCATCATCCGAGCATGGGAAGCATAAATCCATGTTCTTATCAGCCACTAGAAAAGGGATTTAGAAGCACTCATTTAAATAAAACAGTAGAGACTTGGCCGGGGCCGTGCAGCCGATCTGCGGTCTGAGGCTACAATGGACTTGATACAACGGTCTTAAAGAAAACATTCCCAGACTCCCCTTTTTTATATATTTTTTTTTCTTTCTTTTTGCCCCAAGTTTCCTTTTTCCTGCTTCTGTCAAAGCTGTCAAACCAATTTCCTCATTCTACATGGCAAAGCCACAAAACTAGATTACAAAAATTGAATGCACATGTTAATTGTGGCTTTCGCCTTTCCGAGTTTAGAGTAAATAGTTCAGTGCAAATTTGAAAGGTTTATGGGGTCATTTGGAAATTACTCGGAAGCGCAACATAACGAAAAAAGGATATGTCAAAAGGGAGCTACAAATTTTGATTATACTATTAGATTTATTAAAAAAATGAGGGGTCTGCTATAGAAGATCTGCTTTAAAATATTAAGAAGGATTATGGGTTAACTAATAAAGATCCTCTATCCAATACCTTTTTTTCTGTTAGCCACAATGCCTACAAATGTTAAACTAATGTTGAGCTGTACATTACATGATCAGCCCATTTGTTTGAAATAGTATATGTGTAATGCTTCACTTCCCCTGCGGGGGCACTGTTTGAAGATTGAGTACTTGCGACCAGCATTCCCCACAGTCTAGAGCTGATCATTTTGGTTACCATGAGCAGAACACCCAGTGATTGGCGGAAAACTGAGGACTATTAAGTCTTCTAGAAGTGTCTATGCGTTAATATCCAACAGTAAGATGTTCTCCGTTTGCTACCCCTGAGGAGTTGACAAGCTTGGAGAACATAAACAAGGGTTTAAGAAAAGGAATGATGTTACTGGTTCACATGGACTATTTTTAACATAAATCTCAGGTCCATGCGAAAAAGAATCACAACGTTCTCTAGTTTGGCCCTATTAAATGTAAGCGGACCATGTTTAGCGCTGCCTAAGAGCAGTTCCCGTTCTTGACAAGAGTTGTGCAATCCTTGTAAGATAAAGGCATCAGTCATCTCAATAGCTTACATGTCATGCTACTTTTCTCCTCTAAGACTTTATCTTGTTTAACCCGTCAAAATCAACTGCTTGCTCAGTCCGGGAAACAGAATAGCAAACTCTGATGAAATTCTCACCAGATGTCGGTAACGACCCACCCAGTCCATTCAAGCAAAAAAATCAAACCATAATATCCACAAATTAAGTTGTGTACAATTATGAGAAATGGCACAAGGAAAAAGTACTGAACACATGATGAAAGATGTGCGAAAAGCCCTGAAAAATATCAGCTGGTTCAACTACTGGCCTATAAAAAGATGTCTAAGTACCAAGGTGCCACACAAGAAACATTTCATGATAGGTAAAGCCAGTGAGCTGTCTCAAGACCTTCACAACCTTATTGTTGCAAAACCTTACTGTTGTAAATACTTGTGTCCAAAAATGAATCTCCTTGTCAGAAGTTTCCTCTCATCACCATCAGTGACGGGCGCGTTCCCATGTAATATAAGATGCAGAACTTGTACACATATAATATCAACAAATACAGTTCACATGCCAAACACAAATCAGGACTATAAGGTCATGGATTTCTCTTCATGTACATCCTCCAATGTGGTGTACATGATACAATGTACAAGGTGGCCTGGAGGTATCTATATTGGAGAAACCATGCAAAAACTACAAACAAGGATGAGTCTACACCGACACACAATCAGGATTGAACTGAACACACCTGTGGATAAACATTTCGCTGGACCTGGACATTGTATGACAGATGTAAAAGTCTTAATACTAACAGGTCATTTTAAAGATGACAAAGAGAGAAAAACTTGGGTATTCAAACTGATCAAGATGTTCAATTCTTTGACAATAAGACTTCATTCAACACCTGGATTTATGACCCACTACATGGACACAATTCACTCCTCCACCAGATGGACTGCAGATAGCTAAGGGAACATTCCCACCGCCTTTCTTTTTCGAGAACTCCAATTTGATTTCCTTGGCTTATTTTTAGGAGGCATCACCCCCTTCCAACTCGTGAACAAATATCCTGTTGTAATATCTCTTAAATGTTGTGCTCTTGTCTTGTTAATTAATTTGTAAACCTGCCTGAAGAAGGAGCCCCTGTTCTCTGTAAGCTTGCAAATGTATTTTTTTTCTGGTTAGTCAATAAAAGTATTTCTCCGAGAATACTTTTGTCATTTTTGGGCATAAAAGTATTTACATCAGACAGAGGAATGAAAATATTTATCAGAAGGGTTGTCCAAGAGCCAAGGATCACCTGTGGAGAGCTACAGAAAGACCTGGAATCAGCAGGTACAATTGTTTCAGAGAGAGCAATAAGTAATGCACTCGACCTTAATGGCCTGGATGCACTCTCACCTCGCAAGTCTCCATTGCTGAACAAAAAGCGTGTTTAAGTGTGATTAAAGTTTGTTCAACAACATTTATACAATCTGTCACGACTCAGCCGTCAGGTGACCCTGACCATGGGCTCCTTCCCTGTCCCTAACACTAGGGGGCGCCCCCTTGCTCACCCTATTCCCCTGGATACTTCTGAAGGTGAAGATGCCAGGGCCTCCACCCTTGCCTTATCTCTTGAATCAGCCCTCCGTCTGATCCCTTACCCACCCAGGGAAGAGGGGAGCTGCCATGCAGCACAGTACGCCAACCCGACAAACAAGGCAAAACGAACAAGGGTAACTGAAAATACCAGGCATACAAATATTCACTCACATAAAACAGAGAACCACACTGGGCAGTGGAGGATGGGGAAAAACCAAAGTAAAAGGAGGGAAGGGAATTATCACACTTACAAACCCACACAAAAGTCAAAGATAACTCCTTCTCCTATAACCACCAAAATCCCTCTCCTCCCAGCCATGCAGCAAAAGCTAGCACTGACATGTTTGAATCAGGACCCAGATTATATAGGGGATACAAGTGTCTAACCGAGCTCAGCTGAGAGCTCAGACTCCCAAAGCTCCCAACATGGCCGATTAGCCCCTGTTCTGCCTAAAGTAATTAACACCATTTAAAAAGAAGGCGAAGTGCTTCTTTTCAACACAGAAGTAGGAGCAATCGGACGCTGTGGTCTTCTGGCTCCTTTCTGTTGCGGTAAGCCCGTGACATAAGCCTTTGAAATACTGGGAGAATATAGACTGGTCAGGGGTGACCAAAATTGAACTCTTTTGATGCCATAATGCAAACCATGTTTGTATTCTTTTTCAGAGAAGGGATTTGTGTAGAAGTGTTGGTAACTTGGACACTACACAATATGCGCTCGTTGTCCTAATCATACAACTGCTCTTTTTTTGCAATGGAGACCAAGAAAGGTCTTCTTGCTGTAATGGAGCTTTGTCACTTTTAGGGTGTTGAAAGGAACTTGTGTAGGAAAAAATCCAAACATCCAAATTGTTCTTTAATATTTTTTTACTTATCATATAAAATAGATCAGGTTTTATCGGAGAATACTTAACTAAACTAAAATTAAAGTTACGCTCAAAAGTAGAATATCTACTGCTCCGACACCCAACTGGGAAGAGTTGTTCTTCACGTTAGACAAAAAGACGTAACTTTTTGTGTGTGAAGTTTGTGTCCCAGTAAAAGCCCATACAGATCTGCACTATAAAGCGGGGCGGCCATTGTCCGGTGTGCACCAAGTGTGCTCTTGAAAGGAAAGTGAATTGTAAAGAACAGTGAATCGCTGTGCACACCAAGAAAGTCTTACGGCTAGAAAGGGCCCTTTGTTGCCTTGTTCAGTTAATGAGTTGGTGAAAGTATCATTATTGGGTGATTAGTGGGACAAGAAGCTTTGACATGGAAAAAAAAAGAAAAGAAAAGCCATATTTCAACACATCTCCTGCTGCAGATACAAACATACCTCAATACAAGCACGTATGGGTCCCGGCCGATAAAAGAACGTAGGGCCCTGTTCAGTCAAGTGCTTAAACAAAGCTGGGGAGGTTTACAAGAACACAACCACTCAGGCTTAGGAGATACAAAAAAAAAAAAACTGCAAAGGAAAAGAAAAAAAAAAAAAGTGAAGGGTATCTGGAAGTAATTACGAAGCAAGTACACAAGTATAGACTTGTGCGAAAACTCCGATTCTTGCAAACGTTACATACAGATAACAGGGATACAAGTTCAATACCCTTTAAGGATTTTGTTTATTTTTACCAAATTACATAATTTTAAGTTAAATCTCAAAAACTGTTATTCGAATGAGATTATGTATCAAAAATAAAAATGAAAATTTGCATAAAGGACACTTAACTATTTAGGATCAATGTGTCACACTTCAAGAAGATAAAATGTATGCAACATTTATTAGAAATATTTTAAAATTAAATAGTATATCATATTTCTCTAAATATGAGTCAGAAAAGTCAGGAAAATGCA